>NC_086448.1:675686168-676028722 GCF_028390025.1 Pseudophryne corroboree
AAGGTGTTACCAGCGCGTCCACAGCTATTGCCTGCGGATCTCTTGACCTGGCGCAATACCTGTCCAGTTTTTTGTTGAGGCGAGACGCCATCATGTCCACCATTGGTCTTTCCCAACGGTTTATTAGCATGTGGAAAACTTCTGGATGAAGTCCCCACTCTCCCGGGTGAAGATCGTGTCTGCTGAGGAAGTCTGCTTCCCAGTTGTCCACTCCCGGGATGAACACTGCTGACAGTGCTATCACGTGATTCTCCGCCCAGCAAAGGATCCTGGCAGCTTCTGCCATTGCACTCCTGCTTCTTGTGCCGCCCTGTCTGTTTACATGGGCGACTGCCGTGATGTTGTCCGACTGGATCAACACCGGTCTTCCTTGAAGAAGAGGTTCCGCCTGGCTTAGAGCATTGTAGATTGCTCTTAGTTCCAGAATGTTTATGTGAAGAGACTTTTCCAGGCTCGACCACACTCCCTGGAAGTTTCTTCCTTGTGTGACTGCTCCCCAGCCTCTCAGGCTGGCGTCCGTGGTCACCAGGATCCAATCCTGTATGCCGAATCTGCGGCCCTCCAATAGATGAGCCCTCTGCAACCACCACAGAAGAGATACCCTTGTCCTTGGAGACAGGGTTATCCGCAGGTGCATCTGAAGATGCGTGCATTGATGTACAGACACCTTTCCTGGTTTTAGGAGATTCCTGACCAGGTCGGATAACTCCTTGGCTTTTTCCTCGGGAAGAAAAACCTTTTTCTGAACCGTGTCCAGAATCATCCCTAGGAACAGCAGACGAGTTGTCGGCATTAATTGGGATTTTGGAATATTCAGAATCCATCCGTGCTGCTTTAGCACCTCTTGAGATATTGCTAATCCCATCTCTAGCTGTTCTCTGGACCTTGCCCTTATTAGGAGATCGTCCAAGTATGGGATAATTAATACGCCTTTTCTTCGAAGAAGAATCATCATCTCGGCCATTACCTTTGTAAAGACCCGAGGTGCCGTGGACAAACCAAACGGCAGCGTCTGAAACTGATAGTGACAGTTTTGTACAACGAACCTGAGGTACCCCTGGTGTGAGGGGTAAATTGGAACGTGGAGATACGCATCCTTGATGTCCAAGGATACCATAAAGTCCCCTTCTTCCAGGTTCGCTATCACTGCTCTGAGTGACTCCATCTTGAACTTGAACTTCTTTGTGTACAGGTTCAAGGACTTCAGATTTAGAATAGGCCTTACCGAGCCATCCGGCTTCGGTACCACAAATAGAGTGGAATAATACCCCTTCCCTTGTTGTAGAAGAGGTACCTTGACTATCACCTGCTGAGAGTACAGCTTGTGAATGGCTTCCAAAACCGTCTCCCTTTCGGAAGGGGACGTTGGTAAAGCAGACTTCAGGAAACGGCGAGGTGGATCTGTCTCTAATTCCAACCTGTACCCCTGAGATATTATCTGCAGGATCCAGGGATCTACCTGCGAGTGAGCCCACTGCGCGCTGTAATTTTTGAGACGACCTCCCACCGTCCCCGAGTCCGCTTGAGAAGCCCCAGCGTCATGCTGAGGCTTTTGTAGAAGCCGGGGAGGGCTTCTGTTCCTGGGAAGGAGCTGCCTGTTGCTGTTTCTTCCCTCGACCTCTGCCTCGTGGCAGATATGAATAGCCCTTTGCTCTCTTATTTTTAAAGGAACGAAAGGGCTGCGGTTGAAAAGTCGGTGCCTTTTTCTGTTGGGGAGTGACTTGAGGTAGAAAGGTGGATTTCCCGGCTGTAGCCGTGGCCACCAAATCTGATAGACCGACTCCAAATAACTCCTCCCCTTTATACGGCAAAACTTCCATATGCCGTTTTGAATCCGCATCGCCTGTCCACTGTCGCGTCCATAAAGCTCTTCTGGCCGAAATGGACATAGCACTTACCCGTGATGCCAGTGTGCAGATATCCCTCTGTGCATCACGCATATAAAGAAATGCATCCTTTATTTGTTCTAACGACAGTAAAATATTGTCCCTGTCCAGGGTATCAATATTTTCAATCAGGGACTCTGACCAAACTACCCCAGCACTGCACATCCAGGCAGTCGCTATAGCTGGTCGTAGTATAACACCTGCATGTGTGTATATACTTTTTTGGATATTTTCCATCCTCCTATCTGATGGATCTTTAAGTGCGGCCGTCTCAGGAGAAGGTAACGCCACTTGTTTTGATAAGCGTGTTAGCGCCTTGTCCACCCTAGGAGGTGTTTCCCAGCGCTCCCTAACCTCTGGCGGGAAAGGGTATAATGCCAATAATTTCTTTGAAATTATCAGCTTTTTATCAGGGGCAACCCACGCTTCATCACACACGTCATTTAATTCTTCTGATTCAGGAAAAACTATAGGTAGTTTTTTCACACCCCACATAATACCCTGTTTAGTGGTACCTGTAGTATCAGCTAAATGTAACGCCTCCTTCATTGCCAAAATCATATAACGTGTGGCCCTACTGGAAAATACGGTTGATTCGTCACCGTCACCACTGGAATCAGTGCCTGTGTCTGGGTCTGTGTCGACCGACTGAGGCAAAGGGCGTTTTACAGCCCCTGACGGTGTTTGAGGCGCCTGGACAGGCACTAATTGATTGTCCGGCCGCCTCATGTCGTCAAACGACTGCTTTAGCGTGTTGACACTATCCCGTAATTCCATAAATAAAGGCATCCATTCTGGTGTCGACCCCCTAGGAGGTGACATCCCCATATTTGGCAATTGCTCCGCCTCCACACCAATATCGTCCTCATACATGTCGACACACACGTACCGACACACAGCAGACACACAGGGAATGCTCTAAACGAAGACAGGACCCACTAGCCCTTTGGGGAGACAGAGGGAGAGTCTGCCAGCACACACCAAAAAGCGCTATATATGACAGGGATAGCCTTATAATAAGTGCTCCCTTATAGCTGCTTTATATATATCAAGATATTGCCATTAAATTTGCCCCCCCTCTCTGTTTTACCCTGTTTCTGTAGTGCAGTGCAGGGGAGAGACCTGGGAGCCGTCCTGACCAGCGGAGCTGTGAGAGGAAATGGCGCCGTGTGCTGAGGATATAGGCCCCGCCCCTTTTTCGGCGGGCTCGTCTCCCGCTATTTTGTGAATACAGGCAGGGGTTAAATATCTCCATATAGCCTCTGGGGGCTATATGTGAGGTATTTTTAGCCTTTATATAGGTTTACATTTGCCTCCCAGGGCGCCCCCCCCCAGCGCCCTGCACCCTCAGTGACTGCGTGTGAAGTGTGCTGAGAGGAAAATGGCGCACAGCTGCAGTGCTGTGCGCTACCTTTAGAAGACTGCAGGAGTCTTCAGCCGCCGATTCTGGACCTCTTCTTACTTCAGCATCTGCAAGGGGGCCGGCGGCGCGGCTCCGGTGACCATCCAGGCTGTACCTGTGATCGTCCCTCTGGAGCTGATGTCCAGTAGCCAAGAAGCCAATCCATCCTGCACGCAGGTGAGTTCACTTCTTCTCCCCTCTGTCCCTCGTTGCAGTGATCCTGTTGCCAGCAGGAATCACTGTAAAATAAAAAACCTAAGCTAAACTTTCTCTAAGCAGCTCTTTATGAGAGCCACCTAGAATTGCACCCTTCTCGGCCGGGCACAAAAATCTAACTGGAGTCTGGAGGAGGGTCATAGGGGGAGGAGCCAGTGCACACCACCTGATCTGGAAAAGCTTTACTTTTTGTGCCCTGTCTCCTGCGGAGCCGCTATTCCCCATGGTCCTTTCAGGAACCCCAGCATCCACTAGGACGATAAAGAAAAAGAGGCGCAATGAGTTAGCTGTGTGAGTAAGATAAGCGACCCTAGTGGCCGACACAAACACCGGGCCCATCTAGGAGTGGCACTGCAGTGTCACGCAGGATGTCCCTTCCAAAAAACCCTCCCCAAACAGCACATGACGCAAAGAAAAAAAGAGGCGCAATGAGGTAGCTGACTGTGTGAGTAAGATAAGCGACCCTAGTGGCCGACACAAACACCGGGCCCATCTAGGAGTGGCACTGCAGTGTCACGCAGGATGTCCCTTCCAAAAAACCCTCCCCAAACAGCACATGACGCAAAGAAAAAAAGAGGCGCAATGAGGTAGCTGACTGTGTGAGTAAGATAAGCGACCCTAGTGGCCGACACAAACACCGGGCCCATCTAGGAGTGGCACTGCAGTGTCACGCAGGATGGCCCTTCCAAAAAACCCTCCCCAAACAGCACATGACGCAAAGAAAAAAAGAGGCGCAATGAGGTAGCTGACTGTGTGAGTAAGATAAGCGACCCTAGTGGCCGACACAAACACCGGGCCCATCTAGGAGTGGCACTGCAGTGTCACGCAGGATGGCCCTTCCAAAAAACCCTCCCCAAACAGCACATGATGCAAAGAAAAATAAAAGAAAAAAGAGGTGCAAGATGGAATTGTCCTTGGGCCCTCCCACCCACCCTTATGTTGTATAAACAGGACATGCACACTTTAACCAACCCATCATTTCAGTGACAGGGTCTGCCACACGACTGTGACTGATATGACGGGTTGGTTTGGACCCCCCCCAAAAAAGAAGCAATTAATCTCTCCTTGCACAAACTGGCTCTACAGAGGCAAGATGTCCACCTCATCATCATCCTCCGATATATCACCGTGTACATCCCCCTCCTCACAGATTATCAATTCGTCCCCACTGGAATCCACCATCTCAGCTCCCTGTGTACTTTGTGGAGGCAATTGCTGCTGGTCAATGTCTCCGCGGAGGAATTGATTATAATTCATTTTACTGAACATCATCTTCTCCACATTTTCTGGATGTAACCTCGTACGCCGATTGCTGACAAGGTGAGCGGCGGCACTATACACTCTTTCGGAGTACACACTTGTGGGAGGGCAACTTAGGTAGAATAAAGCCAGTTTGTGCAAGGGCCTCCAAATTCCCTCTTTTTCCTGCCAGTATAAGTACGGACTGTGTGACGTGCCTACTTGGATGCGGTCACTCATATAATCCTCCACCATTCTTTCAATGTTGAGAGAATCATATGCAGTGACAGTAGACGACATGTCCGTAATCGTTGTCAGGTCCTTCAGTCCGGACCAGATGTCAGCATCAGCAGTCGCTCCAGACTGCCCTGCATCACCGCCAGCGGGTGGGCTCGGAATTCTGAGCCTTTTCCTCGCACCCCCAGTTGCGGGAGAATGTGAAGGAGGAGATGTTGACAGGTCGCGTTCCGCTTGACTTGACAATTTTCTCACCAGCAGGTCTTTCAACCCCAGCAGACTTGTGTCTGCCGGAAAGAGAGATCCAAGGTAGGTTTTAAATCTAGGATCGAGCACGGTGGCCAAAATGTAGTGCTCTGATTTCAACAGATTGACCACCCGTGAATCCTTGTTAAGCGAATTAAGGGCTCCATCCACAAGTCCCACATGCCTAGCGGAATCGCTCCCTTTTAGCTCCTTCTTCAATGTCTCCAGCTTCTTCTGCAAAAGCCTGATGAGGGGAATGACCTGACTCAGGCTGGCAGTGTCTGAACTGACTTCACGTGTGGCAAGTTCAAAGGGCATCAGAACCTTGCACAACGTTGAAATCATTCTCCACTGCACTTGAGACAGGTGCATTCCACCTCCTATATCGTGCTCAATTGTATAGGCTTGAATGGCCTTTTGCTGCTCCTCCAACCTCTGAAGCATATAGAGGGTTGAATTCCACCTCGTTACCACTTCTTGCTTCAGATGATGGCAGGGCAGGTTCAGTAGTTTTTGGTGGTGCTCCAGTCTTCTGTACGTGGTGCCTGTACGCCGAAAGTGTCCCGCAATTCTTCTGGCCACCGACAGCATCTCTTGCACGCCCCTGTCGTTTTTTAAAAAATTCTGCACCACCAAATTCAAGGTATGTGCAAAACATGGGACGTGCTGGAATTTGCCCATATTTAATGCACACACAATATTGCTGGCGTTGTCCGATGCCACAAATCCACAGGAGAGTCCAATTGGGGTAAGCCATTCTGCGATGATCTTCCTCAGTTGCCGTAAGAGGTTTTTAGCTGTGTGCGTATTCTGGAAAGCGGTGATACAAAGCGTAGCCTGCCTAGGAAAGAGTTGGCGTTTGCGAGATGCTGCTACTGGTGCCGCCGCTGCTGTTCTTGCAGCGGGAGTCCATACATCTACCCAGTGGGCTATCACAGTCATATAGTCCTGACCCTGCCCTGCTCCACTTGTCCACATGTCCGTGGTTAAGTGGACATTGGGTACAACTGCATTTTTTAGGACACTGGTGAGTCTTTTTCTGACGTCCGTGTACATTCTCGGTATCGCCTGCCTACAGAAGTGGAACCTAGATGGTATTTGGTAACGGGGGCACACTGCCTCAATAAATTGTCTAGTTCCCTGTGAACTAACGGCGGATACCGGACGCACGTCTAACACCAACATAGTTGTCAAGGCCTCAGTTATCCGCTTTGCAGCAGGATGACTGCTGTGATATTTCATCTTCCTCGCAAAGGACTGTTGGACAGTCAATTGCTTACTGGAAGTAGTACAAGTGGGCTTACGACTTCCCCTCTGGGATGACCATCGACTCCCAGCAGCAACAACAGCAGCGCCAGCAGCAGTAGGCGTTACACGCAAGGATGCATCGGAGGAATCCCAGGCAGGAGAGGACTCGTCAGAATTGCCAGTGACATGGCCTGCAGGACTATTGGCATTCCTGGGGAAGGAGGAAATTGACACTGAGGGAGTTGGTGGGGTGGTTTGCGTGAGCTTGGTTACAAGAGGAAGGGATTTACTGGTCAGTGGACTGCTTCCGCTGTCGCCCAAAGTTTTTGAACTTGTCACTGACTTATTATGAATGCGCTGCAGGTGACGTATAAGGGAGGATGTTCCGAGGTGGTTAACGTCCTTAGCCCTACTTATTACAGCTTGACAAAGGGAACACACGGCTTGACAAATGTTGTCCGCATTTCTGGTGAAATACTTCCACACCGAAGAGCTGATTTTTTTGGTATTTTCACCAGGCATGTCAACGGCCATATTCCTCCCACGGACAACAGGTGTCTCCCCGGGTGCCTGACTTAAACAAACCACCTCACCATCAGAATCCTCCTGGTCAATTTCCTCCCCAGCGCCAGCAACACCCATATCCTCCTCATCCTGGTGTACTTCAACACTGACATCTTCAATCTGACTATCAGGAACTGGACTGCGGGTGCTCCTTCCAGCACTTGCAGGGGGCGTGCAAATGGTGGAAGGCGCATGCTCTTCACGTCCAGTGTTGGGAAGGTCAGGCATCGCAACCGACACAATTGGACTCTCCTTGTGGATTTGGGATTTCGAAGAACGCACAGTTCTTTGCGGTGCTTTTGCCAGCTTGAGTCTTTTCAGTTTTCTAGCGAGAGGCTGAGTGCTTCCATCCTCATGTGAAGCTGAACCACTAGCCATGAACATAGGCCAGGGCCTCAGCCGTTCCTTGCCACTCCGTGTGGTAAATGGCATATTGGCAAGTTTACGCTTCTCCTCCGACAATTTTATTTTAGGTTTTGGAGTCCTTTTTTTACTGATATTTGGTGTTTTGGATTTGACATGCTCTGTACTATGACATTGGGCATCGGCCTTGGCAGACGACGTTGCTGGCATTTCATCGTCTCGGCCATGACTAGTGGCAGCAGCTTCAGCACGAGGTGGAAGTGGATCTTGATCTTTCCCTAATTTTGGAACCTCAACATTTTTGTTCTCCATATTTTAATAGGCACAACTAAAAGGCACCTCAGGTAAACAATGGAGATGGATGGATACTAGTATACAATTATGGATGGACTGCCGAGTGCCGACACAGAGGTAGCTACAGCCGTGGACTATTGTACTGTACTGTGTCTGCTGCTAATATAGACTGGATGATAATGAGATGTAGTATGTATGTATAAAGAAGAAAGAAAAAAAAACCACGGGTAGGTGGTATACAATTATGGATGGACTGCCGAGTGCCGACACAGAGGTAGCTACAGCCGTGGACTACCGTACTGTGTCTGCTGCTAATATAGACTGGTTGATAATGAGATGTAGTATGTATAAAGAAGAAAGAAAAAAAAAAACACGGGTAGGTGGTATACAATTATGGACGGACTGCCGAGTGCCGACACAGAGGTAGCTACAGCCGTGGACTACCGTACTGTGTCTGCTGCTATTATAGACTGGTTGATAATGAGATGTAGTATGTATAAAGAAGAAAGAAAAAAAAAACACGGGTAGGTGGTATACAATTATGGACGGACTGCCGAGTGCCGACACAGAGGTAGCTACAGCCGTGGACTACCGTACTGTACTGTGTCTGCTGCTAATATAGACTGGATGATAATGAGATGTAGTATGTATAAAGAAGAAAGAAAAAAAAACCACGGGTAGGTGGTATACAATTATGGACGGACTGCCGAGTGCCGACACAGAGGTAGCTACAGCCGTGGACTACCGTACTGTACTGTGTCTGCTGCTAATATAGACTGGTTGATAAAGAGATGTAGTATGTATGTATAAAGAAGAAAGGAAAAAAAACCACGGGTAGGTGGTATACAATTATGGATGGACTGCCGAGTGCCGACACAGAGGTAGCTACAGCCGTGGACTACTGTACTGTGTCTGCTGCTAATATAGACTGGTTGATAAAGAGATGTAGTATGTATGTATAAAGAAGAAAGAAAAAAAAACCACGGGTAGGTGGTATACAATTATGGACGGACTGCCGAGTGCCGACACAGAGGTAGGTACAGCCGTGGACTACCGTACTGTACTGTGTCTGCTGCTAATATAGACTGGTTGATAAAGAGATGTAGTATGTATGTATAAAGAAGAAAGAAAAAAAAACCACGGGTAGGTGGTATACAATTATGGATGGACTGCCGAGTGCCGACACAGAGGTAGCTACAGCCGTGGACTACTGTACTGTGTCTGCTGCTAATATAGACTGGTTGATAAAGAGATGTAGTATGTATGTATAAAGAAGAAAGAAAAAAAAACCACGGGTAGGTGGTATACAATTATGGACGGACTGCCGAGTGCCGACACAGAGGTAGCTACAGCCGTGGACTACCGTACTGTACTGTGTCTGCTGCTAATATAGACTGGTTGATAAAGAGATGTAGTATGTATGTATAAAGAAGAAAGAAAAAAAAAACACGGGTAGGTGGTATACAATTATGGATGGACTGCCGAGTGCCGACACAGAGGTAGCTACAGCCGTGGACTACTGTACTGTGTCTGCTGCTAATATAGACTGGTTGATAAAGAGATGTAGTATGTATGTATAAAGAAGAAAGAAAAAAAAACCACGGGTAGGTGGTATACAATTATGGATGGACTGCCGAGTGCCGACACAGAGGTAGCTACAGCCGTGAACTACCGTACTGTGTCTGCTGCGACTGGATGATAAATAATGATATAAAAAATATATATATATCACTACTGCAGCCGGACAGGTATATATTATATAATGACGGACCTGCTGGACACTGTCTGTCAGCAGAATGAGTTTTTTATAGAATAAAAAAAAAAACACCACACAAGTCACACGACGAGTGTTTAACTTTTTCAGGCAATCACAATATAGTATACTACTAACTATACTGGTGGTCAGTGTGGTCAGGTCACTGGTCAGTCACACTGGCAGTGGCACTCCTGCAGCAAAGGTGTGCACTGTTTAATTTTAATAATATGTACTCCTGGCTCCTGCTATAACCTATAACTGGCACTGCTCCCCAGTCTCCCCCACAATTATAAGCTGTGTGAGCACAGTCAGATATATACATAGATGATGCAGCACACTGGGCTGAGCAGTGCACACAGATATGGTATGTGACTGAGTCACTGTGTATCGTTTTTTTCAGGCAGAGAACGGATTATATTAAATAAAACTGCACTGTCTGGTGGTCACTGTGGTCAGTCACTACTAAACTCTGCACTCTCTACAGTACTCCTAAGCTCCAGTAAATCAAGTGTCTCTGTCTCAAATCAATCTCACTCTCTCTCTTCTAATCTAAATGGAGAGGACGCCAGCCACGTCCTCTCCCTATCAATCTCAATGCACGTGTGAAAATGGCGGCGACGCGCGGCTCCTTATATAGAATCCGAGTCTCGCGAGAATCCGACAGCGTCATGATGACGTTCGGGCGCGCTCGGGTTAACCGAGCAAGGCGGGAAGATCTGAGTCGCTCGGACCCGTGAAAAAAAACATGAAGTTCGGGCGGGTTCGGATTCCGAGGAACCGAACCCGCTCATCTCTAGATCCACCCCATGTGAACTTAGCCTACATGAGTACTCGGGTTACAACCCGGTTACAGCCCATTTATGCCCATTCTATTGCAAGTGGAGATGTGACTGAGTAGTGTACAACTATACATTCCTGTAGTTGCTTACATTTGTTTCCTGAGCATGAGCAGTATGGTAACATGCACTACAGTCTCTGCAAACAGACAGAACACAGAGGAATCTCATATTCCCATAGTCTCATAAGAATGAATAGTCTACTCCAGGCATGTCCAAACTGCGGCCCTCCAGCTGTTGTGAAACTACATATCCCAGCATGCCCGGACACAGTTTTGCTGCCAGAGAATGCTAAAGCTGTGTCACGGCATGCTGGGATGTGTAGTTTCTCAACAGCTGGAGGGTCGCAGTTTGGACATGCCTGGTCTACTCTATGCCCATGCTCTGGAAATCTTCTGGTAAGACATGCAAAATAGTTTCACTATTACAACTCTTTAAATATGGTTCTGTGGCACAATAGGTGGAGGCATGTATCATGGCTGAATGTAGGCTTTATCTCTTTCTCAGTAGGTGTCTCAGGGGAGACAAACAGCACTTGTTGGAATGTGTGTTATTAATAATATGCAGATACAGTATGTAAGAAACCTAGATTCACTGAAACGTCATATACTGTGACACACTGCCGTGATTCACTAATTCCCATGGTTAATAATGCAAATGCATTTGACAATTTGTACAGTTCACATAGCATCATGCCATCTGTTTTTCTATTGTTTGAGATTATATAAAAACAAGACAATTCCTTTTAGAAAGTCGCAGTAGCATGTAGTAATTTATCTCTTTGCCAACTTGCATCAGCCACATTGTACCGGAGACATGTCTATCTGTTGTTCTGTATTGTACAGTATGTGACTGCAGAGTACAAGCCACCCATGAGTCCAGGCACCACATGAAATGTAGGACTAAGAACTACAGTATATGGCTTATTGTGATCATTTATTATTATTATTTTAATAATTTATTATTGCAGGGTCTGTGTGATTTCATGTCAGTATCAGCCAAGCAACAGATTGCACAGCAAGAGTCATTGATGATACACAGTGAAAACACTGAATAACACATGAATACCACATACATATTTCAGCAAGTCTGCAATATATATATACAGTATGCCTTTTAGGATCAAAGATGTTAGACCACGATAGTATGGCGCTTGTCTCTGTGCACTGTATGAGTACAGCTTTAGGGGTATATTCAATTAAAGTCGAAAGCTGCCGCCTGTCGAAAAGACTGCAGTTTTCGACTTTTTAAAGTCGAATCGTGATTCGACCTATTCAATATATCCCAAAAATTTTTGACTTGTCGAAAAGCACGTGGATCAGCGGAATAGCTGCCGATCCACGTGCTTGTGTCCCCTTTTCGACCATCTCAGTCCGACATAAAAAAAGTCGGACTGAGATGAGGGATTAGAGCAGGAGGGGGGGGGGGGCAGCCGCGGGCATATAGGGGAGATCAGCGCTGCAGTAGCACTGCAGCAGGATGTCACACAGCCGCGCCACTTACGGCAGCTTCCACCCGGCTCCAGCAAGTGAGGTCACGCTTGCTGGAGCCGTGTGGACACTGCCTTGAGGTCGGGCGGCTGTGTGACATCCTACTGCAGCACTTTTGTTAGCGCTGATCTCCTCCGTCTGCCGGCAGCTTTCCCCGCTGGTCTCCCCGCGGCTCCCCCCCCCCCCCCTCCTCCTCTGGGTCACTCATCTCAATTCGACTTGAAAAAGTCGAATTGAGATGAGATTTGAATAGGGGTTGTCGAATCCATTCCAACAAATGCATGTCGGAATGGATCCGGCGCTAATTGAATATACCCCTTAGTGAGCAATAGTCCACACACCTCATTGAAGGAACATTATTATTATGTAGCCTCCAGATACTAATATTCTATACAGGGCGTTACATCTCATTTAAATTGCCACTG
Source organism: Pseudophryne corroboree (assembly GCF_028390025.1). Classification (NCBI taxonomy): domain Eukaryota; kingdom Metazoa; phylum Chordata; class Amphibia; order Anura; family Myobatrachidae; genus Pseudophryne; species Pseudophryne corroboree. The sequence goes on from NC_086448.1 coordinate 675,698,371, forward strand.
CCCACTGAAAGAAATCTAAGCACCTTAATCTGGGGGGCAATAGTATGAATACTTATATATAATCAAACACACATACAGGTGGAGATTTAGGAAGTGAGGCCGCAGATTTCTAATAATATTAAGGCTAATCTGGGGGGCAATCGTATGAATACTTATATATAATCAAACACACATACAGGTGGAGATTTAGGAAGTGAGGCAGCAGATTTCTAATAATATTAAGGCCACGTTTGAAACATAGAAACATAGAAACATAGAATTTGTCGGCAGATAAGAACCACTTGGCCCATCTAGTCTGCCCCTTATTTTTTTTTATTTTTTTTATATTATTTTTTAACACTAACCTTATTTGATCCTTATTTCTTTGTAAGGATATCCTTATGTCTATCCCATGCATGTTTAAATTGCTCTACTGTCTTAGCCTCTACCACCTCTGATGGGAGGCTATTCCACTTGTCCACTACCCTTTCTGTGAAATAATTTTTCCGCAAATTTCCCCTGAACCTCCCCCCCTCCAGTCTCAGTGCATGTCCTCGTGTCCTATTGCTTCTCTTCATTTGGAGAATGTTTCCCTCCTGGACTTTGTTAAAACCCTTCATATATTTGAAAGTTTCTATCATGTCCCCCCTTTCCCTTCTCTGCTCCAAACTATACATATTGAGATTTCTTAGTCTTTCTGGGTATGTTTTGTGATGTAGGCCATGCACCATTTTAGTTGCCCTCCTTTGTACAGGCTGGATAACTGAGGACATTGCAGAGATTAGAAGCTGCACTGGAGAAACCCTGGAGGAAGATATGTGAGGAAGTGATGAAGGAGGAGAAGAGTGATATATATATATATCAAAAAAATTTAAATTTCCCTTTTTACTGCGCTGGTATACAATGTAGCTCACCACTGAGAAATGCCCACTGTCAGTCAGGGCATTAGATTAGAAGTATAAAAGAAAAGGTTTCTCTTGGGAGCTAGACCACCTCAGAATTCACTTTAAGATACATTTATTTTAAAAATTGACAATAAATGCTGTAACAATACATAAAAATATCAATAAAACATGCAATTGACTCTATACCATAAATGGAAAATACAGACTATTAATCTGTTGACATTTGTGTTGGTGATATTTCTACCAAAGCGTTCAGAAGTGTGTTCAACTTCACAATTGCGCGAATACCCAACGCGTTTCGTCCACACAGGACTTCATCAGGGGTCGTAAGCGATGTGGTCAAAAGTTTGTGAATCTCTGAGTCCCAACCAGCTTTTTGCCGTGGGTATGAAAGATTTTATAGTATTCGTATTAACCATATACAATTCATCAATATACAAAACAGTGTAATTGCTGTGACAGTGACCTTTGAGATGTGGTAAGAAAAATTCCTATTTTGAATAAGAATAGGTCTAAATACGCATTTCCCTTAGTGCTCTCTCAGGAATCCTATTCACAGCTGGTTAATACGAATACTATAAAATCTTTCATACCCACGGCAAAAAGCTGGTTGGGACTCAGAGATTCACAAACTTTTGACCACATCGCTTACGACCCCTGATGAAGTCCTGTGTGGACGAAACGCGTTGGGTATTCGAGCAATTGTGAAGTTGAACACACTTCTGAACGCTTTGGTAGAAATATCACCAACACAAATGTCAACAGATTAATAGTCTGTATTTTCCATTTATGGTATAGAGTCAATTGCATGTTTTATTGATATTTTTATGTATTGTTACAGCATTTATTGTCAATTTTTAAAATAAATGTATCTTAAAGTGAATTCTGAGGTGGTCTAGCTCCCAAGAGAAACCTTTTCTTTTATACTTCTAATCTAATGCCCTGACTGACAGTGGGCATTTCTCAGTGGTGAGCTACATTGTATACCAGCGCAGTAAAAAGGGTCCTTTAAATTTTTTTGGTTTGTACTTTATTCTGTCAGAAAGTACCCTTGTTGCAGCTTTCTTGATTAACGGCTATTATGCCTATATTTAATGATAGATCTAAGAGATCTTTGAAGGTTAGAAACATATTTGAGGAGGAGGAACAAGTTTTTCAAACTGATGATGACGATTATTATGGTTATCTAAACTTAGTAGAAAAACTAGCAGTTAAGGAGTTGAAAAACTGGTACGATATTATGACACTAGAAAAATATTTAGAGGTGGGGAGGATTCCAAGAGGCTTACGATTGCACAAAACTCCAACAATAGGAGGTGGAAACTAAAGTTTTATCACTAACTGGAACACCATTTTGGATGATTGTTCAGTGAAGCTCATTACTCTTATCATCACTGAAAGGAAAAAAGAGTTAAATCGTTTAGAGGAGGAGATCAAGAGAGTAGAATTACAAGCTACCAAATTTGAGGATAGTGAGGAGTTCAAACGTGATGTATCAGACCTACACTATAAATTGGATACTATGGAAGGAGAAATTATAGCACGTAAACAAAAGAAATTCATTAGAGACAAAAATGACTATATTTCTGGTCAAGTACACCATTTACCAATTAAAGAGGAGAGATCAGATGAAAGGATTAAAATGCCAATAAATAGACACCCCCGATGGGAAAGGCCGCAACAGGAAGTCTATGGGAATTATAGAGGTAATCAAGGAGGCCAAAGAGGCATGTATAGACCAAGGAATTCTTATAGATCTCCATATCCAAATCAGGGTTATGAACGTAGAGGTTATAGGCAGAGATTCCCTTCACATCAAGGGTACCAAAGGAATAACTTTGGGTCATCAAAGGAGTATTACAATTCCTCTTATAGGAACAGATACAATATGGATAGGTCACCTACCCCAGATAGAAATCAAAAGGGGCATTTTTTAGAAGAAAGGCGGGGTTACAGATTTCCCCGTATACAGCAACAAAGAGAGGAGTTACATATCAGATTGGACTCACCACAGGGCATAAAGAGAGGCCATACTGGAGGAGACGAGGGTGTAGAGGGGGCAGAAAAAAGCCCCAAAAAAAGGAGAGCCCTGTTCAATCAGGAAAAACCACGTCTGGGATTGTCAATATCTCAGAGAGACAATTATCATCAGCGGAATGCGCCCTATTAGATAAGGGATTGAAATTCGCACCAGATTCACATGTTGATAAATTTAACCTATTTGTTGATCTCAACAAATACGTTCGTAAATTAACACTACAGAGACATTTTCTCAAAAACCCTCAATCAGGCTCCAGTACAAATGAAAAAGCCCCATTGGTTAAGTTACCTTCTAAATATTACCCGGTTGAATCCAGGGGTAGCAATCTGGATATTTTTTATGAATCAGTTAAGGAAGATTTTAGGAAAATAAAGCTTAAAAGCAACAAATATGGGACTAACCTTAATCCACAGGAGAAGGGAGCATTGAAATCCCTGAAAAATGACACCGATTTGGTCATTAAAGGTGCCGATAAGGGTGGAGCAGTTGTTTTACAAACAAAAACTGCGTACCTTAATGAGGCATCCAAAATATTATTAGATGGACAGACATATATTGAATTACCTAATAACCCCACTGTGTTATATCAGGAGGAGCTATTTGATTTACTTTCAAAAGCCCTTAAGGACAGTTTGATCTGTAAGGAAGAATTTGACTATTTGTATGTGAAACATCCGGTAGTCCCAAATTTTTATCACATTCCAAAAATTCATAAAAGTAAATCCACACCACCTGGAAGGCCCATTGTGGCCGGAATAAATTCCCTGACGGCGAATTTGTCCCATTACTTAGATTTAAGATTACAACAGTACGTGACAAGAATGAGATCTTATCTTAAGGATTCTACTAGCGTATTACAAAAGTTGGAGCTCCTTGATTGGTCTAAAGAATATTATTGGCTCACCATAGATGTGCAAGCTTTATACTCATCCATCCCCCATTGCAAAGGTGTTGAAGCTATTAGATCTGTTTTGCTAAATGATCCAAGTCTATCTAAAAATGAGATACAGTTTCTATTGGCTAGCATTACATTCATTCTGAATCATAATTTCTTTGAGTTTGAAAATAAGTTTTATTTGCAACAGCAGGGCACAGCGATGGGGACTAAATTTGCCCCATCGTATGCCAACTTATTTATGAAAGCGTGGGAGGACATTTATGTCTACCATTCTGGGTATGAAGTCAATGTGATATTTTATCAAAGATACATTGACGATCTCCTATTTATTTGGAAAGGGGATATTGACAGTATTGATAGATTCATGATGTATATACAAACGAATGAATTCAACTTGAAATTTACCCATCAAAAAAATCCAGAAAAGATTGATTTCCTGGATTTAACTTTAAAAGGAGTAGTAGGTGAAAAGATCATAACGAAGACTTTCTTTAAGGAGGTTGACGCCAATAGCTACATCCCCCAAACCAGTTGCCACCACCCGTCTTGGAAGAATAGTGTGCCGTATGCGCAATTCTTGCGAATAAGACGAAATTGTACAAACATAGATGATTACTGGGAACAAGCTACTTTGGTGGGTAATAGGTTTGTAGAAAGGGGATACAATCTGGACACTATTGAAACAGCAAAGTCTAGAGCATCTCTGCAAAAAAGGGATTTAATGCTATGTCCCAAAAACAAACCCCAGATTGATCAGAGATTTTGCAGACCTTTTATTACACAATTCAATCAGGAGAATGTAGCCATTAAAAAAATTATGAGTCGACACTGGAATATACTCCTAAAGGATCCTATTTTGGGTCCTTCCCTTCCTGAAAAACCAAATTTGGTATTTAAGAGAGCCACGAATCTTAAGAACATAGTGGCACCCAGTAGATTGATTAAACCATGTCCTTCCATTAAAAAGGGAAATAATGACATTATACCTACAAAAGGATGTTTTCCATGCTCTAGATGCATTTGCTGTAAGTTTATGGATCGCAAATCTTTCAGCATGAAATTAGAGACAGGAAGATGGTATAGACTAAGACACTTGATAAACTGTAACACAGAATATGTAGTATATAAGATCACGTGTAATTGTGGCTTAATATACGTGGGAAAGACGAAGAGATTAACGAAGATAAGAATTCAGGAACATATGAGAAATGTCAAAAACAAGTTTCTATGCCACAGCCTTTCTAGACACTATGCTGAGAAGCATAATGCTGTATTAACTAGGGAAAATTTCTCATTTACGGTTTTAGAACATATACCGGTAGATCCAAGAGGAGGAAACAGGGATTTGAGATTATCCCAACGTGAAACATACTGGATATACACACTTAACACTTTGGCCCCTAATGGCCTTAATGAAGATGTGGATATAGTTTCCTTTCTTTAAATATCCTACTGATCTTCTTCAAATTCCTCTATTTAATTCTGAATATATTATGGTTTAGCTATGGCTTGTCAAGTGGCAGTATAAAGCTGTAAAGTCATACACCATGGCACTTGAATTTGTTTCATAATTGATATTTAAGATATCTATGAAATAATTATATATGGACTATCTATGTTAACTGACAATTAAATTGGAAATGGGGGATCATGTTGATCGTAATGGCAATGGATGACTAATAGGTTGATCAATTTTGTTTGGATGGTCCATTTAAGCATTCACATTCACACATTAATTTTTATTTATGATCACTATTAAAATAATATCAATTTAGAATTAATATAAGTTAAGAATAATTAGCACAGTTATTAATTTAATATTATTATACACAAAATACCATAGCACAATTTATAGGTTATTGAATTTAGAAATCACACAGATATTATAATAGTAAAAATTATAATATTATATGATATTTATTATAATGATAAAAATATAAATAATTAACTATAAAAATGATAATATATAAAATAAATAAATAAATATATGGTCAACTAATTTATCAATGAACCCAATAGTTAAGTAATGTATTGGTTTTCACATATTTAATTTAATAGGACTAACAATGAAAGTTGATCTAATATAGTTATGATTGTATAATATGACACACAGACTATGTAACATCTAATTATCATCAAATTAATCACAACAGCATAGTGTCCTATATAGACTCAAAGTCGCGCCGCATAGCATTGTAGCTAAATGATATATCAATCAAAACCGGAAGTAGCGGCTGTTGGAGCGCATACCGGAACCGGAAGTAGCGTCTGTGGAACGCACGCCGGAACCGGAAGTAGCGGCCGTGAAACGCACGCCGCCAACGATGGTGGAACGCAAAATCGTTCACCACCACTATTACAGTTGTTAAAATCATTAATTCACTCACCAAATAAGATCTATGATGGAAGGTTCATTAGTGGACAGTTTGGATGTTGTTAATAATGTTAATATGAGCATTAAAATAAGGAAAAAAGCTCAATAATTAATAGGAAGTGATGTCATAGGATGGGTGGTATATATATCAGTTCCCACTCACACCCTTAGCTATAGCTGTGAATAGGATTCCTGAGAGAGCACTAAGGGTGAGTACTTTATCAATGGACTCTTTTTCTCTAAACTTAGTAAGACAAAGCTCATTTATGAAGCGTTTTATATTTTATCTTTTAGGAAATGCGTATTTAGACCTATTCTTATTCAAAATAGGAATTTTTCTTACCACATCTCAAAGGTGAGCCCAATATTGTATTATACCAATTTTTAATTAATTACAAATTAGATCAGTAAACCTGTACCTCTAATCATGGAAATTTAGCAGTACAACTAAGATTTTCCATTTGTATGAATTATAAATATTTACACGATAAGAAATAAGCAATAAATCCGACAATTAGGTAAGCCAGATGCCACTTTGTTTAAGATCAGCAGAATGTGGTTCTGTTACCAATGGAAATCATCAGATGTTAATTAATAATGAACGAGGGATGATGTCAATTAAGATCATGAGGTTTGACATAAATTAAGATTATTATTGATATGGTACCAGGTGATATTATTGATAGTACCTGGTACATTTAATTAATCTCCAGTTAGCTATTGTATTCAGCATGGTCCCTTATCAAAGATATAAGTGTGTTGTATCTATTAGGGCTGTTGTAAAAAAGATTTTTTTGTGTAATACACAGTATTCAATTACATTCTATACAGTGTATATGTAAGTCCAAATTATATATATGTATAATTTTTAATGTATATATTTTTAATTCATAGGTCACTGTCACAGCAATTACACTGTTTTGTATATTGATGAATTGTATATGGTTAATACGAATACTATAAAGTAAGTAATTATTTTGATCATCTGTGATGTATGCATTATAATATCTATAATTACCTCCGGAATTGAATTTATAATATTGATCTAATGGTGATTAATTAAGAGCCATTTATAACTTTCAATAGAGAGTGATCTACATGCATTCCCCCATCATCCAATTATGTTTGTTCCTCCCCTTTATTTGATGTTGTTTCTAATCCTTGCTATATATGCACATGGTCACCTTAAACTAATATCAATTTTGCTGGTGACATTTTTAGATCTTTCATACCCACGGCAAAAAGATGGTTGGGACTCAGAGATTCACAAACTTTTGACCACATCGCTTACGACCCCTGATGAAGTCCTGTGTGGACGAAACGCGTTGGGTATTCGCGCAATTGTGAAGTTGAACACACTTCTGAACGCTTTGGTAGAAATATCACCAACACAAATGTCAACAGATTAATAGTCTGTATTTTCCATTTATGGTATAGAGTCAATTGCATGTTTTATTGATATTTTTATGTATTGTTACAGCATTTATTGTCAATTTTTAAAATAAATGTATCTTAAAGTGAATTCTGAGGTGGTCTAGCTCCCAAGAGAAACCTTTTCTTTTATATATATATATATATATATATATATATATAACAGCAGAGGCGGTGCGGCACTCCAATGATTGACACTTGAGACTTAGGTAGAAATACAACGTTTCAATGCCCGTTTTAATACTGTGACATTTTCGTCAGGTAATACAAACACAGTAAACACAACATACCTTAAATAGGTGATCACCACGTGATGACCGAGCGCTACAGCGGGACTGCACACCCGGCGGGCGCATCGAGGGTGACGTCATGACGCACTACAGAGAGCGTCAGACGGCACCCATAGCCAAGGCAACATCAAGACAATAACAATCATATACAAACACATACATATAGAGATGGCAGGCAAAAACAGTATCGCTAGCTGACATACAAATTAGTGATGTGCACCGGAAATTTTTCGGGTTTTGTGTTTTGGTTTTGGATTCGGTTCCGCGGCCGTGTTTTGGATTCGGACGCGTTTTGGCATAACCTCCCAGAAATTTTTTTGTCGGATTCGGGTGTGTTTTGGATTCGGTTTTTTTTTACAAAAAACCCTAAAAAACAGCTTAAATCATAGAATGTGGGGGTCATTTTGATCCCATAGTATTATTAACCTCAATAACAATAATTTCCACTCATTTCCAGTCTATTCTGAACACCTCACACCTCACAATATTATTTTTAGTCCTAAAATTTGCACCGAGGTCGCTGGATGACTAAGCTAAGCGACCCAAGTGGCCGACACAAACACCTGGCCCATCTAGGAGCGGCACTGCAGTGTCAGACAGGATGGCACTTCAAAAATATAGTCCCCAAACAGCACATGATGCAAAGAAAAAAAGAGGCGCAATGAGGTAGCTGTGTGACTAAGCTAAGCGACCCAAGTGGCCGACACAAAGACCCAAGTGGCCGACACAAACACCTGGCCCATCTAGGAGTGGCACTGCAGTGTCAGACAGGATGGCACTTCAAAAAAATAGTCCCCAAACAGCACATGATGCAAAGAAAAAAAGAGGCGCACCAAGGTCGCTGTGTGACTAAGCTAAGCGACACAAGTGGCCGACACAAACACCTGGCCCATCTAGGAGTGGCACTGCAGTTTTCTAACGAGAGGATGAGTGCTTCCATCCTCATGTGAAGCTGAACCACTAGCCATGAACATAGGCCAGGGCCTCAGCCGTTCCTTGCCACTCTGTGTCGTAAATGGCATATTGGCAAGTTTACGCTTCTCCTCAGACGCTTTTAATTTTGATTTTTGGGTCATTTTACTGAACTTTTGTTTTTTGGATTTTACATGCTCTCTACTATGACATTGGACATCGGCCTTGGCAGACGACGTTGATGGCATTTCATCGTCTCGGCCATGACTAGTGGCAGCAGCTTCAGCACGAGGTGGAAGTGGATCTTGATCTTTCCCTATTTTACCCTCCACATTTTTGTTCTCCATTTTTGAATGTGTGGAATTATATGCCAGTATCAATAGCAATGGCCTACTACTATATATACTGCGCACAACTGAAATGCACCACAGGTATGGATTGATAGTATACTTGACGACACAGAGGTAGGTAGAGCAGTGGCCTTCCGTACCGTACTGCTATATATACTGGTGGTCACTGTCAGCAAACTGCAAAACTAAAATGCACCACAGGTACAGAATCTAGATGGATAGTATACTTGACGACACAGAGGTAGGTAGAGCAGTGGCCTTCCGTACCGTACTGCTATATATACTGGTGGTCACTGTCAGCAAACTGCAAAACTAAAATGCACCACAGGTATAGAATCTAGATGGATAGTATACTTGACAACACAGAGGTAGGTAGAGCAGTGGCCTTCTGTACCGTACTGCTATATATACTGGTGGTCACTGGTCAGCAAAACTCTGCACTGTACTCCTCCTATATAATATACTGGTGGTCCCCAGTCTCCACAATAAAGCAGTGTGAGCACAGATATATGCAGCACACTGAGCACAGATATGGAGTGTTTTTCAGGCAAACAACGTATACTGGTGGTCACTGGTCAGCAAAACTCTGCACTGTACTCCTCCTATATAATACTGCTGCTCCCCAGTCCCCACAATTAAGCAGTGTGAGCACAGATATTTGCAGCACACTGAGCACAGATATGGAGTGTTTTTCAGGCAGACAACGTATACTGGTGGTCACTGGTCAGCAAAACTCTGCACTGTACTCCTCCTATATAATACAGCTGCTCCCCAGTCCCCACAATTAAGCAGTGTGAGCACAGATATATGCAGCACACTGAGCACAGATATGGAGTGTTTTTCAGGCAGACAACGTATACTGGTGGTCACTGGTCAGCAAAACTCTGCACTGTACTCCTCCTATATAATACAGCTGCTCCCCAGTCCCCACAATTAAGCAATAAGCAGCACAAATATTATTAATAAATGGAGAGGACGCCAGCCACGTCCTCTCCCTAACATTTCCAATGCACGAGTGAAAATGGCGGCGACGCGCGGCTGCTTATATAGAATCCAAATCTCGCGAGAATCCGACAGCGGGATGATGACGTTCAGGCGTGCTCGGATTAACCGAGCCATACGGGAGAATCCGAGTATGCCTCGGACCCGTGTAAAATGGGTGAAGTTCGGGGGAGTTCGGTTTCCAAGGAACCGAACCCGCTCATCACTAATACAAATGCCTAACAAGAATCCTCCTACATAAACTGTACAACATACTGTGAACCATATTGTCCCGATAAGCCAAGATAGCATGGATATATTGAGCAGAAATACTGCTATGACAGCTAAACAAATGCAATGACGAATACTGACCTAATCAATCAAGGTAGCATAAGGTCTAGTGAATATATTAAGCTGAAAGCAAATACATATAGAGCAATAAAAATATCACTATTATAAATATATAATCACAGATTACCTATCATTAGCTAGGACACTAATCCCTGAATGTTCGTTAAGTCCCCTAGGCGCTATAGTACCCAAACGGAAAATCCAGCGTGCTTCACATTGTAATAATTTGCAACTACGATTGCCACCACGTAATGATTGTGGAATGTGGTCAATCATTCTATATTTGAGGGTAGTTAGATTATGAGATGCCAATGCGAAATGTCTCGCAACTGGCTGGTCACTCTTACCGGAAGTTAGTGCTGCCTTAATGGCCGACCGATGTGCTGCCATGCATTCTTTAAAGGGACGTTCGGTCTTCCCGATGTAGGACAGGCCGCATGGGCAGATTATCTGATACACTGTGAATTTTGTGTTACATGTTAATCTGTGTTTTATATACAATGTCTTACCAGTGTGTGGGTGATTTAAAGCATCACCAGGGATAAGAAACTTACATGTCACACACGTACAACGTATACAGCCCAGTTTATCCCGGTATAGGCTAGGGGCAGGTTCAGAAATGTCAGCCTTAACTAGGATGTCTCGGATGTTATGGCCACGTTTATAACACGGCATCAATTTGGTGTTAGAGAGCTTGCAATCAGGGTCTGTTTTAACGATGGGCCAGAGTTTCTTAGAGATTTTATTAATGGAACCACTGGCAGTAGTGAATTGGGTTACCCAAGGCAATGATTTAGCAGTAGTGTCAATAATCTTAGGATGCAGCAAAGAATCTCTATCCATGCTAAGGACCTTGATTTTAGTAAGCTGTAATTGATCAAAGTCATAACCTCGATCTAAAAATTTTTGAAGCAGAATGTCAATTTGTATTTCAGCTTGTGTAGTGTCAGAAATAATACATCTGGCACGTATAAATTGAGAGTACGGTAGGCCGTGGATTAGGGATCTCGTATGACTGTTATGATTCCAGCACTCTGGTCTGAGGAGATTTTATAACAAGGACCTGAGCACTGGAACGTAATGCTGGGAAAGGAAGCGGGGATGGAAAATAGCCCCTTGCGCCCTAACTCCGTTGTCTCGCCCGTGCTGTCAGAAATCCCTTGCGAGACTATGGTTGCTTGAGCCCATGGCAGCCGCGTTTGAAGGGCGGATTACGTCTGCCCAACTCCGATGCCCCCTCAGGTCTTAATGGGAGACAAAGGGAAATCCGAGACAGGGTGATAACAAGGGGCCCTCTAACTCAGCAACAAGGCCAGGGGCTACAAACTAACTTAAACTAGAATATGTGCGGAAAAACCGCCAGGGAAAAGGACAACCAAAATACCCACTTGTCCACTCTCCTACCCGGCACCGCCGAGTTCCGGAGAGGACTTGTGGAAGCGGAACCCTCCGCAAAAGCTCCGAAAACAGAATAAAACAATAAAGCGGGCTGAGCCGCAGCACACGGCAGAGCCGCAACTCACGAACACCACAAGAGATTCTCTGGCGACCGTGGCGGACAATAGAGGACCAGAGACTTCTTGGGATGAGATGACTACTCCACGATTCAGGAACTCTGAAGACAGGAATGACCGGACACAGCAGGACTGGAACAGACGTTCAGCAAACCAAAGCAGCATGCAGGAAGCTATTACCGGCGTCTGTGTGAAGCACTGAGAAAGTATTTAACAAGGAGTCCTCCAATCAGATGTTTCCAAGCCATATTATCAAACATGCCGTGCAGCTGCCAGGATGCACGAGCAGAGACAAATGTGTGTGTGATTGATTAGATTGACCCTGTAACGGGGAACTCGGTCCGCCCGTGGCGTCCCCGTTGCTAGGGTCCGGGTGGCTCAGCATGCCTGGCATCCCTGCGTTGCTAGGGAGCCGGCGGCTACGCGCGCACGGCGTCCCAGCGTTGCTAGGGACCCGGCGGCTAGCCCGCACGGCGTCCCTAGTAGCTAGGCTCCGGGCCGCGAGGACATCGCGGACCCCTGCGCCTAACAGTACCCCCCCCTTGAGGAGGGGTCAAGGAACCCCTAAAGCCAGGTTTCTGAGGAAATTCTCGAAAAAATGCCCTCTTGAGCCTAGGGGCATGAAGATCCTTATCCAGGACCCAAGACCTTTCCTCCGGACCATAGCCTTTCCAGTGAACTAAAAAATAAAGCCGACCCCGGGACAATTTAGAGTCAAGAACTTTCTCTACCAAGAATTCCTGTTGTCCCCGTACATCCACTGGAGATCTACCCTGAGAGATCCTCCGAGGAAATCTGCTGGAAGAAACGTATTGTTTCAACAGGGAACAATGAAAAGTATTTCCAATTTTAAGAGATCTTGGTAAACGTAGCCGGAAGGCAACTGGGTTGACCTTCTTAATAATAAGAAATGGTCCAATAAATTTGGGTCCCAGTCTAGCTGAGGATTGTCGAAGCCTGATGTTGCGAGTCGACAACCACACCTTATCTCCCACCTTAAAAGTGCAGGGACGTCGGAGCCTGTCAGAAAATTTCTTCTCTCAGAAGGCCGCTTTCCTGAGAGCAAGGTGCACTTTTTTCCAAATTGCTCTGAGATGGGAGGTCAAGGTTAGCGAGGAGACTGGAGAATGATGAAAAAAAGAATTGGCTCTGGGGTGAAAACCAAAAACTGAAAAGAACGGAGACTCTTTGGTGGAGGAATGACAAGAGTTATTGTAAGCAAATTCAGCCAAAGGGAAAAACTCAGACCAATCATTCTGGAGTTTGGCTGAATACAGACGCAAATATTGTTTTAATGACTGGTTGACTCGTTCGGTTTGCCCGTTAGACTATGGGTGGTAACCAGATGTTAACGATAGTGTCATCTTCAATGAGGCACAAAAACATTTCCAGAATTGTGCGATGAATTGTGGACCCCGGTCAGAAACAATATCAGTGGGCAACCCATGAAGCCTGAACACATGGCGGAGGAACAAAACTGCTAACCCATGAGCAGAAGGCAATCGGGGAAGAGCAACAAAATGAGGCATTTTACTAAAACGGTCCACTACCACCCAAATGACTCGGAATCCGGCTGAAAGGGGAAGGTCAACCACAAAATCCATGGAAATATGAGACCATGGCCTGAGAGGAACAGCTAAAGGCATGAGTTGCCCGATAGGCAACGAACGAGGAACCTTATGCTGTGCACAAACCTGACATGAATGAACTAATTCCTTAACGTCTTTAGAAAGACTAGGCCACCACACTGAACGAGAGACTAACTCCAATGTCTTAGTGATTCCCGGATGCCCTGAGACCTTGCTGTCATGAAATTCAGTTAAAACAGTGGCTCTCAAAAATTCAGGGACATAAAGACGACCAGCAGGAGTAAGTCTAGGAGCTTGGTGTTGAAGCTGGTTTAACTGGGTAAATAAATCCTGAGTGAGGCCTGCCCGGATGACCGAAGATGGAAGTATGGAGGTAACAACAGGATTGCTATTGTGAACCGGAAGAAAGCTACGTGACAGGGCATCAGCTTTTGTATTCTTGGAACCAGGCCTGAAAGTAATTATAAACCTGAAACGAGTAAAAAATAATGCCCAACGTGCCTGCCGAGCATTAAGCCGTTTAGCTGACTCAATATATTGCAGGTTCTTATGGTCAGTAAAAACCGAAATTGTATGTTTAGCTCCCTCCAGCCAATGCCTCCACTCCTCAAAAGCCAATTTCACCGCCAGTAACTCCCGATTACCAACGTCATAGTTGGATTCAGCGGAGGAGAATTTCCTGGACATAAAGGCACAAGGATGTAACTCCAGAGACTCCGGGTCCTCTTGAGAAAGGACAGCCCCCACTCCAACCTCTGAGGCATCAACCTCCACAACAAAAGGCAATTCCGGATTAGGATGTCTGAGGACTGGAGCCGAGACAAAGGCTTGTTTCAAGGCCTGGAAGGACAATTCGGCTTCATGCGACCAGTTGGTAGGATCCGCCCCTTTTTTTGTCAGAGCTACTATGGGAGCAACCAGGTCAGAAAAAGAATGAATAAACCTCCTATAATAATTCGCAAACCCTAAAAAGCGCTGAATTGCTTTTAAATTAGTGGGTTGCGCCCAATTAAGGATGGCCTGGAGCTTCTTTGGTTCCATGGAAAATCCCTGAGGAGAAATTATGTACCCTAAAAAAGATACTTCCGTGACGTGAAAATCACACTTCTCCAGCTTGGCATATAAATGATTCTCATGTAACTTTTGAAGAACCAGACGCACCTGGGTAACATGTTGTTCCATTGATTCAGAAAAAATCAAGATGTCGTCTAAATAAACGACCACGAATTTCCCTAAGAAGTCACGGAGAACATCGTTAATAAGGTCTTGAAAAACTGCCGGAGCGTTAGACAGGCCGAACGGCATCACCAGGTATTTGTAGTGACCCGACTGAGTGCTGAAAGCCGTCTTCCACTCATCCCCAGATTTAATTCGGATGAGGTTGTAAGCTCCTCTAAGGTCAATTTTAGAAAAAATCACAGCAGAACGTAATTGATCAAAAAGTACAGAAATCAACGGCAAAAAATAGGTGTTTTTAACGGAGATCTTATTCAGGGCTCTAAAATCAATGCAGGGTCTAAGCGAGCCATCTTTTTTCTCCACAAAGAAAAAACCTGCACTTAAAGGAGATTTTGATGGTCTAATAAATCCCTTCTTTAGGCTTTCCTGAATATAATTATTCATGGCCGTAGTTTCTGGCCCGGACAAAGCATATAATCTCCCCTTTGGCAAAGTGGCACCTGGAACTAGCTCAATTGTACAATTATAAGGCCGATGGGGAGGCAGAATATCCGCATTGCCTTTAGAGAAGACATCGGCAAACTCTTGGTATTCCACAGGAATGAGCTCTGGAATGATTGCTGCAACTCTGACTGGATACGAAATACATTCCTTAGCACATAATGTACCCCATTGGGAAATCTCCCCGGACCGCCAATCAATGGTGGGATTATGAAAGGCTAGCCAAGGGTGACCCAGAACAACAGGAACTGCCGGGCAATGTGTAAGGTAAAATTCAATATTTTCGGAATGTAAGGCTCCTACGGTAAGTACTACTGGAGGTGTACGGTGAGTAATTATCCCATTAGAAAGCGGACCCCCATCTAAGCCGTGCATGGTGATACATCTATCTAATGGTAACTGCGGAATGCCTAAGGCCTTAGCCCAAATTAAATCCATAAAGTTTCCTGCAGCTCCACTGTCGACAAAAGCCGACACCAAAGAACTGAGGCTGCCAAAGGAAACTTTAACAGGAACTAAGAGAGAGTTGTTTGAGGAGATAAGCTGCAGACCTAAGTGAACCCCCTCACAATTCACTTGGTCAAAGCGTTTCCCGACTTGTTCGGGCAATTACGAGCAAAATGTCCCTTACAACCACAGTATAAACAAAGACTGGAATTTTTGTCTTCTGGTTTTTTCTTCAGGAGACAGCCGGGAGAGACCCATCTGCATGGGCTCCTCGACGTCCTCTGGAATGGAATATACACAAGGACTAGACCTTACAAGTGCTCCTCTTTCAGCCCTCCGCTCTCGGAGACGACGATCAATCTTTATAGCAAGCTCCATGAGTTTATCGAGAGTCTCAGGAGCGGGGTACTGGAGGAGGCTGTCTTTTATAGCTTCAGATAAACCGAGGCGAAACTGACTGCACAGGGCAGGGTCATTCCAGCCACAGTCGTTCGACCAACGGCGAAATTCGGTACTATAAACCTCTGCAGGATTTCTTCCTTCTTTGAGAGCGCGCAGCTGACTCTCAGCGGACGCCTCTCTATCTGGGTCATCATACAAGAGCCCTAAAGACTTAAAAAAAGGCGTCTACAGATAACAATGCAGGATCCTCTGCTCTTAAACCAAATGCCCAGTTCTGAGGATCCCCCTGGAGTAAAGAAATAATAATCCCAACCCGCTGAGATTCATTACCAGAGGATGTTGGTCTTAAACGAAAATAAAGTTTACAGGATTCTTTAAAATTAAAAAATTATTTTCTATCACCGGAAAAACGGTTGGGCAAATGCATCTTTGGTTCAGGGACTACCTTCGGGGAGGCTTGCAAAAGATCTTCCTGCGATCTCACCCGAAGAGAAAGATCCTGAACCATCTGAGTAAGTTCTTGTATCTGGTTTACTAAGAGCTGACCGGGATTCGGCCCTAAACCTGACGGATTCATGAGGCCGATAAACTCTCACAAAAACTGAATGAGAAAAAATTAAACCCCATTTAATTTTAAATTTTGTTTTTGGGCCGGTAATAATGTTATGATTCCAGCACTCTGGTCTGAGGAGATTTTATAACAAGGACCTGAGTACTGGAACGTAATGCTGGGAAAGGAAGCGGGAATGGAAAATAGCCCCTGGCGCCCTAACTCCGTTGTCTCGCCCGTGCTGTCAGAAATCCCTAGCGAGACTATGGTTGCTTGAGCCCATGGCAGCCGCGTTTGAAGGGCGGATTACGTCTGCCCAACTCCGATGCCCCCTTAGGTCTTAATGGGAGACAAAGGGAAATCCGAGACAGGGTGATAACAAGGGGCCCTCTAACTCAGCAACAAGGCCAGGGGCTACAAACTAACTTAAACTAGAATATGTGCGGAAAAACCACCAGGGAAAAGGACAACCAAAATACCCACTTGTCCGCTCTCCTACCCGGCACCGCCGAGTTCCGGAGAGGACTTGTGGAAGCGGAACCCTCCGCAAAAGCTCCGAAAACAGAATAAAACAATAAAGCGGGCTGAGCCGCAGCACACGGCAGAGCCGCAACTCACGAACACCACACGAGATTCTCTGGCGACCGTGGCGGACAATAGAGGACCAGAGACTTCTTGGGATGAGATGACTACTCCACGATTCAGGAACTCTGAAGACAGGAATGACCGGACACAGCAGAACTGGAACAGACGTTCAGCAAACCAAAGCAGCATGCAGGAAGCTATTACCGGCGTCTGTGTGAAGCACTGAGAAAGTATTTAACAAGGAGTCCTCCAATCAGATGTTTCCAAGCCATATTATCAAACATGCCGTGCAGCTGCCAGGCTGCACGAGCAGAGACAAATGTGTGTGTGATTGATTAGATTGACCCTGCAACGGGGAACGCGGTCCGCCCGTGGCGTCCCCGTTGCTAGGGTCCGGGCGGCTCAGCATGCCTGGCGTCCCTGCGTTGCTAGGGAGCCGGCGGCTACGCGCGCACGGCGTCCCAGCATTGCTAGGGACCCGGCGGCTAGCCCGCCTGGCGTCCCTAGTAGCTAGGCACCGGGCCGCAAAGACATCGCGGACCCCGGCGCCTAACAATGACAGCTATTAGGTGCCAATAGATTATTCCGATCTGTGGGTTTGGAATAAAGATTGGTGCAAATTGCACCCTCACGGATAGAAATGGCAACATCTAGGTAGTGAATCTCGGTAGAGCTATATGTATAGGTAAATTTAACAGGGCTAGGACCAGAATTATGCAAATTAATGTGGCTAATAATAAGGTCATTGCAATCACCCTTCCAGAAAATCAATAAATCGTCGATGTAACGCAAAAGAACAAAATCCTGCTAGAAATTAATTCATCATAAAAAAATTCAAGCTCTTCAACGTCAAACATAAATATGTTGGCATATGAGGGGGCCACCGCCGCCCCCATTGCACAACCGACCAGCTGTAAATAAAATAAACCAT
The DNA here is from genome assembly GCF_028390025.1 of Pseudophryne corroboree. Lineage (NCBI taxonomy): Eukaryota > Metazoa > Chordata > Amphibia > Anura > Myobatrachidae > Pseudophryne > Pseudophryne corroboree. The sequence goes on from NC_086448.1 coordinate 675,716,581, forward strand.
TATACAAAAATAAATTTTTTGTCAAAATGAATTTGAGTAGATCAAGCACAAAAGTAATTTCAGGGCCATTGTAATGAGACTGACAATTCAAGAATCGACCCACAGCAGCCAGGACTAAGTCGTGAGGTATGACCGTATATAAACTGGTCACGTCTATTGTAAACATGGAAATATTAGGGTCAAGCCTAGGGAGGGCCAAGAGTTTAGTTAACAGTGAAGTGGTGTCTAACAGATATCTTGGATATTTTCTAATATACGGTTGAAGTATACTATCTATATAGACAGACGCAGGTTGTGACAGACCTCCACGGGCGGCAATAATAGGCCTACCCGGGGGGTCGGTCACAGACTTATGTATCTTTGGCGTAGTATAGAAAAGAGGAACCAAGTTCTTTACTCAAAGAGTCAGTGATAATGCCATTGTCCAATGCTTCCTTCAAGATAGACAAAAGTTAATTTTTGTAGGAACCAGAGGGGTCCTGGGTCAAAAGTAGGTAAGTGGAGGAGTCATTAAGGTGGAGGTCCACCTGTCGTTTGTAGCTAGTCAAGTCCTGTATCACCAGGGCACCCCCTTGTCAGCTGGGCGAAAGATAAGGTCTTTATTGTTGGCCAGATTATCCAAGGCCATTTGTTCACCAATAGTTAAATTATGGCATTGGGGTGGTACCGTAGTTACAGCTGACTGGACTTCATCATTCAGGAGCCGCATAAACGTTTTAATAGATGAATTAAAAGATTGGGGTTCAAACGTCGATTTTGGAACAAGTTTAGCAAGCTGAGGGGGAATATCAGTAGCAGTTTGTTCCTGGGTTTGATTCACATTAGGAGGACGCTTGCCATAGAATTCATTGAGCTTAAGCTGACGGTTCAGTTTATGCTGTTCTATATTCCAATCTAATGGGTTGAATCTAGATGTCGGCACAAAAGACAACCCTCTGGATAGAACTTTAATTTCCAAATCAGTAAGTTCATAAGAAGATAAGTTAACTATTAGGTTTTCTTTGCGGATTTTGTTCCACGACCCCTGCCTTTTCCTTTGGCCGCCCCTCCTTGGGTAACCCAAATCATTGCCTTGGGTAACCCAATTCACTACTGCCAGTGGTTCCATTAATAAAATCTCTAAGAAACTCTGGCCCATCGCTCTCTAACACCAGATTGATGCCGTGTTATAAACGTGTCCGTAACATCCGAGACATCCTAGTTAAGGCTGACATTTCTGAACCTGCCCCTAGCCTATACCGGGGTAAACTGGGCTGTATACGTTGTACGTGTGTGACATGTAAGTTTCTTATCCCTGGTGATGCTTTCAATCACCCACACACTATACAATGTCTTATCAAACACAGATTAACATGTAACACAAAATTCACAGTGTATCAGATAATCTGCCCATGCGGCCTGTCCTACATCGGGAAGACCGAACGTCCCTTTAAAGAATGCATGGCAGCACATCGGTCGGCCATTAAGGCAGCACTAACTTCTGGTAAGAGTGACCAGCCAGTTGCGAGACATTTCGCATTGGCATCTCATAATCTAACTACCCTCAAATATAGAATGATTGACCACATTCCACAATCATTACGTGGTGGCAATCGTGGACACAAATTATTACAATGTGAAGCACGCTGGATTTTCCGTTTGGGTACTATAGCGCCTAGGGGACTTAACGAACATTCAGGGATTAGTGTCCTAGCTAATGATAGGTAATCTGTGATTATATATTTATAATAGTGATACTTTTATTGGTTCCGGTATGAATGGTCGACCATGTTATGGTCGACAGTCATTAGGTCGACCACTATTGGTCGACATTGACATGGTCGACATGGACACATGTTCGACACATGAAAATGGTCGACACATGAAAGGTCGACACATGAAAAGGTCGACATGAGTTTTTTTACTTTTTTTGGTGTCGTTTTTTGCGTAAAGTAACTGGGAACCCCAATTAGTGCACCGCGTCCCCTCGCATGGCTCGCTTCGCTCGCCATGCTTCGGGCATGGTGCCTTCGCTCCGCTGCCGCTTCGCTCGGCACAGATTACCGTTCCAATCGTAGTCCATGTGGATCGTAAAGTATGGAAAAGTTCCCCAAAAGAAAAAAAGTAAAAAAACTCATGTCGACCTTTTCATGTGTCGACCTTTCACGTGTCGACCATTTTCACGTGTCGACCACGTGTCCATGTTGACCATGTCAATGTCGACCAATAGTGGTTGACCTAATGACTGTCGACCATAACATGGTCGACCATGTGAACGGATACCATTTTTATTGCTCTATATGTATTTGCTTTCAGCTTAATATATTCACTAGACCTTATGCTACCTTGATTGATTAGGTCAGTATTCGTCATTGCATTTGTTTAGCTGTCATAGCAGTATTTCTGCTCAATATATCCATGCTATCTCGGCTTATCGGGACAATATTGTTTACAGTATGTTGTACAGTTTATGTAGGAGGATTCTTGTTAGGCAATTGTATGTCAGCTAGCGATACTGTTTTTGCCTGCCATCTCTATATGTATGTGTTTGTATATGATTGTTATTGTCTTGATGTTGCCTTGGCTACGGGTGCCGTCTGACGCTCTCTGTAGTGCGTCATGACGTCACCCTCGATGCGCCCGCCGGGTGTGCAGTCCCGCCGTAGCGCTCGGTCTTCACGTGGTGATCACCTATTTAAAGTATGTTGTGTTTACTGTGTTTGTATTACCTGACGAAAATGCCACAGTATTAAAACGGGCATTGAAACATTGTATTTCTACCTAAGTCTCAAGTGTCAATCATTGGAGTGCCGCACCGCCTCTGCTGTTTGTGTATCCATTCGTGAGGGCACCCAATGTACTCTTACTCTTAGTGGCTGTGCCGGACCCCTGCCTCCTGTATATATATATATATATATATATATATATATATATATACACTGCTCAAAAAAATAAAGGGAAAACTTAAACAACACAATGTAACTACAAGTCAATCACACTTCTGTGAAATCAAACTGTCCACTTAGGAAGTAACACTGATTGACAATCAATTTCACATGCTGTTGTGTAAATGGAATAGACAACAGGTGGAAATTATAGGCAATTAGCAAGACACCCCAAACAAAGGAGTTGTTCTGCAGGTGGTGACCACAGGCCACTTCTTAGCTCCTATGCTTTCTGGCGGATGATTTGGTCACTTTTGAAAGCTGGCGGTGCTTTCACTCTAGTGGTAGCATGAGACGGAGTCTACAACCCACACAAGTAGCTCAGGTAGTGCAGCTCATCCAGGATGGAATATCAATGCGAGCTGTGACAAGAAGGTTTGCTGTGTCTGTCAGCGTAGTGTCCAGAGCATGGAGGCGCTACCAGGAGACAGGCCAGTCTCCTGGTAGGCGCTACATCAGGAGGCGCTACATCAGGAGACGTGGAGGAGGCGGTAGTAGGGCAACAACCCAGCAGTAGGACCGCTACCTCCGCCTTTGTGCAAGGAGGAACAGGAGGAGCGCTGCCAGAGCTCTGCAAAATGACCTCCAGCAAGCCACAAATGTGCATGTGTCTACTCAAACAATCAGAAACAGACTCCATCAGGGTGGTATGAGGGCCCGACGTCCACAGGTGGGGGTTGTGCTTACAGCCCAACACCGTGCAGGACATTTGGCATTTGCCAGAGAACACCAAGATTGGCAAATTCGCCACTGGCGCCCTGTGCTCTTCACAGATGAAAGCAGGTTCTCACTGAGCACATGTGACAGACGTGACAGAGTCTGGAGACGCCAAGGAGAACGTTCTGCTGCCTGCAACATCCTCCAGCATGACCGGTTTGGCAGTGGGTCAGTAATGGTGTGGGGTGGCATTTCTTTGGGGGGGCCGCACAGCCCTCCATGTGCTCGCCAGAGGTAGCCTGACTGCCATTAGGTACCGAGATGAGATCCTCAGACCCCTTGTGAGACCATATGCTGGTGCGGTTGGCCCTGGGTTCCTCCTAATGCAAGACAATGCTAGACCTCATGTGGCTGGAGTGTGTCAGCAGTTCCTGCAAGACGAAGGCATTGATGCTATTGACTGGCCCGCCCGTTTCTCAGACCTGAATCCAATTGAGCACATCTGGGACATCATGTCTCGCTCCATCCACCAACGCCACGTTGCACCACAGACTGTCCAGGAGTTGGCGGATGCTTTAGTACAGGTCTGGGAGGAGATCCCTCAGGAGACCATCCGCCACCTCATCGGGAGCATGCCCAGGTGTTGTAGAGAGGTCATACAGGCACGTGGAGGCCACACACACTACTGAGCCTCATTTTGACTTGTTTTAAGGACATTACATCAAAGTTGGATCTGTTATGATTCTGATACTCAGGTCAGGGGTGATCTTATACGGTAGGACCTGAATACCAGAACGTAATGCTGGGAACGGGGAATGGAAAGGGAATAGCCCCTGGCACCCTATCTCCGTTGTCTCGCCCGTGCTGTCAGTACACTCTTGCGAGACTATGGTTGCTTGGGCCCATGGCAGCCGTGTTTGAAGGGCGGATTACGTCTGCCCAACTCCGATGCCCCCTCAGGTCTTAATGAGAGACAAAGAGTGAACCGAGACAGGGTGATAACAAGGGGCCCTCTAACTGAACAACAAAGCCAGGGGCTACTAACAAAGCTGAAACTAAAGTATGCGCGGATTTCCGCCAGGGAAAAGAATAACAAAATACTCCACTTGTCCACTCTCCTACACGGCACCGCCGAGTACCGGAGAGGACTGTGGAAGCGGATACCTCCGCAAATGCTCCAATAACAGAAAAACAATATTAAGCGGTATAGGCCGCAACTCGCGGCGGAGCCGCCACTCACGAAACCAAGCAAGAACCTCTATCGACTGCCACAGGTAAACGAGGACCAGAAGAACTCCTTAGGATAAGACGGCTACACCAAGACTCAGGAACTCAGAGAACTGGAAAGACCGGGCACTGCAGACCAGGAACAGACGTTCACCAAACATGAGCAGCATGCAGGAAGCTATCACCGGCGTCTGTGTGAGGCACTGAGGAGGCTTAAAACAGGGAACCCTCCAATCAGAGTCCAGAGCCTAATTACCCAAAATGTCGTGCAGCTGCCTTGCTGCATGACCAGAGAACATGTGTAGTGCATATTAATTAAACACCAGCAACGGGGAACGCGGTCCGCCTGTGGCGTCCCCGTTGCTATGGACCCGGCGGCTCGACACGCACGCGTCCTGGCGTTGCTAGGGACCCGGCGGCTTAGCGCGCACGGCGTCCTAGCGTTGCTAGGGACCCGGCAGCTCAGTGCGCACGGCGCCCCTAGCGTTGCCAGGCGCCGTGCAGAAAGGGGGGAAGGTGCAGTGGCCGGCTACGGACCGCTGCGCCTAACAGGATCAGCCTGTAGTGTGTTTTTCCACTTTAATTTTGAGTGTGACTCCAAATCCAGACCTCCATGGGTTAATAAATTTGATTTCCATTGATAATTTTTGTGTGATTTTGGTGTCAGCACATTCAACTATGTAAAGAACAAAGTATTTAATAAGAATATTTCATTCGGGTGGTCTTCTGTTTGCCGACGGTCGGGCTCCCGGCGCTCAGTATACCGGCGCCGGGAGCCCGACAGCCGGCATACCGACACTTATTTTCCCTCGTGGGGGTCCACGACCCCCATAGAGGGAGAATAAAATAGTGTGGCGCGCGTAGCGCGCCACCGTGCCCGTAGCGTGGCGAGCGCAGCGAGCCCGCAAGGGGCTCATTTGCACTCGCCAAGCTGTCGGTAAGCCGGCGGTCGGGCTCCCGGCGCCGGGATGCTGGTCGCCGGGAGCCCGACCGCCGGCCAGCCGTAGTGAACCCTTTCATTCATTCAGATCTAGGATGTGTTATTGAAGTGTTCCCTTTATTTTTGTAATTTAGTAAGTGTAGACACCTGAATACTAGCTGGCTGGTTTTGGTACATATACATTAGCATCTCTACAGATATGTATCTCCTTTGGTAAGTTGCAGGGAGCAAAGGCACACAGTGCTCAATGTTTCAGTACCCATTGTAAGGACAAAAAAATTGTTTCAGAGTTGCTGAAGGGGACAAAGAGATACGGGCGTGGCATGGATAGTGCTAGAGGGAGAACAAAAGAGATACATTCTAAATGGAAGTGGTGAAGAATTGTAGAGTGACCGGGAAAGTAGACAAGGTGGAGGGATTAAGTAGCCTGGTAGGTTTTAAGAAAAAAGTTAGTTTTTTTATGTTGCATTGAAAACTGGTGAGAGTGGTAGAAAATTTACCAAGGCAAAGGAGTGGGTTCTAGAAGTAGGGGGTGCTGAAGGAAAAATCTTGGAAGCAGGGGGGGGAGGAAGTGACCAGAGATGAGGTGAGCAGCCATTCAGAGGAGTAGTGTAGAGGGCAGGAGGTAGTATGGACAGGGATGAAATTAAAGATGCAGGATAAGAGGAGTTGTTTAGAGATTTATATGTAAGGGTGAGAAGTTTGAAAGGGATTCTGATTAGAGTAAGGTACCAGCAAAGGAGGTTTTACCAAAGATGTACAGACCACTTCTACTATGCCTTCAGCCTATAAACCCCACTATTGGCTACTTTTAGCTCTTTCTGGCATTCCTTTTTTATAGCTCTTGGATGAGACTTGGAGCTTTTAACAAGCATTTATCAAGTACATTACATAAAATGATAAGTAGAAGCTGATTAGTTGCTATGGGTAACCTCTCACTTGTTCTCTTCTCTTGATAAATTAGCCCTTAGCCTTCACCTGTTGCGAAGTTTAGCAACAGAGTTAGCCTTTCCTTGCAGTCAAATTCACTGGAAGTTGGCATACCTCCCTTCATTTGGGACAAGGAGGAGGGACAACATGCACAGACAAAAATGGGTTGTCTACTCAGTTGCATGCTATTTTGCTGCATCCATTCACCAGTGTTCAGCTAGCAACAGTTATAGAGAGTTCCCTTCCAACCTTTGCCTTGGCAGGACAATGCAGCTTATGGGTGGGATGGCGGAATAGTACCTGGGAAAACAGTACTGTTCCACCAACATCACGATGGTTGGGAGATATGAGTTGGGGCCAATTAGCAGTGGAAATGCCAGAGGATCAGTTTTTAATCAAATCATTTTGTATTATACAACTTCCAGAATTGCAGGAACAAGTAGGATATATTTTGCTCATATGTCAGATACAGTATATGTACCTTCTATTCATACTGTAGAAAGATATTTAACAACTGTGATTTCTTTTTAGCATTTTACTAGGGGCCTAATTCAGATGTGGTTGGTGCAGCAGCACATGCCACAAAAATAAGATTTTAAACCTACCGGTAAATGACAGTGTGCAACCTGATAACTTCTTTGGCTGGTACAGCAGGCTTTAAGAGACAGAACAGAGTCCTGTCACATGCCCCGTTTGTGAGGTGGCAGGTTCTGATTGGACAGAGACTGAAAAAGCAAGCATAACCTTGAGGGAAGAAGAGGGTGGTGACGCAGGAGGTTGGAGAGAAGTAATTGAAGGAGCTGGATGTGTGGCAAGGAGCGAAGCTGGAGAGTGTATTTGGCGCTCCGGGTGGTCATGCGAGGCGGTGGAGAGCAGCGATGCAGAGCCAAGGCAGCAGGGTGCATCAGCAAGTGTGGAGAACTGGGAGAGCGGGCGCAAAATGCTGCAGCCAGGAACCGGACACCACCAGAGCATGGTGACATTTGCTAATAAACCCAGCATTAATCTTTCTTCTAAAAGTGCAGTTGTACCACAGTCACCCCATTCCAATACTGTGGCACTGTAGGATCTATTAATGTAAATTGCCAGTGAAGATTGGGGCATTTCTTGAGTATAAGGGATATGTAGAAAAGAAGTAATTGATATTGAAAACTTTATTCTTAAAAACCTTCTTCACTGTCTTTCTTGTTATGTAATTTCTCTTGGAATATGCATATATCTGTGATTAGATTGACTGAAACCATTGACTTATTGAATGTCCCAGTGTAATGTGACTTGTAGCTAAATGTGAATTTCTTGCAATCATTTTCTTCCTTTTTCATTATTGTGATTGCTCAGTTCTTGCCGCCAGCTAATCACCATCTTTCATGCAAAAGTTCATGCAGCCTAAAAAAAGAATTTCTTGTTGAAGAGTGCTGTCATTGAATCACTGTTGCGTATCAATCTCTACTTATCTGATTCCGATACAACGAACAAGGTACGGGAGGAAAAAGGTTAATCACCTAGCCACCGAACACCTGCCAACACCCGGGGTGTTACATGTGCAGTAGGGGTCTGCAACACTGGATGAAGATCAGCAGAAGACTGTCAGTGGTTGACAGTCTGCTGTCATTCGGGAAGGGGGAGGGAATTGCAGATGATCTGATGCTGCATCCTACGATGCAGCTAAGATCACTAATGCTTCCATGTAAGCAGCATTGATAGCTACTCAAACCATAGCTGAATCAGGGCCAATGTCTCTCGATATATGCCTGTAGGGGGTAAATTTACTAAGGTCCACATTTGCCCCTGTTTGCAATCTCAGGTGTGCTTGTCCATTTTGGCAAACACAGGAATTTACTAAAGGCAAATCACGGTATCTTGCATAGAGTAGAACTTCAAAACATGGGTAAACCCACAAATACCATAACATTTGGTTTGAGACTGAAAGGCCTGCATGCGGGATGCCAGCGGTCAGAATACCAACTGCGCCATCCTGGTGTTCAAAATCCCAACAGGGGAACGTAAGTACTGTATATGTACCTTCAATGGCCCCCTAATCCTCCCTTCTAGCAGCCCAAACCTAAACTCCCCCTGCAGCCTACCCCTAACCCTTACCGGTAGTGCCTAAACTTAACCCTCCCCACAACCTAACCTTAACCTCCCCCAAAAGCCTAAACCTAACTCCCCCCTTCCCCCCGCCACGTGGCTTATTATCTGTCAGACAGGCTGGGAGACAATTGTTCGAGAACCCGGCGCCGGCTTGTAACCCTAATCGAGATACCAGTGTTGGCACTCTATTTAGTGTCATGATCCTGGTGTCAGTATTCGACTGCCGGGAACCTGACTGGATCCCTCAAATACACCATCGGACATATTCGGATGTATTTTCTATAGGAAACACTAAGACACAGGAATTTACCTACAAAGCAAACTCAGACCACAATACACTTTAAAAATATATTTCCCTTTGAGCAACGTGTTTATAGAAGCCTGCCAAGATCAGTGTGACCAACTAGTATAGTCTTGTTCCATCTTCTACTCTAAAGTGTCTTGCCAGTTGATGTTAATGATCATCTATGAACTTGGTGACACTGAAACAGTCTATGCCCACATCAGAAAAAAATCACTCAGTAGGGCTCAATAGTCCAGAGAACAAGTTTAAATGAAAATCCGTAAATGCCCAAAATTCCATTGCATAGATATTACATTGCTATCAGTAAAAACAAAACAAAACTAAACAATCCTACAATTGTATTCTTATGAATACATTTTTTTCCACTGTATCTGCTAGTAGATATTCTGCACACGTTTCTACTCCTCAGTGTGTTACTCCTTATTCACATTGATTAATATTTCACATTCCTTTCATGGCACTTCATTAAACAGTTAGGTGTATCAGTGTTTTTACAGATGCTGTTCTGTAGTTAGGTGGAAAATGAGTGTTGCTATACTCAGGGGCGTAGCGAGGGTGGCGCAAGTGGAGCTCATGCTCCTGGTGCCTGTCTATGGCGCGTCCGCAGTCCTGCCAGTAGCAGCTCAGCTCTTCTCTGCGGGAGGGGAGGATGAATGCCCCCCCTCTTCCCCGGCCACCCCAGAATAATGAAGTTTTTTGTAATTTTGGCACAGCGCGTGACGTCATGACGTCCGTGCGCTGTGACTGAAGATTAGGAGGAGCCACCGCTGCAGCAACGAGGATCTCAGCAGTGATCCGAGATGAATGCAGGACAGGTAAGTGTAGCTACTAGAGAGACGTGGGGGGGGGGGGGACTGAGACACAGGAGGGCAGCCATGCAGAGACACAGGGGGGGCAGCCAGGCTGAGACACAGGGGGGGCAGCCATGCAGTGAAACAGGGGGGAGGCAGCCATGCAGAGACAAGACATGGGAGGGAGCCATGGAATAACACAGGGGTAAGGCAGCCATGCAGAGACACGGGGGGGGTGGCAGCTATGCAGATACACAGGGGGGCAGCCATGCGAAGACAAGACATGTGGGGGGAGCCATGGAGAGACACAGGGGGAAGGCAACTATGGGAATACAGAGGTGGGAAGACAGTCTTGGGGAGCTAAAGGGGGACAAGGCAGCCATGGGGAGACACTGGGGGGAGGCAGTCATGGGGAGATACCCCTTTAATTTAACCCTACGTGCACATTTGGGGGGGGCACCACAGCACACACATGCTCCGGGCGCCGTGGCTACACACTACACCTCTGGCTATACTCACCTGTGTTGGTCCACTGCCTGGCTGGTGTTTATGGTAAATGAAAACTTGTGTACTTTACTCTGTTCTATTTAAAGCCAATATATTTCATATACAGTGTATACAATATTGCAAGCATATATCTAAAAGCAAGTTATGCCTAGAGGCATCAGCAATCAGTGGTACAGTAGGCACAGGCCAATGCATTTTGCCTTTGTAACTTTCTATTGTAGATCCCATTTGTAGATCCCTCAGAACATAAGAATAAACACAGACAGTTTTATTGCAGTCTGCCAGCATTGATCAGCAGCCTATGCTGTATAAATCCAGGGGTGCTGCCATATAATTCCTGAGGTGCTGCTGTACTTGATCCTAGGTTTAAGTTAAAGCCTAGAGCAGATATGAAACAAGATTCAACATCACAAACAGATTTGTGAAAACATAGCCGCAAAGGTGGAAATGGAAATTGCTATTTTGACTAAGTGTTTTTTAATAAAGTGGGGAGAGACCACAAACAAAAATAAGGCATCTGCCACAAAATATGTAAATACAAATGCAATAAAAAATGGAAAAAAAGAAACCCATGAGATTTTCACAAAATAACTTTCCAGAATCCGTGGAGGGGAAAATATCCAATCTTGATCCTGTGGTATACACCAGTTTATTTGCATCCCAGCATTAAATCCGAGATTATCTTAATTCCTTAAAATGGTGAAGGGGGTACAAATATCGAGGCTTTGACCCCTAGTTTTTCAGTTTGTCCAGTAATGTGGTAATCAATTATATATTTGCTTGGTTGAAGTCCTTTCCGTTCCACACCAACATAGGAGTGGAGGTGAAAGCCTGTGTGTTGTTCCTGAGTGCGTGTGCCTCTCTAATTTTTAATAACCTTCTTGACACTGTCCTCTTCCTTTTGCCTCTTCTCATAATGTGAAAAGTCATCAAAGAAGAGGTGGTATGTTTGTAGCTAGCTATGATTCAGAGAACTTGGCAAGCTTTTTCCAGGGGGACCACCTGTCACTGAAATTATGGGTTTATTAAACTGTGCATGCCCTGTTTAAACAACATAAGGGAGTCCAGAGTAAAAATGTCGGCAACGCGCGGCTCCTTATATGGAATCCAAAACCTGTGAGAATCCGACAGCGGGATGATGATGATGCCTTGTTCTGGGATCTGAGTCTGGCAGGAAGTCCTGAGCCGGATTCGGATTCTGGCTCAGAGCGTGATGTTTGGGGGGGTTTGGTTCTCTGAGAACTGAAAAACCAAAAAATGACTGTTTTGTGCTAAAAATACTAAATGGTGCATATATGAATGAAAACTCCTGTATAATATATAACCATCTGATTCATTTATTCAATAAAATATATATATATATATATATATATATATATAAAAAGATTGGGTAACGTTCTGCTTTTACTATATAGAATTCATGTGTACAAGTCATCAAATACTTTTCCTAATTGCTATAACAATGGAAAACACCTGATATATATTACCACATGTAGTATGAATACTTATGCACACTCTAGATCAGGGGTTCTCAAACTCGGTACTCAGGACCCCACACAGTGCATGTTTTGCAGGTAACCCAGCAAGTGCACAGGTGTATTAATTACTCACAGACACATTTTAAAAGGTCCACAGGTGGAGCAAATTATTTCACTTGTGATTCTGTGAGGAGACCTGCAAAACATGCACCGTGTGGGGTCCTGAGGACCGAGTTTGAGAACCTGTGCTCTAGATCACAGGTTCTCAAACTCGGTCCTCAGGACCCCACACGGTGCATGTTTTGCAGGTCTCCTCACAGAATCACAAGTGAAATAATTAGCTCCACCTGTGGGCCTTTTAAAATGTGTCAGTGATTAATTAATACACCTGTGCACCTGCTGGGTTACCTGCAAAACATGCACTGTGTGGGGTCCTGAGGACCGAGTTTGAGAACCACTGCTCTAGATCATAGGTTCTCAAACTCGGTCCTCAGGACCCCACACAGTGCATGTTTTGCAGGTAACCCAGCAGGTGCACAGGTGTATTAATTACTCACTGACCCATTTTAAAAGATCCACAGGTGGAGCTAATTATTTCACTTGCGATTCTGTGAGGAGAACTGCAAAACATGCACTGTGTGGGGTCCTGAGGACCGAATTTGAGAACCTGTGCTCTAGATAGTATCCAATCTTAAGTATACATCTCATACTTGCCTACCTGACCCTCTCCATGAGGGAGAAAATGCTCTGTTCCTGGACTTTCCTGGTAATGTATGATTGCCATCACCTCTGTTGAAATACCTTTCTTATCAATTACCCAGCTCACCACAGGTGATGGCAATCATACATTACCAGGAAAGTCCAGGAACAGAGCATTTTTTTCCCTCATGGAGAGGGTCAGGAAGGCAAGTATGATACATCTTTCATAAAAAAGCACAATTTAACTTTAAAATGTTATCCATATAAATATTGTAGAAACAACTGTGTTTAAAGATGTTGTCCCAAATTGTGGTTACCACTCATATGCTGTATGCACACAGCTTATTGTTACATGATATATATGTTTCTTAAAATGGTATGAAAACTTTTGCACACTCGTATGCTTTTCAGTTTTAAGGTGCAGTCTCTTGTATATACAAGCAGTGGCACTATGTATGGTGTCCCACGTTATGTGCAAACGATCCTGAGAGATCCCGTAATGTGATTGCTGCTTATGTGCCGTGTATGGCAGCTTACCACTGCAGCCCAACTGGCTGTTTTGCGGGATCTTGCGCTGCACTCAGCGGTGTGTGGTGCTGTCTCTCACCCGTCTACGTCCGCTCAACAGAGCACGGGAAGCTGGAGCCGCTTGTATACGGTCGGCTGTGCAGATCTGACTCTCCCCGTCAGCTGGTTGGCCGCGTCCTCGTTGCAGAAGACCCAGCCGGCGGTTTCTGATTTAAGGAGTCACGTTTGGCCGTCCTTGGTTCCCAGCTTATGGACCAGATCCCCATCAGTTGTAGAAATTTGTAGAATGATCAGCAAATTCTCCCTCTAACTAGTTTCGCACCTGGGTGCTTCCTCATATATATCATGGAACAATGGGGGTCATTCCGAGTTTTTCGCTCGTTGCCGATTTTCGCAACGGAGTGATTAAGGCAAAAATGCGCATGCGCTACGTATTTTAGCACAAAAATTAGTAGATTTACTCACGTCCGAACGAAGAATTTTCATCGTTGAAGTGATCGGAGTGTGATTGACAGGAAGTGGATGTTTCTGGGCGGAAACTGACCGTTTTCTGGGAGTGTGCGGAAAAATGCAGGCGTGCCAGAATAAAACGCGGGAGAGTCTGGAGAAACAGGGGAGTGGCTGGCCGAACGCAGGGCGTGTTTGTGATGTCAAACCAGGAACGAAACGGGCTGAGCTGATCGCAGTGTAGGAGTAAGTCTCGAGCTACTCAGAAACTGCTAAGAATTTTCTATTCACAATTCTGCTAATCTTTCATTCGCAATTCTGCTCAGCTAAGATACACTCCCAGAGGGCGGCAGCCTAGCGTGTGCAATGCTGCTAAAATCTGGTAGCGAGTGAACAACTCAGAATGAGGGCCAATAAGCTGTGTGCATACAGCATATGAGTGGTAACCACAATTTGGGACAGCATCTTTAAACACAGTTGTTTCTACAATATCTATATGGATAACATTTTAAAGTTAAATTGCACTTTTTTATGAAAGTTGTATACTTAAGATTGGATACTATCTAGAGCAGAGGTTCTCAAACTCGGTCCTCGGGGGCCCACACAGTGCATGTTTTGCAGGTCTCCTCACAGAATCGCAAGTGAAATAATTAGCTCCACCTGTGGACCTTTTAAAATGTGTCAGTGAGTAATTAATAACACCTGTGCACCTGCTGGGTTACCTGCAAAACATGCACTGTGTGGGCTCCCGAGGACCGAGTTTGAGAACCTCTGATCTAGAGTAGAGATGAGCGGGTTCGGTTTCTTTGAATCCGAACCCGCACGAACTTCACTTTTTTTTCCACGGGTCCGAGCGACTCGGATCTTCCCGCCTTGCTCGGTTAACCCGAGCGCGCCCGAACGTCATCATGACGCTGTCGGATTCTCGCGAGGCTCGGATTCTATCGCGAGACTCGGATTCTATATAAGGAGCCGCGCGTCGCCGCCATTTTCACTCGTGCATTGAGATTGATAGGGAGAGGATGTGTCTGGCGTCCTCTCCATTAGAATAGAGATAGATAGATTAGATAGAGAGAGATTGTGCAGAGTCGCAGACAGAGTTAGTTTACCACAGTCAGTGACCAGTGCAGTTGCTAGTTAACTTTTATTTAATATAATATATCCGTTCACTTCTCTCTGCTATATCCGTTCTCTGCCTGAAAAAAAAAACGATACACAGCACAGTCAGTCACACAGTGTGACTCAGTCTGTGTGCACTCAGCTCAGCCCAGTGTGCTGCACAGTCATCAATGTATAAATTAAAAGCTTATAATTAATTGTGGGGGAGACTGGGGAGCACTGCAGGTTGTTAGCAGGAGCCAGGAGTACAATTATATTAATTAACAGTGCACACTTTTGCTGCAGGAGTGGTGACCAGTGCCTGACCACCAGTATAGTATTGTTGTATACTACTAATATCTCTTTAAATATCAACCAGTCTATATTAGCAGCAGACACAGTACAGTGCGGTAGTTCACGGCTGTGGCTACCTCTGTGTCGGCACACGGCAGGCAGTCCGTCCGACCAGAATTGTATTATTTATTATTATATACCTACCACCTAACCGTGGTTTTTTTTTCATTCTTTATACCGTCATAGTGTCATCCTAATTGTTACGAGTATACTACTATCTCTTTATCAACCAGTGTACAGTGCGGTAGTTCACGGCTGTGGCTACCTCTGTGTCGGCACACGGCAGGCAGTCCGTCCGACCAGAATTGTATTATTTATTATTATATACCTACCACCTAACCGTGGTTTTTTTTTCATTCTTTATACCGTCATAGTGTCATCCTAATTGTTACGAGTATACTACTATCTCTTTATCAACCAGTGTACAGTGCGGTAGTTCACGGCTGTGGCTACCTCTGTGTCGGCACACGGCAGGCAGTCCGTCCGACCAGAATTGTATTATTTATTATTATATACCTACCACCTAACCGTGGTTTTTTTTTCATTCTTTATACCGTCATAGTGTCATCCTAATTGTTACGAGTATACTACTATCTCTTTATCAACCAGTGTACAGTGCGGTAGTTCACGGCTGTGGCTACCTCTGTGTCGGCACACGGCAGGCAGTCCGTCCGACCAGAATTGTATTATTTATTATTATATACCTACCACCTAACCGTGGTTTTTTTTTCATTCTTTATACCGTCGTCATAGTGTCATACTAGTTGTTACGAGTATACTACTATCTCTTTATCAACCAGTGTACAGTGCGGTAGTTCACGGCTGTGGCTACCTCTGTGTCGGCAGTCGGCAGGCAGTCCGTCCATCCATAATTGTATTATTATTATAATATATACCACCTAACCGTGGTTTTTTTTTCATTCTTTATACCGTCGTCATAGTGTCATACTAGTTGTTACGAGTATACTACTATCTCTTTATCAACCAGTGTACAGTGCGGTAGTTCACGGCTGTGGCTACCTCTGTGTCGGCAGTCGGCAGGCAGTCCGTCCATCCATAATTGTATTATTATTATAATATATACCACCTAACCGTGGTTTTTTTTTCATTCTTTATACCGTCGTCATAGTGTCATACTAGTTGTTACGAGTATACTACTATCTCTTTATCAACCAGTGTACAGTGCGGTAGTTCACGGCTGTGGCTACCTCTGTGTCGGCAGTCGGCAGGCAGTCCGTCCATCCATAATTGTATTATTATTATAATATATACCACCTAACTGTGGTTTTTTTTGCATTCTTTATACCGTCGTCATAGTGTCATACTAGTTGTTACGAGTATACTACTATCTCTTTACCAACCAGTGTACAGTGCGGTAGTTCACGGCTGTGGCTACCTCTGTGTCGGCAGTCGGCAGGCAGTCCGTCCATCCATAATTGTATTATTATTATAATATATACCACCTAACCGTGGTTTTTTTTTCATTCTTTATACCGTCGTCATAGTGTCATACTAGTTGTTACGAGTATACTACTATCTCTTTATCAACCAGTGTACAGTGCGGTAGTTCACGGCTGTGGCTACCTCTGTGTCGGCAGTCGGCAGGCAGTCCGTCCATCCATAATTGTATTATTATTATAATATATACCACCTAACCGTGGTTTTTTTTTCATTCTTTATACCGTCGTCATAGTGTCATACTAGTTGTTACGAGTATACTACTATCTCTTTATCAACCAGTGTACAGTGCGGTAGTTCACGGCTGTGGCTACCTCTGTGTCGGCAGTCGGCAGGCAGTCCGTCCATCCATAATTGTATTATTATTATAATATATACCACCTAACCGTGGTTTTTTTTTCATTCTTTATACCGTCGTCATAGTGTCATACTAGTTGTTACGAGTATACTACTATCTCTTTATCAACCAGTGTACAGTGCGGTAGTTCACGGCTGTGGCTACCTCTGTGTCGGCAGTCGGCAGGCAGTCCGTCCATCCATAATTGTATTATTATTATAATATATACCACCTAACCGTGGTTTTTTTTTCATTCTTTATACCGTCGTCATAGTGTCATACTAGTTGTTACGAGTATACTACTATCTCTTTATCAACCAGTGTACAGTGCGGTAGTTCACGGCTGTGGCTACCTCTGTGTCGGCAGTCGGCAGGCAGTCCGTCCATCCATAATTGTATTATTATTATAATATATACCACCTAACCGTGGTTTTTTTATACCACCTAACCGTGGCAGTCCGTCCATAATTGTATACTAGTATCCAATCCATCCATCTCCATTGTTTACCTGAGGTGCCTTTTAGTTCTGCCTATAAAATATGGAGAACAAAAAAGTTGAGGTTCCAAAATTAGGGAAAGATCAAGATCCACTTCCACCTCGTGCTGAAGCTGCTGCCACTAGTCATGGCCGAGACGATGAAATGCCAGCAACGTCGTCTGCCAAGGCCGATGCCCAATGTCATAGTACAGAGCATGTCAAATCCAAAACACCAAATATCAGAAAAAAAAGGACTCCAAAACCTAAAATAAAATTGTCGGAGGAGAAGCGTAAACTTGCCAATATGCCATTTACCACACGGAGTGGCAAGGAACGGCTGAGGCCCTGGCCTATGTTCATGGCTAGTGGTTCAGCTTCACATGAGGATGGAAGCACTCAGCCTCTCGCTAGAAAACTGAAAAGACTCAAGCTGGCAAAAGCACCGCAAAGAACTGTGCGTTCTTTGAAATCCCAAATCCACAAGGAGAGTCCAATTGTGTCGTTTGCGATGCCTGACCTTCCCAACACTGGACGTGAAGAGCATGCGCCTTCCACTATTTGCATGCCCCCTGCAAGTGCTGGAAGGAGCACCCGCAGTCCAGTTCCTGATAGTCAGATTGAAGATGTCAGTGTTGAAGTACACCAGGATGAGGAGGATATGGGTGTTGCTGGCGCTGGGGAGGAAATTGACCAGGAGGATTCTGATGGTGAGGTGGTTTGTTTAAGTCAGGCACCCGGGGAGACACCTGTTGTCCGTGGGAGGAATATGGCCGTTGACATGCCAGGTGAAAATACCAAAAAAATCAGCTCTTCGGTGTGGAGGTATTTCACCAGAAATGCGGACAACAGGTGTCAAGCCGTGTGTTCCCTTTGTCAAGCTGTAATAAGTAGGGGTAAGGACGTTAACCACCTCGGAACATCCTCCCTTATACGTCACCTGCAGCGCATTCATAATAAGTCAGTGACAAGTTCAAAAACTTTGGGTGACAGCGGAAGCAGTCCACTGACCAGTAAATCCCTTCCTCTTGTAACCAAGCTCACGCAAACCACCCCACCAACTCCCTCAGTGTCAATTTCCTCCTTCCCCAGGAATGCCAATAGTCCTGCAGGCCATGTCACTGGCAAGTCTGACGAGTCCTCTCCTGCCTGGGATTCCTCCGATGCATCCTTGCGTGTAACGCCTACTGCTGCTGGCGCTGCTGTTGTTGCCGCTGGGAGTCGATGGTCATCCCAGAGGGGAAGTCGTAAGCCCACTTGTACTACTTCCAGTAAGCAATTGACTGTTCAACAGTCCTTTGCGAGGAAGATGAAATATCACAGCAGTCATCCTACTGCAAAGCGGATAACTGAGTCCTTGACAACTATGTTGGTGTTAGACGTGCGTCCGGTATCCGCTGTTAGTTCACAGGGAACTAGACAATTTATTGAGGCAGTGTGCCCCCGTTACCAAATACCATCTAGGTTCCACTTCTCTAGGCAGGCGATACCGAGAATGTACACGGACGTCAGAAAAAGACTCACCAGTGTCCTAAAAAATGCAGTTGTACCCAATGTCCACTTAACCACGGACATGTGGACAAGTGGAGCAGGGCAGGGTCAGGACTATATGACTGTGACAGCCCACTGGGTAGATGTATGGACTCCCGCCGCAAGAACAGCAGCGGCGGCACCAGTAGCAGCATCTCGCAAACGCCAACTCTTTCCTAGGCAGGCTACGCTTTGTATCACCGCTTTCCAGAATACGCACACAGCTGAAAACCTCTTACGGCAACTGAGGAAGATCATCGCGGAATGGCTTACCCCAATTGGACTCTCCTGTGGATTTGTGGCATCGGACAACGCCAGCAATATTGTGTGTGCATTAAATATGGGCAAATTCCAGCACGTCCCATGTTTTGCACATACCTTGAATTTGGTGGTGCAGAATTTTTTAAAAAACGACAGGGGCGTGCAAGAGATGCTGTCGGTGGCCAGAAAAATTGCGGGACACTTTCGGCGTACAGGCACCACGTACAGAAGACTGGAGCACCACCAAAAACTACTGAACCTGCCCTGCCATCATCTGAAGCAAGAAGTGGTAACGAGGTGGAATTCAACCCTCTATATGCTTCAGAGGTTGGAGGAGCAGCAAAAGGCCATTCAAGCCTATACAATTGAGCACGATATAGGAGATGGAATGCACCTGTCTCAAGTGCAGTGGAGAATGATTTCAACGTTGTGCAAGGTTCTGATGCCCTTTGAACTTGCCACACGTGAAGTCAGTTCAGACACTGCCAGCCTGAGTCAGGTCATTCCCCTCATCAGGCTTTTGCAGAAGAAGCTGGAGGCATTGAAGAAGGAGCTAACACGGAGCGATTCCGCTAGGCATGTGGGACTTGTGGATGCAGCCCTTAATTCGCTTAACAAGGATTCACGGGTGGTCAATCTGTTGAAATCAGAGCACTACATTTTGGCCACCGTGCTCGATCCTAGATTTAAAGCCTACCTTGGATCTCTCTTTCCGGCAGACACAGGTCTGCTGGGGTTGAAAGACCTGCTGGTGACAAAATTGTCAAGTCAAGCGGAACGCGACCTGTCAACATCTCCTCCTTCACATTCTCCCGCAACTGGGGGTGCGAGGAAAAGGCTCAGAATTCCGAGCCCACCCGCTGGCGGTGATGCAGGGCAGTCTGGAGCGACTGCTGATGCTGACATCTGGTCCGGACTGAAGGACCTGACAACGATTACGGACATGTCGTCTACTGTCACTGCATATGATTCTCTCAACATTGATAGAATGGTGGAGGATTATATGAGTGACCGCATCCAAGTAGGCACGTCACACAGTCCGTACTTATACTGGCAGGAAAAAGAGGCAATTTGGAGGCCCTTGCACAAACTGGCTTTATTCTACCTAAGTTGCCCTCCCACAAGTGTGTACTCCGAAAGAGTGTTTAGTGCCGCCGCTCACCTTGTCAGCAATCGGCGTACGAGGTTACATCCAGAAAATGTGGAGAAGATGATGTTCATTAAAATGAATTATAATCAATTCCTCCGCGGAGACATTGACCAGCAGCAATTGCCTCCACAAAGTACACAGGGAGCTGAGATGGTGGATTCCAGTGGGGACGAATTGATAATCTGTGAGGAGGGGGATGTACACGGTGATATATCGGAGGGTGAAGATGAGGTGGACATCTTGCCTCTGTAGAGCCAGTTTGTGCAAGGAGAGATTAATTGCTTCTTTTTTGGGGGGGGTCCAAACCAACCCGTCATATCAGTCACAGTCGTGTGGCAGACCCTGTCACTGAAATGATGGGTTGGTTAAAGTGTGCATGTCCTGTTTTGTTTATACAACATAAGGGTGGGTGGGAGGGCCCAAGGATAATTCCATCTTGCACCTCTTTTTTCTTTTCTTTTTCTTTGCATCATGTGCTGATTGGGGAGGGTTTTTTGGAAGGGACATCCTGCGTGACACTGCAGTGCCACTCCTAGATGGGCCCGGTGTTTGTGTCGGCCACTAGGGTCGCTAATCTTACTCACACAGCTACCTCATTGCGCCTCTTTTTTTCTTTGCGTCATGTGCTGTTTGGGGAGGGTTTTTTGGAAGGGACATCCTGCGTGACACTGCAGTGCCACTCCTAGATGTGCCCGGTGTTTGTGTCGGCCACTAGGGTCGCTAATCTTACTCACACAGTCAGCTACCTCATTGCGCCTCTTTTTTTCTTTGCGTCATGTGCTGTTTGGGGAGGGTTTTTTGGAAGGGCCATCCTGCGTGACACTGCAGTGCCACTCCTAGATGGGCCCGGTGTTTGTGTCGGCCACTAGGGTCGCTTATCTTACTCACACAGCGACCTCGGTGCAAATTTTAGGACTAAAAATAATATTGTGAGGTGTGATGTGTTCAGAATAGGCTGAAAATGAGTGTAAATTATGTTTTTTGAGGTTAATAATACTTTGGGATCAAAATTACCCCCAAATTCTATGATTTAAGCTGTTTTTTAGGTTTTTTTTAAAAAAACACCCGAATCCAAAACACACCCGAATCCGACAAAAAAAATTCGGTGAGGTTTTGCCAAAACGCGGTCGAACCCAAAACACGGCCGCGGAACCGAACCCAAAACCAAAACACAAAACCCGAAAAATTTCCGGCGCTCATCTCTAATCTAGAGTGTGCATAAGTATTCATACTACGTGTGGTAATATATATCAGGTGTTTTCCATTGTTATAGCAATTAGGAAAAGTATTTGATGACTTGTACACATGAATTCTATATAGTAAAAGCAGAATGTTACCCAATCTTTTTATATACTGTATATATTTTTTATTGAATAAATGAATCAGATGGTTATATATTATACAGGAGTTTTCATTCATATATGCACCATTTAGTATTTTAGCGCAAAACAGTCATTTTTTGGTTCTTTGGTTTGCTTTAAATTCTGAGGTGGAGATCTGTGGCTCTTCATCATCACTAATTAAAATAGCTGTGTGCACACAGACACAGCTGGACTGGTTTTTTGCAGCTCACAGTATAAAAACGAATTGAATTTATACAATTTAAAAACATACAGCGCTTGAATTGTGATTTTTGGATCTCTGAGAACTGAACCCGCTCATCTCTAGTTAAAATGTACTTAATATAATTAAACATAAATTATAGCATCAGTCTCGTCATATATTTTTCTGAAGAAAAAGGTTTTCCAACCTAGTTACACTTTACAGACTTCTGTAGATTGCAGTTTAAGCTATTATGTTCTAGTTCATATTATAAGCTATTTAATAGGATCATATTGTTAATAATTGAACTCTGAATACCTGATTTTAACAGTTTAGTCTGCTAACCAAGGGGGTAATTCAGACCTGATCACTAGGCTGCGTTTTCTCACAGCCTGTGATCAGATCTGAACTGCGCATGCGTATGCACCGCAATGCGCAGGCACGATGGACCGCAGCAACGGGGATCGCCGCTCAGTGATGGGATGGTGTGAAAATTCTGAACGCATCGGCGATTGCAAGGAGATTGACAGGAGGAGGGCATTTGTGGGTGGCAACTGACCGTTTTCAAGGACTGTCTGGAAAAATGCAAGCGTTGAAAGGGAGGGTGTCTGACATCAAATCTGGTCCCGGACAGGCTGAAGGCATTGCAGTAGCTAAGTAAGTCCTGGGCTGTGCAGAGACTGCACAAAATCAGTTTGTGCAGCTCTGCTACACATGCGATCGCACACTTGCATAGCTAAAATACACTCCCGCTGTAGGCGGCGACTATCCGATCGCACGGCTGCAAAAGTCGCTGCCCAGCGATCAGGTCTGAATGTTAGAAAAAGCAGTGTGTCACGATCCGGGTATCTGGACGCCATTACTTACCCTTCAGATGCCTCCTAAGGCTGGCTCAGCGTTCCAGGACCGGATCCCGCTGTTCCTGAGTTTCCACATGCAGAATGTCAGAGTGGTGATTTCATCAGCCGCGGCCTCCGCTGAGCCCGCGTGGTTAAATGTGCGCTTGTCAGTCTGGCGTCTCCTGTCTCCTGTGGCCGGCGTCGCCATTACTGTTTCAATTCTCACATGGATTACAAACCAAACTTCCCTCCAAGTGTCTGCATGGGCGCAGCCATCTTGGATTTTGTCATCTGATTATTTCCACCAATCTGCTGTCTGTATTGTTGATTTGCATAATTGCCTAGCCAACCCCTTCCTTGCTGCAGGTATAAGTATGCTGTGCCTGAGCAAGGAGGGCGTCAGTGCTTTGGTTGTCTAACCTAGTTCCAGTTTGTCTCTCTCCTGTGGTTGTCTTCCAGGTTCCAGCTCCTGTCTCCAGACTTCTGCTATAGAGACCCGCACCAGCACTCCATCTGCGGTGTAGCCTGACTCCCCGATCCATTCTGGACTCACCTGTTTCCAGCTACAACAATCACCTGCTTCCAGCCCAGCTTCCAGCAGTGTACAGCTTCTCTTAAAGGGCCGGTGTCCTTTCTGCAGTTTACCACTCTCCACCGGTATTATTATTTCACCGCTCTCAAACAATCACCTGCTTCCAGCCCAGCTTCCAGCAGTGTATAGCTTCTCTTAAAGGGCTGGTGTCCTTTTCTGCAGTTTACCACTCTCCACCGGTATTATTATTTCACCGCTCTCAAACTCCAAACTTCATTATTATTTCATCGCTCTCAAGTTCGTTTATTATTTAACTGGTTCCAGCCAGTATCCACTCCGTACCAACAACAGTCTGGTTCCAGCCGGTATCCACAGCAGCCGTTTTACCTTCAGCAGCCCAGCCTTTCCTGGAACATCAGCTGGTACGATCCTGGGTTCTCTCCATTGCTACAGTCAGGCCTGGTAAGGACTTTCCAACTAGAAGATTATAAGAACTGTCTCACACTACCAGTGCCTGTGGCCCTTGCCACCCTGTAGTACCCAGGAATTGTATTTATCCTCTGTTGACTTTTATGTTTCCTTTACTGCTGCTGTGTTACGGAATTTGTCATAATAAACATCATTGACTTTTATCCTGGTTGTCGTGGTCACGCCTTCGGGCAGTTATTCTACATGTTACTTACATGTCTAGGGGTCTGATACAACCTCCCAGGTTCCGTTACATCTCAGCCCCTACAACTGAGGCTGCCTCCTGTCAGCTCAGGCCCTCAGTTGTGACAGTAAGCACTGACCTAATGAATCCAGCCGGAGACCAGGATCAAGCGGCCAGGCCGATGCAAGAACTGGCAGCCCAACTTGAACATCAGGAGGCTGCACAGGGCCACATTATCCGCTGTCTCCAGGATCTCTCTACACAGCTGGATGGGATTCAAACGACCCTCCGTGGACCTGGCACGTCCGGTGCGTCCACTACAGTGACACCAGCTGTAACCCCACCCACCTTACCCATTTCCAGTCCACATCTTCATCTTCCAACGCCAGCAAAATTTGATGGATCTCCAAGGTTCTGCAGGGGATTTCTCAATCAATGTGAAATCCACTTTGAGCTTCTACCTGGCAATTTCTTCAGTGACCGTACCAAAATTGCCTATATCATCTCCCTTCTCAGTGGCTCAGCCCTTGACTGGGCATCACCTTTATGGGAGAAGTCTGATCCCCTGCTATCCTCCTATACTGACTTTGTAGCTACATTCAGGCGCATCTTCGACGAGCCAGGCCGGATAAAATCTGCTTCATCTGAGATTCTCGGTTTACGCCAGGGAACACGTACTGTGGGACAGTATCTTATACAGTTTAAAATCCTGGCATCCGAACTGGCATGGAACGACGAGGCCCTGTATGCTGCATTCTGGCATGGCTTATCAGAACGCATCAAGGATGAGTTAGCTACCAGAGACTTGCCCTCTAAGTTGGATGAGCTAATTTCTCTTTGCACGAAGGTTGATCTACGTTTCAGAGAGAGAGCAACCGAGCGAGGAAGATCATCTACTCCTAAATCTTCTGCTCCTCCTCCTCGTCAACCATCTCCATCCAAGGATGAGCCTATGCAAATTAGTCGTTCCCGTCTATCTCCCGCTGAGCGCCGAAGACGTCTCTCTGAGTCTCTCTGTCTCTACTGTGCAGCTCCGTCGCACACTATCAATGCCTGTCCCAAACGTCCGGGAAACTCCAGATCCTAGCTCGCCAAGGAGAGGGCCGGCTAGGAGTAATGATCTCCTCTCCATCTCCTCATGACTGTAACCTCCCAGTGTCGCTCCAAATTGCTCAACGTTACAGGAACGTCATTGCCCTCCTTGATTCCGGAGCAGCTGGGAATTTCATAACCGAAGCTTATGTTAAACGGTGGTCCCTACCCACCGAGAGACTGTCCTCGTCCATCTCTTTGACTGCCGTGGATGGCAGCAAGATTTTTGACGCAGTCATTTCCTTAAGGACTCTTCCAGTTCGTCTGAGAGTGGGAGTTCTTCATTCTGAGTATATTTCTTTTTTAGTGATTCCAAGAGCCACACATCCAGTGGTTTTAGGCCTTCCATGGCTCCGTCTCCACAACCCATCAATTGACTGGACGACTACGCAAATACTGGCATGGGGTCCCTCCTGTGCTGAGACTTGTTTAGCCAAAGTTCTTCCTGTTTGTTCTTCCTTCCCCAGGTCATCTGATGTTCCGCCTCCTCCATATCAAGACTTCACGGACGTGTTCAGTAAAGCCTCTGCTGATATCCTTCCTCCTCATAGAGAATGGGACTGCCCAATCGACCTCATTCCAGGGAAGGTTCCACCGCGAGGCCGAACTTATCCGTTGTCTCTGCCTGAGACACACTCCATGGAAGAGTACATCAAAGAGAACCTGGCGAAGGGTTTCATCCGACCATCTTCTTCTCCAGTCGGCGCAGGCTTCTTCTTCGTTAAGAAGAAAGACGGTGGTCTGCGTCCGTGCATCGACTACAGAGGTCTGAACGACATTACCGTCAAGAACCGATACCCTTTACCCCTGATTACCGAGCTCTTTGATAGAGTTAGTGGTGCAACTATTTTCACAAAGCTGGACTTGAGGGGTGCCTACAATCTCATCCGAATCCGTGAGGGTGACGAGTGGAAGACCGCCTTTAACACCCGTGACGGACATTATGAGTACCTCGTCATGCCCTTCGGATTGAGCAACGCTCCAGCAGTCTTCCAGCACTTCGTGAATGAGATTTTCAGGGACATCTTGTACCGCCATGTCGTGGTTTATCTAGACGACATCCTCATCTTTGCTAATAATCTCGAAGATCATCGTTTCTGGGTAAAAGAGGTTCTTTCCCGTCTCCGTGTCAATCACCTCTATTGTAAATTGGAGAAGTGTGTGTTTGAAGTTAAAACCATTCCGTTTCTAGGTTACATTGTGTCCGGTTCCGGACTAGAGATGGATCCTGAGAAACTCCAAGCAATCCAGAATTGGCCTGTACCCTTAAGCCTCAAAGGGGTCCAGAGGTTCTTAGGGTTCGCCAATTATTATAGAAAATTTATACGAGACTTTTCCACCATTGTGGCGCCTATCACTGCATTAACCAAGAAAGGTGCTAATCCGTCCAAGTGGTCCGAGGAAGCTACACAGGCCTTTCACCTTCTGAAGCAACGGTTCATCTCTGCACCAGTTCTGAAACAGCCCGACACCGACTCTCCTTTTATCTTAGAGGTAGATGCCTCCTCCGTTGGAGTAGGAGCAGTGTTATCCCAGAGGGCCAAAGATGGACATCTACATCCTTGCAGTTTCTTCTCCCGGAAGTTCTCCCCAGCTGAGCGCAACTATGCCATTGGCGATCAGGAGTTGCTAGCCATCAAGCTCGCTCTGGAGGAGTGGAGATACCTGTTGGAGGGAGCTTCCCACTCAATCACCATACTTACCGACCACAAAAATCTTTTATATCTCAAAGGCGCACAATGTCTGAATCCTCGTCAGGCCAGATGGGCACTTTTCTTCTCTAGGTTTGACTTTAAACTCCAGTTCTGTCCGGGTTCTCAGAATCGTAAGGCCGATGCCCTTTCCCGCTCATGGGAGCAAGAAAATGAGTCCGAGTCTGCAGACAAGCATCCTATTATTAATCCGTTGGCATTCTCCACGGTAGGGATGGACTCTACGCCTCCACCAGGGAAAAGTTTTGTTAAGCCAGTTCTAAGGAAGAAGCTCATGCATTGGGCCCATGCTTCCCGTTTTGCTGGACATACAGGCATTCAGAAAACCCTTGAATTTATTTCTAGGTCCTACTGGTGGCCAACTCTGAAGAAGGACGTTATGGAATTTATTGCCTCCTGCCCAAAGTGTGCCCAACACAAAGTCTCCCGCCAGTCGCCTGCGGGGCAACTGGTTCCATTATCTGTTCCCCGTCGACCTTGGACCCATTTGTCGATGGACTTTGTTTCCGATCTACCTATCTGTAACAAGTTTAATACCATCTGGGTGGTAGTTGACCGGTTCACCAAGATGGCACATTTCATCCCTCTCACCGGTCTTCCGTCAGCTTCCAAGTTGGCTCAAGTGTTTATACAAGAGATCTTCCGACTTCACGATCTTCCTGAAGAGATCATCTCGGATCGTGGAGTACAATTTGTAGCCAAATTTTGGCGAAGTTTGTGTCAAGCCCTCCAAGTCAAATTAAAGTTTTCCACGGCTTACCATCCTCAGACCAATGGTCAAACCGAGAGGGTGAATCAGGACTTGGAGGCCTTCCTCCGTATATATGTGTCTTCCTCTCAAGATGACTGGGTTCAACTCCTTCTTTGGGCCGAGTTCAGCCACAACAATCAATACCATTCCTCATCTTCTTCTACACCATTCTTCATTAATTATGGATTCCACCCTAAAGTCCCAGAATTCCAACCGCTTCCCGCAACTTCTGTTCCAGCAGTGGATGTCACCTTGCGTCAGTTTTCAAATAACTGGAGGAACGTCCGCGCAGCCCTGCTTAAAGCCTCATTCAGGTATAAGAAGTTTGCCGATAGGAAGCGTAGAGCGGTTCCTGCTCTCAAGGTGGGTGATCGTGTGTGGCTGTCCACGAAGAATTTGAGGTTGAGAGTTCCCAGCATGAAATTTGCACCTCGCTACATCGGACCCTTCAAGATTGAACAAGTCATCAATCCTGTTGCCTACAGGTTACAGTTACCATCCTTCTTGAAAATACCCAGGACATTTCATGTTTCTTTGTTGAAACCGCTGATCCTGAATCGATTTCATTCCGCACTTCCTCCAGCTCCCAAAGTTCAGACTCAACGGGGAGTCGAGTACGAGGTGGCCAAGATTTTGGACTCACGTTTCCGTTACGGTCAGTTACAATACCTCATTGACTGGAAGGGCTATGGTCCTGAAGAACGCTCTTGGACCAATGCCTCAGACGTCCATGCTCCTGCCTTGGTCCGAAATTTCCACGCAAAGTTTCCTTTAAAGCCTAAGAAGTGTCCTGGGGCCACTCCTAAAGGGGGGGGTGCTGTCACGATCCGGGTATCTGGACGCCATTACTTACCCTTCAGATGCCTCCTAAGGCTGGCTCAGCGTTCCAGGACCGGATCCCGCTGTTCCTGAGTTTCCACATGCAGAATGTCAGAGTGGTGATTTCATCAGCCGCGGCCTCCGCTGTGCCCGCGTGGTTAAATGTGCGCTTGTCAGTCTGGCGTCTCCTGTCTCCTGTGGCCGGCGTCGCCATTACTGTTTCAATTCTCACATGGATTACAAACCAAACTTCCCTCCAAGTGTCTGCATGGGCGCAGCCATCTTGGATTTTGTCATCTGATTATTTCCACCAATCTGCTGTCTGTATTGTTGATTTGCATAATTGCCTAGCCAACCCCTTCCTTGCTGCAGGTATAAGTATGCTGTGCCTGAGCAAGGAGGGCGTCAGTGCTTTGGTTGTCTAACCTAGTTCCAGTTTGTCTCTCTCCTGTGGTTGTCTTCCAGGTTCCAGCTCCTGTCTCCAGACTTCTGCTATAGAGACCCGCACCAGCACTCCATCTGCGGTGTAGCCTGACTCCCCGATCCATTCTGGACTCACCTGTTTCCAGCTACAACAATCACCTGCTTCCAGCCCAGCTTCCAGCAGTGTACAGCTTCTCTTAAAGGGCCGGTGTCCTTTCTGCAGTTTACCACTCTCCACCGGTATTATTATTTCACCGCTCTCAAACAATCACCTGCTTCCAGCCCAGCTTCCAGCAGTGTATAGCTTCTCTTAAAGGGCTGGTGTCCTTTTCTGCATTTTACCACTCTCCACCGGTATTATTATTTCACCGCTCTCAAACTCCAAACTTCATTATTATTTCATCGCTCTCAAGTTCGTTTATTATTTAACTGGTTCCAGCCAGTATCCACTCCGTACCAACAACAGTCTGGTTCCAGCCGGTATCCACAGCAGCCGTTTTACCTTCAGCAGCCCAGCCTTTCCTGGAACATCAGCTGGTACGATCCTGGGTTCTCTCCATTGCTACAGTCAGGCCTGGTAAGGACTTTCCAACTAGAAGATTATAAGAACTGTCTCACACTACCAGTGCCTGTGGCCCTTGCCACCCTGTAGTACCCAGGAATTGTATTTATCCTCTGTTGACTTTTATGTTTCCTTTACTGCTGCTGTGTTACGGAATTTGTCATAATAAACATCATTGACTTTTATCCTGGTTGTCGTGGTCACGCCTTCGGGCAGTTATTCTACATGTTACTTACATGTCTAGGGGTCTGATACAACCTCCCAGGTTCCGTTACATCTCAGCCCCTACAACTGAGGCTGCCTCCTGTCAGCTCAGGCCCTCAGTTGTGACACAGTGGCGTCACTGGGGTTGGTAACACCCTGTGTGCCAGTTAGCAACTGTCGTCATGCCGAAGGCGTGCATTTGAAAAAGGGTGTATGGCTTCATGAGGAACTGTTGTGACCTTGTGGGACACCCTATTTTCATCACTCTGGAGGCATGCCCAGCTTTACAGCGCCAGGCGCTGCACAATGATGTCACGATGCAGCACCCAACTGCATTGTGGGAATTTTGGTGTCACCTCTCGGATGGTGACACCTCAATATGGCCTGTGATGCCACTGATAAAAAATTTGAGAAAATATACTTTTTTCCATGCTTATAGTTATCAATATTTTCAAGTAGCTATTGCACCTCTAGTAATATGTGCCTGCAATTTTATCCTTCTTCTTTTTTTGTTATTTTTATTTTTAATTAGTTGATCAAAATATACTTTTGGTCTAATATATTAAAATATTTACAGCAATTGTTTACTGTAACAGGAGCTGACAATGGGCCTAATTCAGATCTGATCACAACAGCAAGTTTGTTAACTAATGGACAAAACCATGTGCACTGCAGGAAGGGGGGGGGGGGGGGGCAGATATAACATGTGCAGTGAGAGTTAGATTTGGGTGGGGTGTGTTCAAACTGAAATCTAAATTACAGTGTAAAAATAAAGCAGCCAGTATTTACCCTGCACAGAAACTAAATAACCCACCCAAATCTAACTCTCTATGCATGTTATATCCCCTGCAGTGCACATAGTGGGTCATTCCGAGTTGTTCGCTCGCAAGCTGCTTTAGTAGCTTTGCACACGCTAAGCCGCCGCCTACTGGGAGTGAATCTTAGCTTATCAAAATTGCGAACGAAAGATTAGCAGAATTGCGAATAGACACTTCTTAGCAGTTTCTGAGTAGCTTCAGACTTACTCGGCAACTGTGATCAGTTCAGTGCTTGTCGTTCCTGGTTTGACGTCACAAACACACCCAACGTTCGCCCAGACACTCCTCCGTTTCTCCAGCCACTCCCGCGTTTTTCCCAGAAACGGCAGCGTTTTTTCGCACACACCCATAAAACGGCCAGTTTCCGCCCAGAAACACCCACTTCCTGTCAATCACATTCAGATCACCAGAACGAAGAAAAAACCTCGTAATGCCGTGAGTAAAAAACCTAACTGCATAGCAAATTTACTTGGCGCAGTCGCACTGCGGACATTGCGCATGCGCATTAGCGACTAATCGCTCCGTAGCGAGAAAAAAATACAGAGCGAACAACTCGGAATGACCCTCATGGTTTTGCCCATTAGCTAACAAATTTGCTGCTGCAATCAGATCTGAATTAGGCCCAATATGAGGTTCAGTTATAGTTAAAACAACCTGTTCATTTTGTTTAACATTTCACAACTAGTGCTGTACAGTGTACAGTACTTCTTTTGCATGTCTGTCTGACATTAAACACCAATCTGGGTGTGTTAATCAATTAAAGTGTATAAACAAGAGGCTATTAAATCAAGGACGAAAAGTTGTTATTTGTAAAGAATTGGAAATGAATTACTGATATAAACAGTAATGCCGTATATATTATTTTGATATAAAGAAAACAAAACGTTTTACAACCTATCTACAGTACACTTTACAGACCTCTGTAGTTTGTAGTTTATTAGGTTATACTTCATATTATAAGCTGCTGTATCTAGCTGAACCAAGGGGGTCATTCCGACCCGTTCGCACGCAGCGGCTCTTTGCTTCTGTGTGAACGGGTCGGAAATACACCTGCACGGCAGATGCATTGCGCACGCGCGTCATTGCCTGGCGACGGTCGTCGTCAGGCAACGCCGCCGCCAGCGAGAACTGTGATCGTAGCAGTGATCGCAAGAATACAGACAGGCGGTAGGCGTCCCGGGGTGGATACTCACCGGTTTCCAGGTGTGGTGAGTCCAACGCAGGTGTGTCGAGGTGTTTGGAGGGCGGATGTCTGACATCAGGACTGGGACCTTCATCGCTGGATCCGTCACACTGGGTGAGTAACTGCAGCCCTGGTCTTGTTTTACTTGAAACTTTTTAAGCATAGCAGGGCTGCACAAGCGTTCGCAGCCCTGCTATGCTAAAATACACTCCCCCATAGGCGGCGTCAGGTTGATCGCACGAGCAGCAAAAAGTTGCTATGTGCGATCAACTCGGAATGACCCCCTGAGTTATTAGGTGTTTTATAAATCATAAAAATAGAACTCTGAATATCTACTTTTAACAGTTGAATGAATTAAGTGATAAAAGAGTTTGCATGATCAATTTTGCAAATGCACTTTATTAAATTGCAATTAATTTTTAGTAAACTGCTCGAGGAGGAATATAATAGAACAAAAGAAAATGGGATACCAAAATTCAAAAGGCAAAATGTAATTATTTATCTGTGCGATACGAAAGCAAATGAAAATGGTTGCAGTGTATAAGATGCTAATCACCAAAATTACATTTTGTGGGTTGAAATAATTTTTCATTAATATTTATATTTTCCCATTAGAAAACCACCAACACAATATACTATTTCCCACTCTAAGATCTTTGTAATTTTATTAAGCTTAATGAGAGGCTTTCTATTGTTGCTAAATGCCTAGATATTTGATCATCACATTATACCCATTGTACTTGTGTATTAAAATAGTTTTAGATCATTTTATGTTTTAACTTTGACTTGTGCTGTTTAGAGTAGTTATTGTTTAATGTTTTGACAGATGTTGAGTTCTAAGAAAAGTGTATTATGAATTTTGAAAGTATCATAAAATGTATATTAAAATAACAGAAAAACTATCATATAAGTAGATGTGTAATAGCCACAAATTGACACAATATTTGATATTAGTTGGTGCTCAGATTCCAGAGTTTAGAATCATCTCGAAGATCTGGATTTGGTGTGGAATTCAACAGGTTCTTTTTCTGAAGAACAGCTGTATTTAGTATAACAAATGAGAATAAAGAAGGGATATGGAGCTACAGCCCAGGTTATGTACTGTAGCTGCTCCTCTGCCTGCAAATATTAATATTTATATCCAGATTTATAGGACAATTTAATTTACTTTTACAGAACACTAAACCTAAAAGAAAAATGTAGCTATTGACTGGAGTAGAAGTTCATTGCGCATCCTGGAGTAGAGAGCTTCTCTTGGCTCTGACTCATGAGGATAATCCACACCCAAAGCTAGCAACTTTGGTACACTTAAACACAAGGCTACCAATAATTGCCACCTTTTACTATGCCCATCACACCTTCCTCAGTATTAGAACTCTTCAGGTCTGGGACACTGCAAATCATTCTGTACCATGACCATATACCACTTTAACACTGTTATCAGTAGAGATGAGCGGGTTCAGTTCGTCGAGATCCGAACCCCCCCGAACTTCACCTATTTTACACGGGTCCGAGGCAGCTTCGGATCTTCCCGCCTTGCTCGGTTAACCCGAACGAGGCCGAACGTCATCATCCCGCTGTCGGATTCTCGCAAGATTCGTATTCTATATAAAGAGCCGCGCGTCGCCGCCATTTTCACTCGTGCATTGGAGATTGAACGGAGAGGATGTGGCTATGTTCTCTGCCTGAAAAGCTCCATATCTGTGCTCAGTGTGCTGCAAATATCTGTGCTCAGTGTGCTGCAAATATCTGTGCTCAGTATGCTGCAAATATCTACGTTCTCTGCCTGAAAAGCTCCATATCTGTGCTCAGTGTGCTGCAAATATCTACGTTCTCTGCCTGAAAAGCTCCATATCTGTGCTCAGTGTGCTGAAAATATCTGTGCTCAGTGTGCTGCATTGAGGGGACCACCAGTATATAATTATAGTAGTACAGTACAGTAGGCCATTGCTGTATCTTGCAGCTCCGTGTCAGACTCAGTTCTAGACAGTATCCTGACCATCAGTGCTCAATATCTGCTGCATTGTTGTGTGACCACCAGTATATATACTATATATATATAGTAGTACAGAGCAGCATTTTGGTGACCACCAGTATAGTAGTACAGTACCGTAGGCCATTGCTGTATCTTGCAGCTCCGTGTCACTTCAAGGATCCATATCTGTGCTGCATTGTTGTGAGCAGTATATATTATATAGTAGTATAGTGCAGCATTTTGGTGACCACCAGTATATAGTTGTACAGTACAGTAGGCCATTGCTGTATCTTGCAGCTCAGTGTCACTTCAAGTATCCATATCTGTGCTGCATTGTTGTGAGCAGTATATATATAGTAGTACAGTGCAGCATTTTGGTGACCACCAGTATATAGTTGTATAGTACAGTAGGCCATTG
Source organism: Pseudophryne corroboree (assembly GCF_028390025.1). Taxonomy (NCBI): domain Eukaryota; kingdom Metazoa; phylum Chordata; class Amphibia; order Anura; family Myobatrachidae; genus Pseudophryne; species Pseudophryne corroboree. The sequence continues at coordinate 675,750,289 of NC_086448.1, forward strand.
CTGTATCTTGCAGCTCTGTGTCACTTCAAGCATCCATATCTGTGCTGCATTGTTGTGAGCAGTATATAGTAGTACAGTGCAGTAGGCCATTGCTATTGATATAATAATATTACGGGCATATAATTCCACATATTAAAAAATGGAGAAAAAAATGTGGAGAGTAAAATAGGGAAAGCTCAAGATCCACTTCCACCTAGTGCTGAAGCTGCTGCCACTAGTCATGGCAGAGACGATGAAATGCCATCAACGTCGTCTGGCAAGGCCGATGCCCAATGTCATAGTAGAGAGCATGTAAAATCCAAAAAGCTAAAGTTCAGTAAAATGACCCAAAAATCTAAATAAAAAAGCATCTGAGGAGAAGCGTAAACTTGCCAATGTGCCATTTACGACACGGAGTGGCAAGGAACGGCTGAGGCCCTGGCCTGCGTTTATGGCTAGTGGTTCAGCTTCACATGAGGATGGAAGCACTCATCCTCCCACTAGAAAAATGAAAAGAGTTAAGCTGGCAAAAGCACAGCAAAGAACTGTGCATTCTTCTAAATCCCAAATCCCCAAGGAGAGTCCAATTGTGTCGTTTGCGATGCCTGACCTTCCCAACACTGGACGTGAAGAGCATGCGCCTTCCACCATTTGCACGCACCCTGCAAGTGCTGGAAGGAGCACCCACAGTCCAGTTCCTGATAGTCAAATTTAGATGTCACTGTTGAAGTACACCAGGATGAGGATATGGTGTTGCTGGCACTGAGGAGGAAATTGACAAGGAGGAATCTGATGGTGAGGTGGTTTGTTTAAGTCAGGCACCCGGGGAGACACCTGTTGTCCGTGGGATGAATAAGGCCATTGACATGCCTGGTCAAAATACCAAAAAAATCACCTCTTCGGTGTGGAATTATTTAAACAGAAATGCGGACAACTGATGTCAATCCTTGTGTTGCCTTTGTCAAGCTGTAATAAGTAGGGGTAAGGACGTTAACCACCTAGGTACATCCTCTCTTATACATCACCTGGAGCGCATTCATCAGAAGTCATTGACAAGTTCAAAAACTTTGGGTGACAGCGGAAGCAGTCCACTGACAACTAAATCCCTTCCTCTTGTAACCAAGCTCCTGCAAACCACACCACCAACTACCTCAGTGTCAGGAAAGCCAATAGTCCTGCAGGCCATGTCACTGGCAAGTCTGACGAGTCCTCTCCTGACTGGGATTCCTCCGATAGATCCTTGAGTGTAACGGCTACTGCTGCTGGTGCTGCTGTTGTTGCTGCTTGGAGTCGATCATCATCCCAGAGGGGAAGTCGGAAAACTACTTGTACTACTTCCAGTAAGCAATTGACTGTCCAACAGTCCTTTGCGAGGAAGATGAAATATCACTGCAGTCATCCTGTTACAAAGCGGATAACTCAGGCCTTGGCAGCTGTGTTGGTGTTAGACGTGCGTCCGGTATCCGGTGTTAGTTCACAGGGACTTAGAGAATTTCTTGAGGTAGTGTGTCCCCGGTACCAAATACCATCTAGGTTCCACTTCTCTAAGCAGGCAATACCGAGAATGTACACAGACGTCAGAAAAAGAGTCACCAGTGTCCTAAAAAATGCAGTTGTACCCAATGTCCAATTAACCACGGACATGTGGACAAGTGGAGCAGGGCAGACTCAGGACTATATGACTGTGACAGCCCACTGGGTGACTGTGACAGCCCTCCTGCAGCAAGAACAGCAGTGGCGGTACCAGTAGCAGCATCTCGCAAATGTCAACTCGTTCCTATGCTTTGTATCACCGCTTTCCATAAGAGGCACACAGCTGACAACCTCTTACAGAAACTGATGAACATCATCGCAGATTTGCTTACCCCAATTGGACTCTCCTGGGGATTTGTGACAACGCCACCAATATTGTGCGTGCATTACATGTGGGCAAATTCCAGCACGTCCCATGTTTTGCACATATATTGAATTTGGTGGTGCAGATTTTTTTTAAAAACGACAGGGGTGTGCAAGAGAAGCTGTTGGTGGCCCGAAGAATTGCAGGCCACTTTCGGCATTCAGCCACCGCGTGCTGAAGACTGGAGCACCAGCAAACACTCCTGAACCTGCCCCGCCATCAGCTGAAGCAAGAGGTGGTAACGAGGTGGAATTCAATCCTCTATATGCTTCAGAGAATGGAGGAGCAGCAAAAGGCCATTTAAGCCTATATATATTCCTACGATATAGGCAAAGGAGGAGGAATGCACCTGACGCAAGCGCAGTGGAGAATGATTTCAACATTGTGCAAGGTTCTGCAACCCTTTGAACTTGCCACACGTGAAGTCAGTTCAGACACTGCCAGCCTGAGTCAGGTCATTCCCCTCATCAGGCTTTTGCAGAAGCAGCTGGAGAGATTGAAGGAGGAGCTAAGATGGAGCGATTCCGCTAGGCATGTGGGATTTGTGGATGGAGCCCTTCATTCGCTATACCAGGATTCATGGGTGGTCAATCTGTTGAAATCAGAGCACTACATTTTGGCCACCGTGCTCGATCCTAGGTTTAAAGCCTACGTTGTATCTCTCTTTCCAGCAGACACAAGTCTGCAGATGTTCAAAGACCTGCTGGTGAGACACTTGTCAAGTCAAGCGGAATGTGACCCGCCAACAGCTCCTCCTTCATTTACTCCCGCCACTGGAGCTGCCAGGAAAAGGATCAGATTTCCAAAACCACCCGCTGGCGATGATGCAGGGCAGTCAGGAGCGAAAACTGACATCTGGTCCGGACTGAAGGACCTGCCAACGATTAATGACATGTTGTCTACTGTTACTGCATATGATTCTGTCATCATTGAAAGAATGGTGGAGGATTATATGAGTGACAGCATCCAAGTAGGCACGTCAGACAGTCCGTACGTATACTGGCAGTAAAAAGAGGCAATTTGGAGGACCTTGCACAAACTGGCTTTATTTTACCTAAGTTGCCCCCCCTCCAGTGTGTACTCCGAAAGAGTGTTTAGTGCAGCCGGTCACCTTGTCAGTGATCGGCGTATGAGGTAACTTCCACAAAATGTGGAGAAGATGATGTTCATCAAAATTAATTATAATCAATTCCTCCGTGGAGACATTCACCAGCAATTGCCTCCAGAAAGTACACAGGGACCTGAGATGGTGGATTCCAGTGGGGACGAATTAATACTCTGTGAGGAGGGGGATGTACACAGTGAAAGGGGTGAGGAATCGGAGGATGATGATGAGGTCGACATCTTGCCTCTGTAGAGCCAGTTTGAGCAAGGAGAGATTGATTGCTACATTTTTTGGTGGGGGCCCAAACCAACCAGTAATTTCAGCCACAGTCGTGTGGCAGACCCTGTCGCTGAAATGATGGGTTTGTTAAAGTGTGCATGTCCTGTTTATACAACATAAGGGTGGGTGGGAGGGCCCAAGGACAATTCCATTTTGCACCTCATTTTTTTATTTATTTATATTTGCATCATGTGATGTTTGGGGACTATTTTTATAAGTGCCATCCTGTCTGACACTGCAGTGCCACTCCTAGATGGGCCAGGTGTTTGTGTCGGCCACTTGGGTCGCTTAGCTTAGTCATCCAACGATCTCAGTGCAAATTTTAGGACTAAAAATAATATTGTGAGGTGTGAGATGTTCAGAATAGACTGGAAATGAGTGGAAATTATGGTTATTGAGGTTAATAATACTATAGGATCAAAATGACCCCCAAATTCTATGATTTAAGCAGTTTTTGAGGGGTTTTTGAAAAAAAAAACACCCGAATCCAACAAAAAATTTTAAGGGAGGTTTTGCCAAAACGCGTCCAAATCCAAAACACAGTCGCGGAACCGAATCCAAAACAAAAACACAAAACCCGAAAAATTTCCGGTGCACATCTCTAGTTATCAGTAGTGATGTGCACCGGACATTTTTAGGGTTTTGTGTTTTGGTTTTGGATTCGGTTCCATGGCCGCGTTTTGGCGAAACCTCCGTGAAAATTTTTTGTCGGATTCGGGTGTGTTTTGGATTCGGGTGTTTTTTTACAAAAACCCCTCAAAAACAGCTTAAATCATAGAATTTGGGGGTCATTTTGATCCCATAGTATTATTAACCTCAATAATCATAATTTCCACTCATTTCCAGTCTATTCTGAACACCTCACACCTTACAATATTATTTTTCGTCCTAAAATTTGCACTGAGATCGTTGGATGACTAAGCTAAGCGACCCAAGTGGCCGACACAAACACCTGGCCCATCTAGGAGTGGCACTGCAGGGTCAGACAGGATGGCACGTCAAAAAATAGTCCCCAAACAGCACATGATGCAAAGAAAAAAAGAGGTGCACCAAGGTTGCTGGATGGCTAAGCTAAGCGACCCAAGTGGCCGACACAAACACCTGGCCCATCTAGGAGTGGCATTGCAGTGTCAGACGGGATGGCACTTCAAAAAATTGTCCCCAAACAGCACGATGCAAAGAAAAAAAAAGAGGTGCACCAAGGTCGCTGTGAGGCTAAGCTAAGCGACCCAAGTGGCCGACACAAACACCTGGCCCATCTAGGAGTGGCACTGCAGTGTCAGACGGGATGGCACTTAAAAAAATAGTCCCCAAACAGCACGATGCAAAGAAAAAAAGAGGTGCACCAAGGTCGCTGTGTGGCTAAGCTAAGCAACCCAAGTGGCCGACACAAACACCTGGCCCATCTAGGAGTGGCACTGCAGTGTCAGACAGGATGGCACTTAAAAAAAATAGTCCCCAAACAGCACATGATGCAAAGAATAAAAGAGGTGCACCAAGGTCGCTGGATGGCTAAGCTAAGCGACCCAAGTGGCCGACACAAACACCTGGACCATCTAGGAGTGGCATTGCAGTGTCAGACAGGATGGCAGATTCAAAAAATAGTCCCCAAACAGCACATGATGCAAAGAAAAAAGAGGTGCAATGAGGTAGCTGTGTGACTAAGCTAAGCGACCCAAGTGGCCGAAACAAACACCTGGCCCATCTAGGAGTGGCACCGCAGTGTCAGACAGGATGGCAGATTTAAAAAATAGTCCCCAAACAGCACATGATGCAAAGAAAAAAAAGAAGTGCAATGAGGTAGCTGTGTGACTAAGCTAAGCGACCCAAGTGGGCGACACAAACACCTGGCCCATCTAGGAGTGGCACTGCAGTTTTCTAGCGAGAGGATGAGTGCTTCCATCCTCATGTGAATCTGAACCACTAGCCATGAACATAGGCCAGGGCCTCAGCCGTTCCTTGCCACTCCGTGTCGTAAATGGCATATTGGCAAGTTTACGCTTCTCATCGGATGCTTTTAATTTTGATTTTTGGGTCATTTTACTGAACTTTAGCTTTTTGGATTTTACATGCTCTCTAATATAACATTGGGCATCGGCCTTGGCAGATGACGTTGATGGCATTTCATCGTCTCGGCCATGACTAGTGGCAGCAGCTTCAGCACGAGGTGGAAGTGGATCTTGATCTTTCCCTATTTTACCCTCCACATTTTTGTTCTCCATTTTTTAATGTGTGGAATTATATGCCAGTAATATATCAATAGCAATGGAGTACTGTACCGTACTGCTATATATTATATACTGGTGGTCAGCAAAATTATGCACTGTCCTCCTACTATATATACTGCGCACAACTAAAATGCACCACAGGTATGGATGGATAGTATACTTGACGACACAGAGGTAGGTAGAGCAGTGGACTACTGTACCGTACTGCTATATATTATATAGTGGTGGTCAGCAAAATTATGCATTGTCCTCCTACTATATATACTGCGCACAACAACTGAAATGCACCACAGGTATGGATGGATAGTATACTTGACGACACAGAGGTAGGTAGAGCAGTGGCCTACTGTACCGCACTACTATATATTATATACTGGTGGTCAGCAAAATTATGCACTGTCCTCCTACTATATATACTGCGCACAACAACTAAAATGCACCACAGGTATGGATGGATAGTATACTTGATGACACAGAGGTAGGTAGAGCAGTGGCCTACTGTACCGTACTGCTATATATTATATACCGGTGGTCAGCAAAATTATGCACTGTCCTCCTACTATATATACTGCGCACAACAACTAAAATGCACCACAGGTATGGATGGATAGTATACTTGATGACACAGAGGTAGGTAGAGCAGTGGCCTACTGTACCGTACTGCTATATATTATATACCGGTGGTCAGCACAATTATGCACTGTCCTCCTACTGTATATACTGCGCACAACAACTAAAATGCACCACAGGTATGGATGGATAGTATACTTGATGACACAGAGGTAGGTAGAGCAGTGGCCTACTGTACCGTACTGCTACATATTATATACTGGTGGTCAGCAAAATTATGCACTGTCCTCCTACTATATATACTGTGCACAACAACTAAAATGCACCTGAGGTATGGATGGAAAGTATACTTGACGACACAGAGGTAGGTAGAGCAGTGGACTACTGTACTGTACTGATATAATACTGGTGGTCACTGGTCAGCAAAATTCTGCACTGTCCTCCTACTATATACTACAATGCAGCACAGATATGGAGCGTTTTTCAGGCAGAGAACGTATAATACTGGTAGTCACTGGTCAGCAAAACTCTGCACTGTCCTCCTACTATATAATACTGGTTGTCCCTAGTCCCCACAATAAAGCACACTGAGCACAGATATTTGCAGCACACTGAGCACAGATATGGAGCGTTTTTCAGGCAGAGAACGTAGATATTTTCAGCACACTGAGCACAGATATTTGCAGCACACTGAACACAACTGAGAGAACGCTGCACACGTCCTCTCCCTATCATCTCCAATGCACGAGTGAAAATGGCGGCGACGCGCGGCTCCTTATATAGAATACGAATCTCGCGAGAATCCGACAGCGGGATGATGACGTTCGGGCGGAACCGTGTAAAATGGGTGAAGTTTGGGGGGGTTCGGATACCGAGGAACCGAACCCGCTCATCTCTAGTTACCAGTAGTTGAAATCATTACTGTGCTTTGTGTCCACTACTCCGTCCTTTCCTCCATGGGCTAAACCCAATGAAAGATCCCACTGTACATTTGGAGCCCAGCTGCACTTTCTATAGAAAAATATGTTCTACTGTATATGTCACTTAGATACATGCTAGTACAGTAATGGGCAACCTCATACAATGCAAGGATCTCTAACACTGCAGATAATCATTAATCTTAGTTATAAAAATCACAACAAAATAATCTACATACCCCAACTTCAGTTGCTACCTCATAGCAAAATGCCCCACATACCTCTCAAACCTTCCACCTGCCACTCAGTCTCCTACTTACTGTACATCAACACTTCTTCACATGATCTTAGACTACCTGTTTCCCCCAAATGTCAATCCAAACCCCAAAATGGTCGACATAAACCCAGACCACACATACAAAAACCTTCCTTCCATCTTCCTACACATCTCCTTTAAACCACCCACTTGCCCCACATTCTAATAAAATGCCACCATACACTACTAATGCTTACCTGAGAATACCAGTAACTACCAACTATTAATCTAATGACCACTAATTAGCCACTAATTGATAAAGTAGAAGCTAATTTAAGTGTGCCGATAACAGCTGTAGTCACTAATCAGACATTAATAATTTGTGACTAAAATTTATAGTAAATGGTCATTTTTTTTGTTATTAACACCCTGCCCAAAAATGCTCATTTCCTTGAAAATGATGTCCAGTCAGTCATGAATCATGAATCTTGGAGACCGCTATATTGCCACCTGTTGTGCACTGCATCTGTCTTCACACCCCTATTGTTGTGTATGTCTAATAGCAAGTGGTCACAAGTATAAAAAGCAATGGTGGTTCAATATGTAAGGTAACAAGACCTCTCACATGTGTACTCTATTTTATTCTGATTTCTCACCAGGCCGGAGCAGGTAGACCACTGGTTGATCTCACGACAATCAGACGGCACCTCATATCAGTCATACTGTGCCAACATCAGTTGTAAGTAGAGATTTGCGGTGAGCACTTTTCATGTCTTGTGTTTTGGTTTTGGTTCTGGTTCCATCCTCAAGTTTTGGAACTGGATTGGTTTTTCCAAAACTGCCCTTTCGTATTTTGGTTTTGGCTTTGGTTTTGGATCTGGAGGATTTTTGAAAAAAACATAAAAACAGCTAAAATCACAGAATTTTGGGGTAATTTTGATCCTACAGTATTATTAACCTCAATAACATTCATTAACACTCATTTTCAGTCTATTCTGAACACCTCACACCTCACAATATTGTTTTTAGGCCAAAAGGTTGCACCAAGGTGGCTGTATGACTAAGCTAAGCGACATAAGTGTGCGGCACAAACACCTGGCCCATCTAAGAGTGGCATTGCAGTGGCAGACAGGATGACAGATTTAAAAAATACGCCCCAAACAGCACATCATGCAAAGAAGAAACAGAGGTGCACTGAGGTGGCTGTATGACTAAGCTAAGTGACTCAAGTGTGCGGCACAAACACCTGACCCAACTAGGAGTGGCACTGCAGTTGCAGACAGGATGGCACTTAAAAAAAACTAGGCCCCAAACAGCACATGATGCAAAGAAGAAAAAGAGGTGAAATGAGGTAGCTGTATGGCTAAGCTAAGCGACACAAGTGTGCTGCACAAACACCTGGCCCATCTAGAAGTGGCACTGCAGTTGTAGACAGGATGGCACTTAAAAAAACTAGGCCCCAAAACAACACATCACACAAAGAAGAAAAAGAGGTGCAATGAGGTAGCTGTATGACTAAGCAAAGCGACATGTGTGTGGCACAAACAACATGGGACGTGCTGGAATTGGCCCAGATGTAATACACGCACAATATTGGTGGCACAGGAGAGCGTACCCCTAAACCACACACCCGGCAAAGCCTGTAATATTAATTTGGATAATAAAAACCCTTTTATTTGGAGCTATTATAATAATATGCAGCACAGGCGAGCGTACCCCTACACCACACAGGGCAAATCTTGTAAAAATTGTATTTGGATTAAATGTTAATAACCCCTTTATTTGGAGTAAATAATATACAGCAGAGGACACTACCACTGGTCTGATGCAGGACAACACAGCGACACTGTAAGGGACTTATTATACAGCAGCACTGGACATATGGCAGCAGAGGACACCACTGTGACTGGTCACTGGACTGACTGATGCACAGGACACTACCACTGGTCTGATGCAGGACAACACAGCGACACTGTAAGGGACTTAATATACAGCAGCAGAGGACACCACCACTGTTACTGGTCACTGGACTGACTTATGCACAGGACACTACCACTGGTCTGTGACTTATGCACAGCAACACTGTAAGGGACTTAAGGGACTTATTATATCGCTGCGATATAATAAGTTACTGGACATATGGCAGCAAGGGACACCACCTCTGTGACTGGTCACTGGACTGACTGATGCACAGGACACTTGTGGTACCTCCCTCACCAAAACAAAACAACCTTCTCCCCTTGTACATTTACTGTGGAGTGCCTTTTTATACTGTATATATATATATATATATATATATATATATATATACAGGTTGAGTCTCCCTTATCCAAAATGCTTGGGACAAGAGGTATTTTGGATACGGGATTTTTCCGTATTTTGGAATAATTGCATACCATAATGAGATATCATGGTGATGGGACCTAAATCTAAGCACAGAATGCATTTATGTTTCATATACACCTTATACACACAGCCTGAAGGTAATTTTAGCCAATATTTTTTTTATAACTTTGTGCATTAAACAAAGTGTGTCTACATTCACACAATTCATTTATGTTTCATATACACCTTATACACACAGCCTGAAGGTCATTTAATATAATATTTTTTATAACTTTGTGTATTAAACAAAGTTGTGTACATTGAGCCATCAAAAAACAAAGGTTTCACTATCTCACTCTCACTCAAAAAAGTCCGTATTTTGGAATATTTGGATATGGGATACTCAACCTGTGTGTATATATATATATATATATATATATATATATATATATATATGCACCTGATCTATTGTAATAGTATATATAGATATAAATACATTGGATGCCCTGTATGTTATGCCCCTTATACATTGGTGACAGTGGGGTATGTCGTCAGCCATCCTATGGCCACAACATGCATTAGTGGCTGTGTATAATTAGGGACTAAGCACCTAGTGAAGCCACCACATGTGGAGAATGTGGCACCCCATCATAGCTGCCACGAGCTGTAGTGTGACTTTCTCTAACGTCCTAGTGGATGCTGGGGACTCCGTAAGGACCATGGGGAATAGACGGGCTCCGCAGGAGACATGGGCACTTTAAGAAAGAATTTAGATTCTGGTGTGCTCTGGCTCCTCCCTCTATGTCCCTCCTCCAGACCTCAGTTTGAGACTGTGCCCGGACGAGCTGGGTGCTGTTCAGTGAGCTCTCCTGAGCTTGCTGTGAGAAAGTATTTTGTTAGGTTTTTTATTTTCAGGGAGCTCTGCTGGCAACAGACTCCCTGCATCGTGGGACAGAGGTGAGAGAAGCAGCCCTACTCTCTGAAGCTAGGTCCTGCTTCTTAGGCTACTGGACACCATTAGCTCCAGAGGGATTGTACACAGGATCTCACCCTCGTCGTCCGATCTCAGAGCCACGCCGCCGTCCCCCTCGCAGAGCCGGAAGACAGAAGCCGGGTGAGTATCAGAAGCAAGAAGACTTCGAAATCGGTGGCAGAAGACTCCGTTCTCCACTGAGGTAACGCACAGCACTGCAGCTGTGCGCCATTGCTCCCACACACCTCACATACTCCGGTCACTGTAAGGGTGCAGGGCGCAGGGGGGGGGGGGGGGGGGGGGCGGGGCGCCCTGGTCAGCATATGGACCTCTTTTGGCAAAAGTACACATATATACAGTTGGGCACTGTATATATGTATGAGCCCCTGCCAAGAAAATGTATATTTAAGCGGGACATAAGCCAGCCGTCGAGGGGGCGGGGCTTCTTCCTCAGCACTCACCTGCGCCATTTTTTCTCCACAGCTCCGCTGAGTGGAAGCTCCCCAGGCTCTCCCCTGCAGATACACGGTAGAAGAGGGTAAAAAGAGAGGGGGGGCACATAATTAGGCGCAAAAATCTATATAAACAGCAGCTACTGGGTTAACATTAAGTTACTGTGTTATTCCTGGGTTTATAGCGCTGGGGTGTGTGCTGGCATACTCTCTCTCTGTCTCTCCAAAGGGCCTTGTGGGGGAATTGTCTTCAGATGAGCATTCCCTGAGTGTGTGGTGTGTCGGTACGTGTGTGTCGACATGTCTGAGGTAAAAGGCTCCCCTAGGAGGAGATGAAGCAAATGTGTGTGTGAGTGGTGTCTCCGTCGACAACGCCGACACCTGTTTGGATATGTGAAATTAAGTGCTAAGGTAAATTTATTGCACAAAAGATTAGAGAACAGACAGGGAATCTACCCATGTCTGTCCCTATGTCGCAGAGACCTTCAGAGTCTCTCAATGCTCACTATCCAAAATAATAGACACTGATATCGACACAGAGTATGACTCCAGTGTCGACTACGATAATGCAAAGTTACAGCCAAAATGGCAGGAAAGTATTCAATATATGATTATTGTAATAAGAAATGTTTTGCATATCACTGATGACTCATCTGTCCCTGACACAAGGGTACACATGTTTAAGGGGAAGAAAGCTGAGGTAAATTTCCCTCCTCTCATGAAAAAAAAGAGCGGGAATCTCCAGACAAGAGACTGCAGTTTCCCACAAAGAATTCTCAGGGAGTATCCTTTCCCTACTAGGGCCAGGATACGATGGGAATCTTCCCCTAGGGTGTCACGGTTGCCCAAAAGGTAGCGCTGACTTAACAGCTATCCTCTGGGATCCTGCAGATAGCATGCAGTAAAAGTACTTTGAAGTCCATTTACACACACATTCTGGTACTCTACTCTGACCGGCGATTGTGTCGGCATGGGTTTATAGCGCTGTAGCAGCGTGGACAGATACCTTGTCAGCAGAGATTGAGACCCTAGTATGTATATATATATATATATGTATATATATAGATATATATATAAAAGATGCTGTCTTAGATATATATATAAAACATGCCCAAAGAGACATTATTCTACTGGGTTCTAGAGTCAACGCTATGTCGATTTCTGCTTGACGTGTCCTGTGGAACATGCAATGGACAGGTGATGCCGACTTAAGAGGCATATGGAAGGTTTACCTTACAAGGCTGAGGATTGTGTGGAGAAGGGATCTCGGACCTGGTCTCCACAGCTATAGCTGGTAATTCTGATCTTTTGCCTTATATTCCAGCACAGCCTAGGAAAGCACGACATTATCAAATGCAGTCCTTTCGATCACAAAGAAACAAGAGAGTCCGAGGTGCGTCCTTTCTTGCCAGAGGCAGGGGCAGAGGAAAGAAGCTGCACAACACAGCTAGTTCCCAGGAACAGAAGTCCTCCCCGGCCTCTACAAAATCCACCGCATGTCGCTGGGGCTCCACAGGCGGAGCTAGGCCCGGTGGGGGCACATCTTCGAAATTTCAGCCACAAGTGGGTTCACTCCCTGTTGGATCCCTGGGCAATAGATACTGTGTCTCAGGGATACAAGCTGGACTTCGAGGAGATGCTCCCTCACCGACGGCCCTGCCGGCTTCCCCCCACGAGAGGGAAATAGTGTTATTTATAGCAATTCACAAATTGTATCTTCAACAGGTGGTGGTCAAGGTTCCCCTCCTTCAACAAGGAGGGGGTTATTATTCGACCATGTTGTAGTCCCGAAACCGGACGGTTCGGTCAGACCCATATTGATTTTAAAACCCCTGAACATATACCTGAAAAGGTTCAAGTTCAAGATGGAATCGCTAAGAGCGGTCGTCGCAAGCCTGGAAGGGGGGGATTTTATGGTGTCTCTGGACATAAAGGATGCATACCTTCATGTCCCCATTTATCCACCTCATCAGGCGTACCTCAGATTTGTGGTACAGGATTGTCATTACCAATTTCAGACGTTGCCGTTTGGTCTCTCCACGGCACCGAGAATATTTACCAAGGTAATGGCGGAAATTATGGTACTCCTGCGGAAGCAAGGGGTCGCAATTATCCCATACTTGGATGATCTCCTCATAAAAGCGGGATCAAGAGGGCAGTTGCTGATCAGCGTAGCACTTTCTCTGGAAGTGTAACGGCAACACGGCTGGATTCTAAATATTCCAAAGTCGCAGTTGGTTTCTACGGCTCGTCTGCCTTTCCTAGGCATGATTCTAGACACAGACCAGAAAAGGGTTTATCTCCCGATAGAGAGAGCTCAGGAGCTCATGACACTGGTCAGGAACCTATTAAAACCAAAACAGGTGTCAGTGCATCACTGCACTCGAGTCCTGGGAAGGATGGTGGCATCATACGAGGCCATTCCCTTCGGCAGGTTCCATGCGAGGACCTTTCAATGGGACTTACTGGACAAGTGGTCCGGATCACATCTTCAGATGCATCGGTTAATCCCCTATCCCCCAGGGCCAGGGTGTCTCTCCTGTGGTGGCTGCAGAGTGCTCACCTTCTCGAGGGCCGCAGATTCGGCATTCAGGACTGGGTCCTGGTGACCACGGATGCAAGCCTCCGAGGGTGGGGAGCAGTCACACAGGGAAGATATTTCCAAGGTCTGTGGTCAAGTCAGGAGACTTGCCTTCACATCAACATCCTGGAACTAAGGGCCGTATACAACGCCCTACGTCAAGCGGAGACCCTGCTTCGCGACCAACCGGTTCTGATTCAGTCAGACACCATCACCGCAGTGGCTCATATAAACCGACAAGGCGGCACAAGGAGCAGGGTAGCGATGGCGGAAGCCACCAGAATTCTTCGCTGGGCGGAAAATCACGTAAGCGCACTGTCAGCAGTGTTCATCCCGGGAGTGGACAACTGGGAAGCAGACTTCCTCAGCAGACACGACCTCCACCCGGGAGAGTGGGGACTTCATCAGGAAGTCTTCGCACAGACTGCAAGTCGGTGGGTACTGTCACAGGTGGACATGATGGCATCCTGCCTTAACAAAAAACTACAGAGGTATTGCGCCAGGTCAAGAGACCCTCAGGCGATAGCTGTAGATGCCCTGGTGACACCGTGGGTGTTCCAGTCGGTCTATGTATTTCCTCCTTTACCTCTCATACCCAAGGTGCTGAGAATAATAAGATAAAGAGGAGTGAGAACGATACTCATTGTTCCAGATTGGCCACGAAGGACTTGGTATCCAGATCTGCAAGAAATGCTCACAGAGGACCCGTGGCCTCTTCCTCTAAGACAGGACTTGTTGCAACAGGGGCCCTGTCTGTTCCAAGACTTACCGCGGCTGCGTTTGACGGCATGGCGGTTGAACGCCGGATCCTAGCGGAGAAAGGCATTCCGGATGAGGTCATTCCTACGCTGATAAAGGCTAGGAAGGACGTAACAGCTCAACATTATCACCGTATATGGTGAAAATATGTTGCTTGGTGTGAGGCCAGGAATGCCCCTACGGAGGAATTCCAGCTGGGCCTTTCCTTCACTTCCTACAGTCAGGAGTGAATTTGGGCCTAAAATTGGGTTCCATTAAGGTCCAGATTTCGGCCCTATCCATTTTCTTTCAAAGGGAGTTGACTTCTCTACCTGAAGTTCAGACGTTTGTAAAGGGAGTGCTACATATTCAGCCCCCTTTTGTGCCTCCAGTGGCACCTTGGGATCTTAACGTGGTGTTGAGTTTCCTTAAATCCCACTGGTTTGGACCACTCAAAATGGTGGAGTTGAAATGTCTTACGTGGAAGGTGGTCATGCTATTAGCCTTGGCTTCGGCTAGGCGTGTGTCAGAGTTGGCGGCTTTGTCACATAAAAGCCCCTATCTGGTTTTCCATGCGGATAGAGCAGAATTGCGGACCCGTCCATAATTTCTGCCGAAAGTAGTTTCATCCTTTCATATAAACTAACCTATTGTGGTGCCTGTGGCTACTACTGACTTGGTGGTTTCAGAGTTGCTTGATGTGGTCAGGGCTTTGAAGGTTTATGTAGCCAGAATGGCTAGGGTCAGGAAAACAGAGTTTTTGTTTCTCCTGCATGCTTCCAACAAGCTTGGTGCTCCTGCTTCAAAGCAAACTATTGCTCGCTGGATCTGTAACACGATTCAGCAGGCTCATTCTGCGGCTGGATTGCCGCTGCCAAAATCAGTTAAGGCCCATTCCACTAGGAAGGTGGGCTCTTCTTGGGCGGCTGCCCGAGGGGTCTCGGCATTACAACTTTGCCGAGCGGCTACTTGGTCAGGTTCAAACACTTTTGCGAAGTTCTACAAGTTTGATACCCTGGCTGAGGAGGACCTTGTGTTTGCTCAATCAGTGCTGCAGAGTCATCCGCACTCTCCTGCCCGTTTGGGAGCTTAGGTATAATCCCCATGGTCCTTACGGAGTCCCCAGCATCCACTAGGACGTTAGAGAAAATAAGATTTTACTTACCGGTAAATCTATTTCTCGTAGTCCGTAGTGGATGCTGGGCGCCCGTCCCAAGTGCGGACTTCTTCTGCAATGCTTGTATATAGTTATTGCTTCAATAAGGGTTATGTTATGGTTGCATCAGGGTTGGACCTGATGCTCTGTTGTTGTCATATTGTTGACTGGTTGTTATAAAGTCATGTTATACGGTGTGATTGGTGTGGCTGGTATGAATCTTGCCCTGGATTACCAAAATCCTTTCCTTGTACTGTCAGCTCTTCCGGGCACAGTTTCTCTAACTGAGGTCTGGATGAGGGACATAGAGGGAGGAGCCAGAGCACACCAGAATCTAAATTCTTTCTTAAAGTGCCCATGTCTCCTGTGGAGCCCGTCTATTCCCCATGGTCCTTACGGAGTCCCCAGCATCCACTACGGACTACGAGAAATAGATTTACCGGTAAGTAAAATCTTATTTTTGTGTCCCTTCCTCTGCTGAATGCATTACAGTCAGGGATAGGGTTACCTGTGCCTTGAGTGCTGTGTCTGGCATGGGGACACTGACCAATAAGCAACAGGCGTATTGATCCCAGAGAGAGAGAGACAGCTTGTGCAGTGGCAGTTGCAGCAGTCTTCAGAGACAGTTGGCAGTTGGGCAGCAGCCATCTTAGGAGGACTCAGAGTAGCAACTTGGAGCAGAGCCAGCTGCTGGTGTGTGACAGGAGTGCTGTACAGCTTATGAAAAGCCAGCTTCTATTCCCGGTGACCGGAGATCTTCATTGTAGCAGCCAATCAGTAATATCAGCCTCCTGTGGGGATCCCACTGCTTCCAATGGTGCTGGCTGACAGGCATCTGGCAGAGCAGAACAGTGATGGGCTCTACTGACTGTGCAGCTGGAAACTAGGCCATGCAGCCTACCCTCCCTTTTGAAGGACAGCCCTGGAGGTAACCCTGCTTTGGAGTAACAGACGGTGGGAGGAGCAGAGACAGTGTCTTGCTGCAGCTGCAGACAGTGGTCAGCTTATGATGGTTAATTGAGGCCAACCTAACCCTTGTAACACAGGTCGGTAACACTGCTGCACTAGCCACACATCACAAGCTTCCTCAGGGACAAAAGACAGTTTAGCTGCTTACATTGTATCTTAGCTCAAATGCTACAGGCAAGCATAGTTTTGGAACATAAAGCTGCATAAGTACTTTATAAATGCAATTCCAATCAGCAGCTAGTTTTATCCAAGGACACCATTAATTGACTACAGTTGTTAATCTGTCTGCAGTTAAAGGAGCATCAGCATTGCAGGGAGCATAGTGATACAGTACTTCCTCTCTCTCGACTCGCAATTTATAGACGTCACTGTCACACAGCTATACATGGAAACTGTCAGCTAAGGACAGAGACTTTTGTCACAGATATTATACGGAGGTAGTTACAGGGTAGCAAAGCTGTCTGACTGTGGCCTTGCTCTTTGTATTTCAATCAGCCTAGTACTGCAAGAGCTACATATTTTATATAAGACTGTGATTTTCAAAACTGTAATCACTGAATAAGGAGCTATAGCTATTATGAGTGAGTTCTGCAACATGAACTATTTAATAGACTTAAACAAGTACACGGGTCCCCACTAGTAATGCAATATCTATGTTATTACTTTTG
Source organism: Pseudophryne corroboree (assembly GCF_028390025.1). Classification (NCBI taxonomy): domain Eukaryota; kingdom Metazoa; phylum Chordata; class Amphibia; order Anura; family Myobatrachidae; genus Pseudophryne; species Pseudophryne corroboree. The sequence goes on from NC_086448.1 coordinate 675,767,382, forward strand.
TTGCTTTTATTAGTTCGTTAAGATTGTTGGTGGTGGATAATACATTCTCTAATGTTTTGTGGTAATGGGTGATTTCATGAAAACAGGGACAAAGTACTTAAAAATTACAAATTATTTGTTATTTCAGTTCATTCTGAAGCACAAGATGTTAAAGTAATACACCTTTCACATCGCACAAATAACCCGGTATCAACACGGCATATTGCCGTGTCGAAACGGGTCAGTGTGTGATGTGAAAGCACTTTGGCCGAATTAGCGGGCCGCCTGACCAGGTAATTCAACACGATAAAAAATAAGGGTTATTACCGGGTTGAATACCGGGTCAGGCGTAGTGTGAATGGGAGCCATTTCGATGCGACATGGCTCCCATTCACAGCATAGGGAGAGGCGGCGCAGGAGATGAGCTTATCTCCCAGCGCCGCCTCCACCCCCACCCCTGCTGCTGCTGCGCCCCCCCCCCCCCCCCCCCGCTGCTATGGCAACCGACCCTGTATATTGCCGGGTCAGAAAGCCACCTAAGCAGAGCAAATGCCAGAACCCACCCGGTAAGGATACATTTCTCTTACCCGGTGGGATCCAGCATTTGCGATCTGAAAGCGGCATAAGTGGCAGCACTAATTTTTTTAACAAAAACACTTTTTTTCACTAGATTAGCTGCTTCCACATATCCATGTTTTTTTCTCAGGCTAGTTGGATATGATTCTTTCCCTTTCATTTAGAAGTAAATTTTTTTACATTTTAACATGTTAGCAGTAAAGCAAAAGCTATGATGTATTAATTTATATTTTATGTTTAGGAATAATTCAAAAGTACATCCCAATACCTTTTTGATTTTGCACAATATTAGGTTTCTTAAGCCTACTGTTAGCATGTAACCTGAGTTACCAAAACATGGAATTGTTTTTTTTTTATAAGGGTAAATAATAATACTAGTTTAAACTTGTTTTTGTATACATTTGTCATGCATGTTACTCAACTCTATAAAAAAAGAAAAAATTTCATTCACATTTAAGTCATGAAAAATGCAATTAAATTCTGTAACCTGAGTTACCATGCCCTGTAACCTGAGTTACCAAGAATTTTTTTTATAAATAATTCATTTCTTATCATAAACATGTGTAATATGTTATATCATCATTTATGATTTAGTGGCTTTTTCATAAATAAATAGTAGCAACTTCACTCCTCAATAAGAGCAGAAATATTACATTATTTGATCTTAAAAAAAAAGCTGTGTCTTTTTAGTGTAACCTGAGTTACCACACAAAAACAATTTGTATTAATTTATGTGCAATTATTTTTCATTTTTTGAACATTTGGAAATAAAGAAGAATGTATTATTAGTAGGCTAATCATTATTTAGTACTCCTAAGCATAGTTTATGTGGTAACAATATTGGTTTAAATGTCAACTTAGAGTGTCACTTGTAACCTGAGTTACCATGGAATCACCCTAATGTGTATTGCATGCACAAAGTGTTATATAAATTGTGATAACTACTTCTAAGCTTTACAGTAGAGAAAAGGTTACCCAGAAGCGTTCTAAATAAATAAAAACTACTGAGGAGCAACTGTGTAATTAATGTCTGTGCCAATTGTAATTTGAACTATATTGTGAATTGCCAGGGAAACTTACTCCCTAATACCTGTAAATTGTAACTTTCCACGTGATACTTACCCCAAGTGTCACACACTACCACTGGTCTGATGCAGGACAACACAACAACACTTTAAGGGACTTATTATACAGCAGCACTGTGACTGGTCACTGGACTGACTGATGCACAGGACACTACCACTGGTCTGATGCAGGACAATACAGCAGCACTGTAAGGGACTTATACAGCAGCACTGGACATATGACAGCAGAGGACACCACCACTGTGACTGGTCACTGGACTGACTGATGCACAGGACACTACCACTGGTCTGATGCAGGACAACAGAGCAACACTGCAAGGGACTTATACAGCAGCACTGGACACCACCACTGTGACTGGTCACTGGACTGACTGATGCACAGGACACTACCACTGGTCTGATGCAGGACAACACAGCAGCACTGCAAGGGACTTATACAGCAGCACTGGACATATAGCAGCAGAGGACACCACCACTTTGACTGGTCACTGGACTGACTGATGCAGCTGAGACACTACACTGGACTGAGTAGCACAAGACAGCATTATAGTCGCCACCCCACTTTCCCGTACGCACAGACACTCTCAATGACTGAAGTGAAAATGGCGGCGACGCGCGGCTCTTTATATGGTATCCAAACCCCACGAGAATCTGACAGTGAGATAATGATGTTTTGCCTCTTACTGGTTTCTGAGTCAGGCGGGAAAACCCGAGCCTGACTCGGTCCGGGCTCGGGTAGTGAAGTTTGGTAGGGTTCGGTTCTCTGAGAAATGAATCCGCTCATCTCTAGTTGTAAGATGGCAAGGTTGGCAGAAACATGGTCAAACATTGAGGTGCAAAGTGTGGTGAGATTTCTGCATATAAAAGGCTCATAAGCAGCTGAAATTCATTGCTAACTTGTCAAGGTGTATGGTGATAATTTCACGTCATGGAAACAGGTTTGGGTTTTATATTGATAATTAAACTGCTTTGGCTAAGTACCATTGTTCTTGATTTATGATGGAACACCTTTATGGATATATCGTGTAGGGGGCCTATTCTAACCTAGCTTTGATGAGGCAACAATATGACAGCTTTAATTTCTTGCTGTATTGTATATTCAAACCAGATGAAGGGGTATGTTGTTTTAAATAATAATTTATGCATAATATATTATGTGCATTTTCCTTTCTAACAGAATATTCTTTGATCATATAACAAATAACCATCCAGATGACTCTGATACCAACATAGTGGAGGTTACTCCTGCAAGACCCGGAGCCAATATTAATCTTGTATAGCTGGTCGGAGAACATCCATGTTGTTAACAACTTACAGGAGGTGGTTGAGCTTGTTGAAGGTAAGATATGGAAGAATGTTTCTCTGACGTCCTAGTGGATGCTGGGGACTCCGTCAGGACCATGGGGATATAGCGGCTCCGCAGGAGACAGGGCACAATAATAAAAGCTTTAGGATCAGGTGGTGTGCACTGGCTCCTCCCCCTATGACCCTCCTCCAAGCCTCAGTTAGATTTTTGTGCCCGACGAGAAGGGTGCAATCTAGGTGGCTCTCCTGAGCTGCTTAGAATAAAAGTTTAAGTTAGGTTTTTTATTTTCAGTGAGTCCTGCTGGCAACAGGCTCACTGCTACGAGGGACTTAGGGGAGAGAAGAAAACTCACCTGCGTGCAGGATGGATTTGCTTCTTAGGCTACTGGACACCATTAGCTCCAGAGGGAGTCGGAACACAGGTCTCACCCTGGGGTTCGTCCCGGAGCCGTGCCGCCGACCCCCCTTGCAGATGCCGAAGTTGAAGAGGTCCAGAAACAGGCGGCAGAAGACTTTCAGTCTTCATAAGGTAGCGCACAGCACTGCAGCTGTGCGCCATTGTTGTCAGCACACTTCACCAACAGTCACCAACTGTCACTGAGGGTGCAGGGCGCTGGGGGGGGCGCCCTGGGCAGCAATGTATAATACCTTTTTATGGCTAAAATACATCACATATAGCCCTTGAGGCTATATGGATGTATTTAACCCCTGCCAGATCTCACAAACTCCGGGAGAAGAGCCCGCCGAAAAGGGGGCGGGGCCTATTCTCCTCAGCACACGGCGCCATTTTCCTGCTCAGCTCTGCTGTGAGGAAGGCTCCCAGGCTCTCCCCTGCACTGCACTACAGAAACAGGGTTAAAACAGAGAGGGGGGGCACTTATTTGGCGATATGATTACATATATAAAAATGCTATAAGGGAAAACACTTGTATAAGGGGTTGTCCCTGTATAATTATAGCGTTTTTGGTGTGTGCTGGCAAACTCTCCCTCTGTCTCCCCAAAGGGCTAGTGGGGTCCTGTCCTCTGTCAGAGCATTCCCTGTGTGTGTGCTGTGTGTCGGTACGTGTGTGTCGACATGTAGGAGGACGATGTTGGTGAGGAGGCGGAGCAAATTGCCTGTATTGGTGATGTCACTCTCTAGGGAGTCGACACTGGAATGGATGGCTTATTTAGGAATTACGTGATAATGTCAACACGCTGCAAGGTCGGTTGACGACATGAGACGGCCGGCAAACAAATTAGTACCTGTCCAGGCGTCTCAGACACCGTCAGGGGCTTGTAAAAACGCCCATTTACCTCAGTCGGTCGACACAGACACGGACACTGACTCCAGTGTCGACGGTGAAGAAACAAACGTATTTTCCTTTAGGGCCACACGTTTCATGTTAAGGGCAATGAAGGAGGTATTACATATTTCTGATACTACAAGTACCACAAATAAGGGTATTATGTAGGGTGTGAATAAACTACTTGTAGTTTTTCCTGAATCAGATAAATTAAATGAAGTGTGTGATGATACGTGGGTTTCCTCCGATAGAAAATTATTGGCGGTATACCCTTTCCCGCCAGAAGTTAGGGCGAGTTGGGAAACACACCTTAGGGTGAATAAGGCGCTCACACGCTTATAAAAACAAGTGGCGTTACCGTCTCCAGATACGGCAGCCCTCAAGGAGCCAGCTGATAGGAAGCTGAAAAATATCCTAAAAGTATATACACATATACTGGTGTTATACTACGACCAGCAATCGCCTCAGCCTGGATGTGCAGCGCTGAGGGGGCTTGGTCGGATTTCCTGACTGAAAATATTGATACCCTTGACAGGGACAAGATTTTATTGACTATAGAGCATTTTAAGGATGCATTTCTATATATGCGAGATGCGCAGAGGGATATTTGCATTCTGGCATCAAGAGTAAATGTGATGTCCATATCTGCCAGACGACAGTGGTCAGGTGATGCAGATTCCAGACGGCACATGGAAGTATTGCCGTATAAAGGGGCGGTCCATCGGACCTGGTGGCCATGGCAACAGCTGAAAAATCCACCTTTTGTTACCCCAAGTCACATCTCAGCAGAAAAGGACACAGTCTTTTCAGTCTCAGTCCTTTCGTCCCCATAAGGGCAGGCGGGCAAAAGGGCCAGTCATATCTGCCCAGGGGTAGAGGAAAGGGAAGAAGACTGCAGCAGGCAGCCCATTCCCAGGAACAGAAGCCCTCCACAGCTTCTGCCAAGTCCGCAGCATGACGCTGGGGCCGTACAAGCGGACTCGGTGCGGTAGGGGGTCATCTCAAGAGTTTCAGCACGCAGTGGGCTCACTCACAAGTGGACTCCTGGATCCTACACGTAGTATCCCAGGTGTACATTGGAAATTCGAGACGTCTCCCCCTCACAAGTTCCTGAAGTCTGCTTTACCAACGTCTCCCTCCGACAGGGAGGCAGTATTGGGAAAAATTCACAGGCTGTATTCCCAGCAGGTGATAATCAAAGTACCCCTTCTACAACAAGGGAAGGGGTATTATTCCACACTATATTGTGGTACTGAAGCCAGACGGCTAGGTGAGATCTGAAATATTTGAACACTTACATACAAGCGTTCAAATCAAGATGGAGTCACTCAGAGCAGTGATAGCGAACCAGGAAGAAGGGGACGATATGGTGTCACTGGATATCAGGGACGCTTACCTACATGTCCAAATTTGCCCTTCTCACCAAGGGTACCTCAGGTTCGTGGTACAGAACTGTCACTATCAGTTCAGACGCTGCCGTTTGGATTGTCCACGGCACCCCGGGTCTTTACCAAGGTAATGGCCGAAATGATGATTCTTCTTAAAAGAAATATGGACGCTTTCCTGATAAGGGCAAGGTCCAGAGAACAGTTGGAGGTCGGAGTAGCACTATCTTAAGTAGTTCTACGACAGCACGAGTGGATTCTAAATATTCCAAAGTCGCAGTTTTTTCCGACGACACGTCTACTGTTCCTAGGGATGATTCTGGACACAGTCCAGAAAAGGATGTTTTCTCCCGGAGAAGAAAGCCAGGGAGTTATCCGAGCTAGTCAGGAACCTCCTAAAACCAGGAAAAGTATCAGTGCATCATTGCACAAGGATCCTGTGAAAAATGGTGGTTTCTTAAAACAAAGCGATCCCATTCGGTAGATTTCACGCAAGAACCTTTACGTGGGATCTGCTGGAAAAATGGTCCGGATCGCATCTTCAGATGCATCAGCGGATAACCCTGTCTCCAAGGACAAGGGTGTTTCTTCTGCGGTGGCTGCAGAGTGCTCATCTATGAAAGGGCCGCAGATTCGGCATTCAGGACTGGGTCCTGGTGACCACGGATGCCAGCCTGAGTGGCTGGGGAGCAGTCACACAAGGAAAAAATTTCCAGAGAGTGTGATCGAGTCTGGAGACTTCTCTCCACATAAATATACTGGAGCTAAGGGCAATTTACAATGCTCTAAGCTTAGCAAGACCTCTGCTTCAAGGTCAGCCGGTATTGATCCAGTGGGACAACATCACGGCAGTCGCCCACGTAAACAGACAGGGCGGCACAAGAAGCAGGAGGGAAATGGCAGAAACTGCAAGGATTCTTCGCTGGGCGAAAAATCATGTGATAACACTCTCAGCAGTGTTCATTCCGGGAGTGGAAAACTGGGAAGCAGACTTCCTCAGCAGGCATGACCTCCACCCGGGAGAGTGGGGACTTCATCGGGAAGTCTTCCACATGATTGTAAACCGTTGTAAAAAACCAAAGGTGGACATGATGGCGTCCCGCCTGAACAAAAACTAGATATTGCGCCAGGTCAAGGGACCCTCAGGCAATAGCGGTGGACGCTCTGGTAACACTGTGGATGTACCAGTCAGAGTATGTGTTCCCTCCTATGCCTCTCATACAAAAAGTACTGAGAATCATAAGAGGGAGATGAGTAAGAATGATACTCGTGGTTTCGGATTGGCCAAGAAGGACTTGGTACCCGAAACTTCAAGAGATGTTCACGGAAGACCCGTGGCCTCTACCTTTAAGAAAGGACCTGCTCCAGCAGGGGCCTTGTCTGTTCCAAGACTTACCGCAGCCGCGTTTGACGGCATGGCGGTTGAACGCCGGATCCTGAAAGGGCATTCCAGATGAAGTCATCCCTACCCTGGTCGAAGACAGGAAGGATGTAACCGCAAAACATTTTCACCGCATTTGGCGAAGATATGTTGCGTGGTGTGGGGCCAAGAAGGCCCCTACAGAGGAATTCCAACTGGGTCGTTTCCTACATTTCCTGAAAACAGGACTGTCTATGGGCCTAAAATTAGGGTCCATTAAGGTTCAAATTTCGGCCCTGTCGAATTTCTTCCAGAAAAAACTGGCTTTAGTGCCTGACGTTCAGATGTTTGTAAAAGGGGTACTGCATATACAGCCTCCTTTTGTGCCCCAGTGGCACATTGGGATCTCAATGTTGTTTTGAGTTTCCTAAAGTCACATTGGTTTGAACCACTCACCACTGTGGACTTAAAATATCTCACATGGAAGGTGACGATGCTATTAGCCCTGGCTTCAGCCAGGCGTGTGTCAGAATTGGCGGCTTTATCATATATAAAGCCCTTACTTAATTTTTCATTCTGACAGGGCAGAATTGAGGACTCGTCCTCAATTTCTCCTTAAGGTGTTTTCTGTTTTTCACATGAACCAACCTATTGTGGTACCTGCGGGTACTAGGGACTTGGAGGACTCCAAGTTACTTGACGTTGTCAGGGCCCAGAAAAATATGTTTCCAGGAAGGCTGGAGTCAGAAAATCTGACTCGCTGTTTAGCCTGTATGCACCCAACAAGATGGGTGCTCCTGCTTCTAAGCAGACGATTGCTCGCTGGATTTGTAATACAATTCAGTTTACACTTTCTGTGGCAGGCCTGCCACAGCCAAAATCGGTAAAAGCCCATTCCAAAAGGAAGGGGGCTCATCTTGGGCGACTGCCCGAGGGGTCTCGGCTTTACAACTTTGCCGAGCAGTTACTTGGTCAGGGGTAAACACGTTTGCCAAATTCTACAAATTTGATACCCTGGCTGAGGAGGACATGGAGTTCTCTCATTCGGTGCTGCAGGGTCATCCGCACTCTCCCGCCCGTTTGGGAGCTTTGGTATAATCCCCATGGTCCTGACGGAGTCCCCAGCATCCACTAGGACGTCAGAGAAAATAAGATTTTACTTACCGATAAATCTATTTCTCGTAGTCCGTAGTGGATGCTGGGCGCCCATCCCAAGTGCGGATTGTCTGCAATACTTGTACATAGTTTTGTTACAAAAATCGGGTTATTCTTGTTGTGAGCCATCTTTTCAGAGGCTCCTTCGTTGTTATCATACTGTTAACTGGGTTCAGATCACAGGTTGTACGGTGTGATTGGTGTGGCTGGTATGAGTCTTACCCGGGATTCAATATCCTTCCTTATTATGCACGCTCGTCCGGGCACAGTATCCTAACTGAGGCTTGGAGGAGGGTCATAGGGGGAGGAGCCAGTGCACACCACCTGATCCTAAAGCTTTTATTATTGTGCCCTGTCTCCTGCGGAGCCGCTATATCCCCATGGTCCTGACGGAGTCCCCAGCATCCACTACGGACTACGAGAAATAGATTTATCGGTAAGTAAAATCTTATTTACAATTTGTAATGTCAAACTCCACCTAAAAATTTCTCATCCATTGTCCACAGCAGTTCATTGTAGCCAGCTTTTAATGCCTGTCCTGATGGAGAATTCATATCCATACAAGTTGGTTGCAATTTCTTTAGTGCCCACACAATGGCTAGAAACTCAAGTGTTGCATATGCCATTTCTCAGCTAATAGCTTCTGAGCGAGATAGGCCATAGGGTGGTCGGTACTATCCTCCCCTCCCTGTCTCAACACAGCACCTAGAGGGTCATTCCGAGTTGATCGCTCGCTGCCAATTTTCGCAGCACAGCGATAAGGTAAAAAAATGGCATTTCTGCGCATGCGTATGCCCTGGAATGCGCACGCTCGACGTACGGGTACAAAGCTCTTTGTGGTTGTGCTCAGGTTCTAGAGAAGTTTTCCTTCGCACTGGCGGCTGCAAAAAGATTGACAGGAAGGGGGCGTTACTGGTTGTCAACTGACCGTTTTCAGGGAGTGTTTGTAAAAATGCAGGCATGTCTGAAAAAACGCAGGCGTGGCTGGGCGTTCGCTGGGTGGGTGTATGACGTCAAATCCGGACACGAATAGGCTGAAGTGATCGCAAGTGCTGAGTAGGTTCAGAGCTACTCTGAAACTGCACAAACTGTTTTTGTAGAGCTTGGCTGCACATGCGTTCACACTTCTGCTAAGCTAAAATACACTCCCCAGTGGGCGGCAGCATAGTGTTTACATAGCTGCTAAAACTAGCTAGCGAGCGATCAACTCGGAATGACCCCCCTAGTCCATAACCCAAGGCCTTAGACTGCACAATGAACCATCATTGGAAGTCTGGGGCAGCCAATCTGCCTGGTATACCTTTTGATAGTGTGGCCCATGCAGGTTTGGCATTAGTACTGTAGTTGTGGAAGAATTTGCACTAGTGCTGATCATTCCCTAGGAAAGCTCACTCCTGCCACTGATTGGTTGAGGCCAATTTGAAATGGCTCCACGATTTGCCTGTTCTTACCATATACCCCCGCCAAGTTTGTGTCCCAAGTACAGTACTTCTACCATTCCATATCTTGATGAAGATAGTGCTATCATCCAGACTGGCCTGGGCAAGATCCAGGCAACTGGACTGCAGGGGTGAGATGTAATGAAGTCCAAGATTGCTTGACGTGTGGGATTCCAGGCGATCTCAGATGTTTTCTTAAAGGGTTAATCATTTACAAGGCATGGTTCTGCCTTGTAAATGATTGCACCTTTAAAATACACATCAGAGATTGGCCGGAATCCCTCACATCCAGTAATATCAGACTCCATTACATCCAGCCCCAGGTGATCAACCATATGCTGAAAGGTTGCTGAGACAGTCTTCATACTGAAGGGCATGGCTGTGAACTCAAACAGCCAATCTTTGATAAGAGTACCAGTTGCTAATATAAAGGGTGAAATTAAATTGGTAGCCTCCAGCTAGGGAGGCCAATCCCGGGATCGGCGGGATCCCGGGATTTGGGCCCAAAAATGCCGGTATTTGAATCCCGGGATTGGAGCCTCCAATCCCGGGATCCACGGGATTAGAGTGCGCATGCGCAGTTTTGCCGGACAGCGCTGAGCACTATAGCACTATAGTACCTGTCCAGGCGTCTCAAACACCGTCAGGGGCTTTAAAACGCCCATTACCTCAGTCGGTCGACACAGACACAGACACGGACACTGACTCCAGTGTCGACGGTGAAGAAACAAACGTATTTTCCATTAGGGCCACACGTTACATGTTAAGGGCAATGAAGGAGGTGTTACATATTTCTGATACTACAAGTACCACAAAAAAGGGTATTATGTGGGGTGTGAAAAAACTACCTGTAGTTTTTCCTGAATCAGATAAATTAAATGAAGTGTGTGATGATGCGTGGGTTTCCCCCGATAGAAAATTATTGGCGTTATACCCTTTTCCGCCAGAAGTTAGGGCGCGTTGGGAAACACCCCCTAGGGTGGATAAGGCTTAACAAAACAAGTGGCGTTACTATCTCCAGATACGGCCGCCCTCAAGGAACCAGCTAATAGTAGGCTGGAAAATATCCTAAAAAGTATATACACACATACTGGTGTTATACTGCGACCAGCGATCGCCTCAGCCTGGATGTGCAGCGCTGGGGTGGCTTGGTCGGATTCCCTGACTGAAAATATTGATACCCTTGACAGGGACAGTATTTTATTGACTATAGAGCATTTAAAGGATGCATTACTATATATGAGAGATGCACAGAGGGATATTTGCACTCTGGCATCAAGAGTAAATGCGATGTCCATGTCTGCCAGAAGATGTTTATGGACACGACAGTGGTCAGGTGATGCAGATTCCAAACGGCACATGGAAGTATTGCCGTATAAAGAAAAAGACACCGTCTTTCAGCCTCAGTCCTTTCGTCCCCATAAGGGCAAGTGGGCAAAAGGCCAGTCATATCTGCCCAGGGGTAGAGGAAAGGGAAGAAGACTGCAGCAGACAGCCCCTTCCCAGGAACAGAAGCCCTCCACCGCGTCTGCCAAGTCCTCAGCATGACGCTGGGGCCGTACAAGCGGACTCAAAGGCGGTGGGGGGTCGTCTCAAGAGTTTCAGCGCGCAGTGGGCTCACTCGCAAGTGGACCCCTGGATCCTACAAGTAGTATCCCAGGGGTACAGATTGGAAATTCGAGACGTCTCCCCCTCGCAGGTTCCTGAAGTCTGCTGTACCAACGTCTTCCTCCGACAGGGAGGCAGTATTGGAAACAATTCACAAGCTGTATTCCCAGCAGGTGATAATCAAAGTACCCCTCCTACAACAAGGAAAGGGGTATTATTCCACACTATTTGTGGTACTGAAGCCAGACGGCTCGGTGAGATCTATTCTAAATCTGAAATCTTTGAACACTTACATACAAAGGTTCAAATCAAGATGGAGTCACTCAGAGCAGTGATAGCGAACCAGGAAGAAGGGGACTATATGGTGTCCCTGGACATCAAGGATGCTTACCTCCATGTCCCAAATTGCCCTTCTCACCAAGGGTATCTCAGGTTCGTGGTACAGAACTGTCACTATCAGTTTCAGACGCTGCCGTTTGGATTGTCCACGGCACCACGGGTCTTTACCAAGGTAATGGCCGAAATGATGATTCTTCTTCAAAGAAAAGGCGTCTTAATTATCCCTTACTTGGACGATCTCCTGATAAGGGCAAGGTCCAGAGAACAGTTGGAGGTCGGAGTAGCACTATCTCAAGTAGTTCTACGACAGCACGGATGGATTCTAAATATTCCAAAATCGCAGCTGATTCCGACGACACGTCTGCTGTTCCTAGGGATGATTCTGGACACAGTCCAGAAAAAGGTGTTTCTCCCGGAGGAGAAAGCCAGGGAGTTATCCGAGCTAGTTAGGAACCTCCTAGAACCAGGCCAAGTGTCAGTGCATCAATGCACAAGAGTCCTGGGAAAAATGGTGGCTTCTTACGAAGCGATTCCATTCGGCAGATTTCACGCAAGAATTTTTCAGTGGGATCTGCTGGACGAATGGTCCGGATCGCATCTTCAGATGCATCAGCGGATAATCCTGTCTCCAAGGACAAGGGTGTCTCTTCTGTGGTGGCTGCAGAGTGCTCATCTACTAGAGGGCAGCAGATTCGGCATTCAGGACTGGGTCCTGGTGACCACGGATGCCAGCCTGAGAGGCTGGGGAGCAGTCACACAGGGAAGAAATTTCCAAGGAGTGTGGTCAAGTCTGGAGACTTCTCTCCACATAAATATACTGGAGCTAAGGGCAAGTTACAATGCTCTGAGCCTAGGAAGACCTCTGCTTCAAAGTCAACTGGTGCTGATCCAGTCGGACAACATCACGGCAGTCGCCCACGTAAACATACAGGGCGGCACAAGAAGCAGGAGGGCAATGGCAGCAAGGATTCTTCGCTGGGCGAAAAATCATGTGATAACACTGTCAGCGGTGTTCATTCCGGGAGTGGACAACTGGGAAGCAGACTTCCTCAGCAGGCACGACCTCCACCCGGAAGAGTGGGGACTTCATCTGGAAGTCTTCCACATGATTGTGAACCGTTGGGAAAGACCAAAGGTGGACATGATGGCGTCCCGTCTGAACAAAAAACTGCGCCAGGTCAAGAGACCCTCAGGCAATAGCTGGGACGCTCTGGTAACACCGTGGGTGTACCAGTCGGTGTATGTGTTCCCTCCTCTGCCTCTCATACCCAAGGTACTGAGAATTATAAGACGGAGAGGAGTAAGAACTATACTCGTGGCTCCGGATTGGCCAAGAAGGACTTGGTACCCGGAACTTCAAGAGATACTAAGAAGGGACTTGCTTCAGCAAGGATCATGTCTGTTCCAAGACTTACCGCGGCTGCGTTTGACGGCATGGCGGTTGAACGCCGGATCCTAAGGGAAAAAGGCATTCCGGAAGAGGTCATCCCTACCCTGGTCAGAGCCAGGAAGGAGGTGACCGCACAATATTATCACCGCATTTGGCGAAAATATGTTGCATGGTGTGAGGCCAGGAAGGCCCCCACGGAGGAATTTCAACTCGGTCGATTCCTGCATTTCCTGCAAACAGGACTGTCTATGGGCCTCAAATTAGGGTCCATTAAGGTTCAAATTTCGGCCCTGTCGATTTTCTTCCAGAAAGAATTGGCTTCAGTTCCTGAAGTCCAGAAGTTTGTCAAGGGAGTACTGCATATACAACCCCCTTTTGTGCCTCCAGTGGCACTGTGGGATCTCAACGTAGTTCTGGGATTCCTCAAATCACATTGGTTTAAACCGCTCAAATCTGTGGATTTGAAATATCTCACATGGAAAGTGACCATGCTGTTGACCTGGCCTCGGCCAGGCGAGTGTCAGAATTGGCGGCTTTGTCTCACAAAAGCCCATATCTGATTGTCCATTCGGACAGGGCAGAGCTGCGGACTCGTCCCCAGTTTCTCCCTAAGGTGGTGTCAGCGTTTCACCTGAACCAGCTTATTGTGGTACCTGCGGCTACTAGGGACTTGGAGGACTCCAAGTTGCTAGATGTTGTCAGGGCCCTGAAAATATATGTTTCCAGGACGGCTGGAGTCAGGAAAACTGACTTGCTGTTATCCTGTATGCACCCAACAAACGGGGTGCTCTTGCTTCTAAGCAGACGATTGCTAGTTGGATGTGTAGTACAATTCAGCTTGCACATTCTGTGGCAGGCCTGCCACAGCCAAAATATGTAAATGCCCATTCCACAAGGAAGGTGGGCTCATCTTGGGCGGCTGCCCGAGGGGTCTCGGCTTTACAACTTTGCCGAGCTGCTACTTGGTCAGGGGCAAACACGTTTGCAAAATTCTACAAATTTGATACCCTGGCTGAGGAGGACCTGGAGTTCTCTCATTCGGTGCTGCAGAGTCATCCGCACTCTCCCGCCCGTTTGGGAGCTTTGGTATAATCCCCATGGTCCTTACGGAGTCCCCAGCATCCACTTAGGACGTCAGAGAAAATAAGAATTTACTTACCGATAATTCTATTTCTCGTAGTCCGTAGTGGATGCTGGGCGCCCATCCCAAGTGCGGATTGTCTGCAATACTTGTACATAGTTATTGTTACAAAAATCGGGTTATTATTGTTGTGAGCCATCTTTTCAGAGGCTCCGCTGTTATCATGCTGTTAACTGGGTTCAGATCACAGGTTGTACAGTGTGATTGGTGTGGCTGGTATGAGTCTTACCCGGGATTCAAAATCCTTCCTTATTGTGTACGCTCGTCCGGGCACAGTATCCTAACTGAGGCTTGGAGGAGGGTCATAGGGGGAGGAGCCAGTGCACACCACCTGATCCTAAAGCTTTTACTTTTGTGCCCTGTCTCCTGCGGAGCCGCTATTCCCCATGGTCCTTACGGAGTCCCAGCATCCACTACGGACTACGAGAAATAGAATTATCGGTAAGTAAATTCTTATTTTTTAAAACCCTTCTTTTTATACACCAAGCTGAGGATGCAGACCTGTGGTCTAATCCTGAGACATCATTGGTTGGTGTTGTTGACAGAGGTAATTTCCTGACCCAGAAATTAATTTCCATCATGACTACCCCCAGACATACTGTAGTGTACATCAAATAGTATTTAGTACAGTGTAAAGAACTAATCTTGTACAGTATAACATAGTAACAGGTTACGCACAGGAAATGTCACGTATTGTACATTTGTGCATACTGTTCCCCAGCATTTAACCTGGAGCTGCATTTTGTATTTAAATTTCCACGTGGTTTATTAATACAAGTTGGCAGCCCGCAAGCGGAACAAATATATTTACAGTAGTTGCTGTAACCTTAAAACAAGGTAATAGTATTTTTTATCTTGCAGCATAGTGTTAGCAAACATTTCTCCACCTTTTGCCTGGCCACAGTGTCAGTTACCAGGTGGTGGTATCAGTACAACCTGATTCTGCTTTTTCTACATTCTGAGGCCCCATGGTCTCACAGAAGAGTGGACATGGAGCAGCAAACTAAGAGCCCATGGCTCTCCAGGCTGTAGATAGAATTAAATGCACCATGCAAGCCATATACAGGTATCCTGGGTGGCAGTACCTGTCGCTCACCCCTAGTTGCAGCCCTGGAGAAGGAATTTCCATCAGGCTGATTGCACCATAAAGGCACGCAGAGGAAAAGCAAAATAATTTGTCATGCACTTTCAATATTATAGTAAAAAAAAAAATCTAAATTAATCTAAATTAATGTCATTAAATCAAACTTAGTCAAAATAAATGTTTATTTTCTTTACTTAATAAAGGGCACCGGAGATGCTATAAGTTTTACTATTTTTTTATGTTTTCTGAGAATTGCCATTCATTTTGCATTATTGGATTTTCTTTGTCCGTATCTCTGTTTTTCAATCTATAAATCTATGCTGATGAATTTAACGACAAAAAAATTAGAGAGATACTATAAAAGACTGTTAGGTATAATTTGTTGAATTAAGTTTACTAAAATGCTAATTTCATTGAATTACTCATCACATTTGATAAATTTCACATTTAGCCATGTGAGAAGGATGAACATGTAAAATTAATAATCATATGTCCTGCAATTAAGAACATGAAAGAAAAAGGATAAAAGTATATAATTCAGAGGTTTTTACATACTTTGAGTGTCAAATTATGGGTTGTCAAAAATGAATAGTTCTTACAAGCAGGTAATTGCTACTGATAATGAACACTACTGCTTGTTCTTCTGTATTTCTAGGCATTCTTCAAATATAATAGGATTCAGTTTCAAACCCAAAGCGTGTGAATAGACTGCAACACCATGTTGACCTGTTTCATTTTGTGGGCGTCAGAATTGTATGTTGAAGGGAATGGATGTAGTTTCTATGGCTGTCTATCTAAGCAAATTCAACTGTATAAGTCTCTTCACTCAGTTTTCTAATTATTTTACTTATATGTTTGAAAACATAATCACTTCACAGCCTAATGATACAATTACAGCTATTAATATATACAGTATATTTCAAATGACCATTTTAAGATAACATAATATTAATGAAAGTTTTTAGAGAAGTCCTGCCGCCCCCCAAAAGTCTCCAACATTTACCACTAAGGGGAGCCACATGGTAAAACAAACTCTCCTAACTAAAATTGTTTTTCAGTTTGCCTATGACTTCGGGCTACCTTCAATTAATGGGTTATTTTGTTTTTAAAATCAAAGATTGATAATAAAAAAGTTCCAATACATAAAGTGCCAAAACCTAATGATTTAGCAAAACTTTCTTTGCAAATATATGTAAAAAAAGGTATGCTTTATTTTATAGATCAGTATTTTTTATACATGCAATACAACTCGACAGTAAAGTTACCTTTATACATGAAGGCATTTTTTTTTTATTATTTTCTTACCAAGACTAATAATCCTTCTTCATCCTGTAACATCATCATCACCATGTTTCCACCATGCACAAACTGACATAGACTTTGGGATAAAATAAATATTTTGCAAACATTATGGAACTGAAGAACCACGTGCATTTAGGTCATTGCAAAGTACTGTAATTTATTGCCATATACATTAAAAACAAACAAAAAAACCCTTTAAATGTACTGGTTTATACAAGGTTTTCTGAAACTGTAGTTTGCTTTGTCTTTCTTACTTGTTGACTGTGATTTTCTAAATATCGAAGGCATGGCTATCTTGAGTAGCTGTGGCTTTTCAGAGCTCAGGCAGACCTGCTGTTAAATTACCTCTGTTGAAGAGTGTCCAAGCTCCAGTCTATTGCTCTGCGTCTAGCTGACTGTGCAGTAGCCCAATGCCGCCTGATGTGTAGCCTTCTCAGTCCTGGTCAGTCCTATTGTTGCAGGAGACTTTATTCAGGGATGGATGCTTTTACAGCTGCATGTTTGGGCTTGGTGGCACTGCAAGCATCTTGCAGAAGGAGACCGGCAAATGTGCAGTGCGGCCCATGTGCAGATCTCTAAACATTGGAGAAGTATAAAAACCATCAGGCTTACGTACATCTCTGAATCAGGCCTAAGTGATTTCATCTGGTCGTAGCGCTCATCGCCATCATGAATTTTAGTTAGTACAGATGTGTCCACTATTACCTTTCTGAAAACAGAGCTATGGTAGTAAATTTGGCATGACATATATTCCTTGGGCTTTTGTGCCGTCATATTGTGCCGTGACAATTCGTGACAATTGATAGTTTCACCACTGGGTGGCCAGTGCATCACGTAACATAGCTTTGCACTAACATTGCTGTTAAATAGACACTGTAATCAGTATGGCCAGCTTTAAAGTCTAATTGCTAATTGTGTAGGTGTGAAAATCTGTTATGCACACCAGTGCCTGCAGGAATGTACTGGTGTCTGAACGGATAGGTATGCAAAACAAATGAACTCACAGACAGACTGGGGAATATGACATTACGTACACAGAAGGTGATAGGGTAACAAAATACACACAAAGTGAACAGAGAAGCCCAGAGGCTAAGGAACTGGGTGTCTCCCTAGTATTAGTAATGCTCAGATGGGAAAAGCAAGATGTTGTGTTTTAATACGTAGAGAACCCGAAATGCTGTTGCTAAGGGCAACAGCAAAACCCTAAAGGGTTACCAACGGGTGTGGCAGTAAACTCCTTGGTCAGAGATGGAATGATAGACACAAGGAGAGTCTCCACAATCCTAATTCTCACTTGCAGTGCACAGGTTCAGCTTACTGCCACTAAACTGACACCTGACACCTTGCACAGTGAGACAGGATTTAGGCAGGCAAGTCTTAGAATACAGCCGCAAACTTGCTAAGTTCACAGAGTAGTAAAAGAACCCCAGCAAGCTAAACGACTGACTCCAGTCTTACTGCTAGGTCTGGATTGGCAGAGTGTAGTACCAAATCCCCAGGCCTATTTGCAGTAAGCAACAACAAATACAAAGCTACACAGTACTGGCTAACTTTCAGGAACTGACTAACCAACAAAGATTCAGCAGCATCTGCTTAACCTGAGAAGAGGCCTTATAAAGCAGGTGCTGTCCACGCCCCACTCAGACCTCACAGACTGTGAGCACAAAAACCAGCACCGGATCCCCTGCCGTGCACAGAGCCTGTAACCACTGCACAGCACAAGACCCGAACCGGAGTATCAGCTGCGCTCAGGTTACTCCGCTAGCACTTGTCTCCCGGTTGCCATGACGATGTGGCAGCACAGGGCAGGAGACCCTAACAAAATCTCAGTGTGAGAGGCCTTTGAAGTAGACTTCTTGGGGGTTACAGATTTTATCCTGGCTGGGGGATGTTACTATCAGTGACGTGCGGTGGGCACGTCCCTGCTTACTACAGTATACAGTATGTTGCTCAAAGCACAGAGGTGAATGAAATCTAAAGTGAAATTAAATAATAAGTTAATAAAAACCTTAGTGCTATAGAGTAAAAGAACATATTATAAGATTTTGCAATGATAAAATATTTCCAAATAAAGGGCCTCATTACGAGTTGATCAGACGAAGATGCTTTTTTCAGCCTGTGCGACAAACTAACCTCTGCCTATGGGGGTTGTTTTTTATCCCATACCAAGGCTTTGATCACTTGTGCAGGCCTGTTATGGTAAAAAATGTTGTGCAGTTTTTAAGTAGTTCTGGACTTAGGGGGTCATTATGACCCAATCGCAGCGTGTTGTCGTTCGCACAGCTGCAATCGGGTCCCTACTGCACATGTGTGACGGCTGCTATGCGCACGCACGGCCATCGACGGGAAATGGCGCTGGAACCGAAAAAAGCGATCGCTGCAATGATCGCACGAAGATTGACAGGCGGAGGGGGTACCTGGGCATCAACTCACCGTTTGCAGCCGTTTTCGGGGGGGGGGGGGGGGGTAAGAAAACGCGGGTGTAGTGAGAGAAACGCAAGCGTGTCCAGGACGGGTGTTTGACGTCAGAGCCAGGACCGAACAGGCTGAAAACGTTGCAGCAGGTAAGTAAGTCACCGGCACCCCTGCACTGAGGACACCGCCGGCACTGCCCACACTGCCGGCACCCCTGCACTGGGGATGCTGCCAGCACTCCTGCGCTGAGGACACCCCCTGCACTGCCGACACTGCCGACACTTTTGCACCGAGGACACTTCCGGCACTCCCACACTGCCTGCACCCCTGATTGCTGACACTTCTGGCACCCCTGCGCTGGGGATACTGCCAGCACTCCTGCACTGAAGACACCTCTCGCGCCAAGGACACTTCTGGCACTCCCACACTGCCGACACCCTTGAACTCCTGCACTAAGGACACCTCCAGTACTCCCGCACTGCCAACACTGCCGGTACCCCTGCACTGAGGACACCGCCGGCACTTCCCGCACTGCCGATACTCCTGCACTGGGTATACTGCTAGCATTCCTGCACTGAGGACACCTCCTGCACTGCCGACACTGCCGGCACCCCTGCACAGAGGACACTTCCGGCACTCCCACACTGCTGGCACCCCTGAACTCCAGCAATGAGGACACCGCCCTCACTGCCAGCACTCCTGCAATGAGGACACCTTTTGCACTGCCGACACCCCTGCCCTGCCGGCACACCTATTGCTAGCACTCATGGACTGAGGACACCTCCCGCACTGCCGGCACTTCTATACCGAGGACACTTCCGGCAACCCCACACTGCCGGCACCCCCGAATTCCTGCAATGAGGACACCTCCCGCACTGTCGACACTGCCGGCACACCTGCACTGGGGATACTGCCAGCACTCCTAGACTGAGGACACCTCCCGTACTGCTGGCACCTCTGCACCGAGGACACTTCCGACACTCCCACACTGCCGACACTGCCAGCACCCCTGTACTCCTGCACTGGGAACACCTCCCACACTGCCAACACTGCTGGAACCCCTGCACCGAGGACACTTCTGGCACTCCCAAACTGCTGACACCCCTGAACTCTTGCACTAAGGACACCTCCAGTACTCCCGCACTGCCGACACTGCGACACCCCTGCACTGAGGACACCACCGGCACTGCCTGCACTGCTGACACTCCTGCACTGGGGATACTGTCAGAATTCCTGCACTAAGGACACCTCCCGCACTGTCGACACTGCCGGCACACCTGCACTGGGGATACTGCCAGCACTCCTAGACTGAGGACACCTCCCGCACTGCTGGCACCCCTGCACCGAGGACACTTCAGACACTCCCACACTGCCGACACTGCCAGCACCCTTGAACTCTTGCACTGAGGACACCTCCCACACTGCCAACACTGCTGGAACCCCTGCACCAAGGACACTTCTGGCACTCCCAAACTGCCGACACCCCTGAACTCCTGCACTAAGGACACCTCCAGTACTCCCACACTGCCGACACTGCCGACACCCCTGCACTGAGGACACCACCGGCACTGCCTGCACTGCTGACACTCCTGCACTGGGGATACTGCCAGAATTCCTGCACTAAGGACACCTCCTGCACTGCCGACACTGCCGGCACACCTGCACTGGGGATACTGCCAGCACTCCTAGACTGAGGACACCTCCCGCACTGCTGGCACCCCTGCACCGAGGACACTTCAGACACTCCCACACTGCCAGCACCCTTGAACTCTTGCACTGAGGACACCTCCCACACTGCCAACACTGCTGGAACCCCTGCACCAAGGACACTTCTGGCACTCCCAAACTGCCGACACCCCTGAACTCCTGCACTAAGGACACCTCCAGTACTCCCACACTGCCGACACTGCCGACACCCCTGCACTGAGGACACCACCGGCACTGCCTGCACTGCTGACACTCCTGCACTGGGGATACTGTCAGAATTCCTGCACTAAGGACACCTCCCGCACTGTCAACACTGCCGGCACACCTGCACTGGGGATACTGTCAGCACTCCTAGACTGAGGACACCTCCCGCACTGCTGGCACCCCTGCACCGAGGACACTTCAGACACTCCCACACTGCCGACACTGCCAGCACCCTTGAACTCTTGCACTGAGGACACCTCCCACACTGCCAACACTGCTGGAACCCCTGCACCAAGGACACTTCTGGCACTCCCAAACTGCCGACACCCCTGAACTCCTGCACTAAGGACACCTCCAGTACTCCCACACTGCCGACACCCCTGCACTGAGGACACCACCGGCACTGCCTGCACTGCTGACACTCCTGCACTGGGGATACTGCCAGAATTCCTGCACTAAGGACACCTCCTGCACTGCCGACACTGCCGGCACCCCTGCACTGAGGACACTTCCGGCACTCCCACACTGCTGGCACCCCTGAACTCCTGCAATGAGGACACCGCCCTCACTGCCGGCACTCCTGCAATGAGGACACCTTTTGCACTGCCGACACCCCTGCCCTGCCGGCACACCTATTGCTAGCACTCATGGACTGAGGACACCTCCCGCACTGTAAAGCATGAAATGCCAAATATTCCATTTTTAAATTCTCTCCCTTTATTGACTTTTCACAGATCACCGGACATGAATCCTATCGAGCTAGTGTGGTCTCAAATGAAAAGTTATATTCGTTCTCAATGTAAGCCAAGGACAAAAGAGCAACTGATTGATGGCATCAATACATTTTGGAAAAACGTACTTACATTGGAGACCTGTAATAATTATGAAGACCATTTATTTTCTGTGCTGCCAGTGATTATAGAAAGAAATGGACAAGCCAGCTGCATGTAATTGGAATGGATCATATTGTCGACAAAAAGAAGGTCAACAGTCATTAGGTCGACCAATATTGGTCGACAGGCCATATGTCGACACATCAAAAAAGACAGTACGCAAACGAATAATGCATAGAATTTGCATAAAGGGCCCTTTACCTATCGTACTCATCCTTTCTGCAAATGCTTGAAATATCAAAATTAGACTACCTGCTTAAATTAATTAATTTGTTATATTTTATCTGTAACATGTACTTCACCCTAGTATTACATTTGTTATGCAATCTTGAAAATTGTTTTAAAAAAAAAAGTAGTCACCTCTACAACACTGTATACTGTAATTGTGTATGGATTGTACAAAGCATCCAAGTGATTGCATTCAGTTTTGTCTAACTTACAGTATATTTATACTATTTAGTTGGAATTATTTTATCATTGCAAAGTCTTATAATATGTTCCGTTACCTTGTAGCACTATTAGGTTTTAATTAACTTATTATTTAATGTCACTTTAGACTTCATTCACCTCTGTGCTCTGAGTAACAAATAACTCCAATTTTTGCATTAATAAACTGAGGCTCTGAATTGCTAAAAGTTCACTGTTTATTTCAAATTCCAGGACAGCAGCCCTTCCCCCACCCAGAATACATGTTACTGTGCTGTATCTCTATTCCCCAAGGAATCTACTTCAAAGGCCTCTCACACTGAGATTTTCACACCTACACTATTAAGAACTGGACTCTAAAGCTGGCAATACTGTACATCAGAATGACCTGAATACAATCACACACACATAGCGATTTGGGCTGCTTTTCTAATTGATTTGCTGAGTCACTTAGAAATACAGCACAAATCGCTATGTGTGTATGGACTATAGCGATAGTGATGTGCGTCCCTGCATGCTTGAAAGATCTAGTCATCACCCATGTTTTCTCTATTGCAAACACGGGCAGTGACAGATCGCTCAGCACACATCGCTGGTGCAGCTCTGTGTGCTGAGTGATCTTGCTGAGCCCGTGTGATCACTGATATCGCTGGGCAGAAAACCACTCAGCGCATACATACTGAGTGATTTTCCGCCTGCCCAGCGATGTCAGCGGGAGTGAATGGTTTTGCATAGCAGGACGCTTCCTGCTGAGGTGTCCTCAGTGCGGGAGTGCCAGAAGTGTCCACGGTACCATCAACCAAGTGCAAGGAGGACATCTCCCGCACTACTGACACTCCTGCACTGGGGATACTGCCAGCCCCCCTGCACTGATTACACCACCTACACCTCTGCACCGAGGACACTACTGGCACTCATGTATTGGAGATATATTAATACTTCACAATTAGCTGCCGCTGCTGATATTCCTGTGTGCCTGATGGATAAATTGCCCTGCACATATGGATGTCCATGTTGCTGCCCACGGTGCTGTTGGTGGCTAGAGGTGGGAGGAGAAGCCACCGGCATCCTTGATTCTGCTGACCAGACGTCTGACCCGGTCACATGCTCGTTGCCAGGGGTTACATGCTCATTGCCAGGGGTTACATATGCTTTTTGCCATAGGGGTTATATGCTTAGAGCCAGGGGGTTACATGCTCATTCTGGGTAGCGCTGGGTAATGGTCTAGTAATACCCCTGGCATCTGTCTCCTATAAGGGCCGTCTTCCATGCTGTCTGCATGGAATCTGCAGCTTCCAGTAGTAGGTAGAGCCTAAGCATCTATTGTGCCGGTGCCCCCCCAGGACTCAGCCATTCCGGCTGCAGGCTTATGGCTGATCAGGCCCTGGGTCTCATGTTTCTTCACCCACTTGTATGGCAGGTAGAGCACCCAGTGACTTATTATGGAGCACAGCCCAAGCACAGGACTGATTTGTGGCAGACAGGCACAGCACCCACTTGTATGGCAGACAGAGCACCCAGTGATTTATTATGGCAACACAGCCTCAGCACTGGACCGATTTGTGGCAGACAGACGCAGCACCCACTTGTATGGCAGACACTGTCGATCTTCAGACCGGATCCCAGTGAAATATATGTGTTATTGAAATACCAAAAATTCTCTCTACTCGCACCTTAACCACCAAACAATTGCAAAAAATGACAAGTATCAATAGTGCCTTTTAGTTAGTATCATACTTTCTATATTGAATCTCTGTGTGGAGTTTGTATGAACTCTTCATCAGCACATTATCAATCACAAGGAAAAAGATTTTTTTAAACATATAGGCAACATTGAGCCAGGTACATGTTGGAAGTTAGTATGAGAGATGTATTGGAAAAATATTAATACTTCACAATTAGCTGCTGCGGCTGATATTCCCGTGTGCATGATGGATAAATTGCCCTGCACATACGGCTCATGGGGGTCATTCTGACCCGATCGCTGCTGCTGACCAGCCGCTGCGGGCCGTGTAGTAATGAGTAGCTCCCGGCCAGCACGCTAAAGCTGCGCTGGCCGGGAGCTACTCCTGAAGTACAAAAGCATCGCCGCTGTGCAATACTTTTGCACTTCTGCAGGGGGGGGGGGGGGGGCGTAACTGACCTGCAGGGCGGACTGGCCCTGTGCTGGGCATCCCCCACATGTCTCTGTTCCTGATCGTAGCCCTGCAAAATTTTGCAGGGCTACGATCAACTCGGAATGACCCCCCCATAGCTGCAATTTTGTTAGCAGATGGGCAAAACCATGGGGGTCATGCAGGCCTGATTGCACGCTAGGTTGTTTTGCTGAGCTGCGATCAGGACATAACTGCGCATGTGTGTGCCCCGCAATACGCAGGCGCGTCGCACAGGTACAAAGTGGATCGTTGCTGAGCAATGGATTTAATGAAGAATCCATTCGCACAGACAATCGCAAGGAGATTGACTGGAAGAAAACATTTGTGGATGTCAACTGACCGTTTTCTGGGAGTGTTTGGAAAAACGCAGGTGTGTCTATGCGTTTGCAGGGTGGGTGTCTGATGTAAATTCGGGGCAAACACTTTAGCCTGTTCGTGTCCGGAATTGACGTCAGACACCTGCCCTGCAAACGCTTGGACACGCCTGCGTTTTTCCAAACACTCCCAGAAAGCGTTCAGCTGCCACCCACAAATGCCCTCTTCCTGTCAATCTCCTTGCGATCTGCTGTGCGAATCGATTCTTCGTTAAATCCATTGCTCAGCAATGATCCGCTTTGTACCCGTACGACGCACATGCGCATTGAGGTGCATACGCATGTGCAGTTTCGACCTGATCGCAATGCTGCAAAACAACCTAGCGTGCGATCATTTCGGAATGACCCCCATGGTTTTGCCCATTTGCAAATAAAATGCTGCTAGAATCAGGTCTGAACTACTCCCTCTAGAATCTCTTTATCAGACTTTCTGCTTGCTCAGTTTCTGAAAATGCCACCTGCTGTCTGAAAAGTGGTACATCACTATATTTCAGAGGAGATACACATGGCTTGCCGTGTATATCTTAAGAGGAAAGCTTATCTCGTGCCATGAACGGCAGGCCATGATACTTTTTTCAGAAAGGTAATAGTGGACACATCTGTATGTCTACTTCTTTGATGTTCTAAACTGTGTTTCCAGTTTTACGGATGTCTTTTCTCTTTATAGATGTACACCCTTACACCTATCAGCAGCTTCATGAAGCAGAGAGTGTACTGCCTCCCGCTTTCTACATAATGGACTCTGGACCTCTTCCCCTGTTGCCTGACTATACATTTTCATCACAGACCCCTATGGTCCCTATTTACTTTTTCATTTCAATGCTGTGGTATTCTAATACACTACTGTACATCTTGGCATCCCTGTTCTCCCTGGTGAGTAAGCATGGTGATTTTTCCCTGGTGAGTAATAAGCTGTATTCAATTCGTATTGTAGGGTCTCTCTTAATTGCCATAACATATAATATATCTCTAATTTCACACCACGTTAAGCAAATTATAAGACTATATCCAGATAATATTTTTATTATTATTATTATTATTAATAACAGTTTCTTATACAGAGCAGCATATTCCGTTGCGCTTTACAATTAGAACAACAGTAATAGAACAAACTGAAAAAATGGGGCCGCATTGCATAGCTCGGAACCCCTTTCCGACCTAAAACAGTGGAAAAATGCTGTCTCTCCGACAAGACGGCAGTTTCCGAATTCAATTGAATACCCCCCATAGAGGTAGGAGGGCCCTGCTCGCAAGCTTACAATCTATAGGGAAATAGGCATTGATACACAAGATGCTACCTATTGCATAATGGTCCACAAGATTGCTAGGTTCTTAATGGGTTGTATGATATGATCACCCAGCAATGTTGGCCAAGTGTCAGGAGGGTGTGAGAGCAAAGAAAGACAAATATGTGAGGTTATGTGTTCTGTACAGAGAGGATGTAATTAGATAGGGAAGCATTGAAGGTTGTGTGGGTGGGTCTGATATTTGATAGGCTTGTCTGAAGAGGTCAGTTATCAGGGAACGTTTAAAGGTTTGGAGACTAGGGGTGATAGACATATTATTCTATTTTTTATTTGTGTCCAGATTATCGGGATATTTATTCAATATAATCCTCTGCATATATTTGTGTATTAAATTAATACATATGATCACCAAGGCACAATAAAACATCATAACCAGGGAGAACTTAAAATATTTTATATAAATCAGTATTGTAGCTAATGTCCACACACATATATTCTCTACTATGTATCAGATAAATAGATAAATGTTGCTTAATAGCTCCCAACTGTCATCTGATAACATATATATATATATATATATATATATATATATATATATCAGGGGCGTCTTGCTGAGTTTTTGCAGTGATGGATACCGCTACAGCGCCTGGTGGTGGATTTCGGAGAGGTGAGTATAAAAAGTATGGGTGCAATGTGTGCGGTGTTGGCACCACACACATTGCACCCATGATAGAAAAGCGCCAATGATATGTATGTATCTATCTATATATATATATATATATATATATATATATATATAAAACAGCAGAAAACAGTTGACACATACATACGGCTTACGTTCAATATCCTGGCTATCGTGATCCCAGCTGCTGGAATCCCGACAACCATCAGAACTCCGACACCGGCATCCAGAAAACATTGCACGTCCCGACAGCTGGGATCCCAAAGGTATGTAGAGCTGGGAGGTTAGTGTTATGCTGTGGAGGTGGGGGTAGCATTAGCTACCACAAGGGAGGTCAGGGTTAGGCTACGGGGGTAAGGGAGTTAGGGTTAGGTACCACTGAAGTGGGGGTAGATTTAGGCACTAAGGGGGGAGGGTTAGGGTTAGGCTGTGGGTTATGGGGGGTTATGTTTAGGCACTAACCAGGGAGGTTAGGGTTATGCACCAATGCAGGAGGTTACGGTTAGGCAGTCTTAAGGCAGGGTTAGGGGTGTAGGGGGTGAGTTATAGAGCTTAACTTACCCTTGTTGGAATCTTCATCACCAGGATGCCGGCATCAGTTTTCTAACCACCGGCATCCCGTGCACAGGGATATTATACCCAACCCATATATACAGTATATCATGACACTTTCACATTGCAGACTGCATTTTCCATTATATAGCCTGATCTGTTATAGCATATATGATTACTGTAATATACAGTTGTGCTCATAAGTTTACATACCCTAGCAGAATTTGTGATTTTCTGGCCATTTGTCAGAGAATATGAATGATAACTCACAAACTTTTCTTTCACTCATGGTTAGTGGTTGGGTGAATCCATTTATTGTCAAACAACTGTGTTTACTCTTTTTAAATCATAATGACAACAGAAACTACCCAAATGACCCTGATCAAAAGTTTACATAACCTGAAGATTTTGGCCTGATAACATGCACACAAGTTGACACAAACGGGTTTGAATGGCTACTAAAGGTAACCATCCTCACCTGTGATCTGTTTGCTTGTAATCAGTGTGTGTGTATAAAAGGTCAGTGAGTTTCTGGACTCCTGAAAGACCCTTGCATCTTTCATCCAGTGCTGCACTGACGTGTCTGGATTCTGAGTCATGGGGAAAGCAAAAGAATTGTCAAAGGATCTGCGGGAAAAGGTAATTGAACTGTATAAAACAGGAAAGGGATATAAAAAGATATCCAAGCAATTGAGAATGCCAATCAGCAGTGTTTGAACTCTAATTAAGAAGTGGAAAATGAGGGATTCTGTGGAAACCAAATCACGGTCAGGTAGACCAACAAAAATTTCAGCCACAATTGCCAGGAAAATTGTTCAGGATGCAAAGAAAAATCCACAAATAACTTCAGTTGAAATACAGGACTCTCTGAAAAAAAGTGGTGTGGTTGTTTCAAGATGCACAATAAGGAGGCATTTGAAGAAAAATGGGCTGCATGGTTGAGTCACCAGAAGAAATCCATTACTACGCAAGTGCTACAAAGCATCCCACTTACAATACTCCAAACAGCACAGAGACAAGCCTCAAAACTTCTGGAACAAAGTCATTTGGAGTGATGAGACCAAAATTGAACTTTTTGGCCACAACCATAAACGTTACATTTGGAGAGGAGTCAACAAGGCCTATGATGAAAGGTACACCATTCCTACTGTGAAACATGGAGGTGGATCGCTGATGTTTTGGGGATGTGTGAGCTACAAAGGCACTGGAAACTTGGTCAAAATTGATGGCAAGATGAATGCAGCATGTTATCAGAAAATACTGGAGGAAAATTTGCACTCATCAGCCCGGAAGCTGCGCATGGGACGTACTTGGACGTTCCAACATGACAATGATCCAAAACACAAGGCCAAGTCGACCTGTCATTGGCTACAGCAAAATAAAGTGAAGGTTCTGGAGTGGCCATCTCAGTCTCCTGACTTCAATATCATTGAGCCACTCTGGGGAGATTCATGCAAGACAGCCCAAGAATTTACAGGAACTGAAGGCTTTTTGCCAAGAAGAATGGGCAGCTTTACCATCTGAGAAAATAAAGAGCCTCATCCACAACTACCACAAAAGACTTCAAGCTGTCATTGATGTTAAAGGGGCCGATACACGGTATTAAGAACTGGGGTATGTAAACTTTTGATCAGGGTCATTTGGGTAGTTTCTGTTGTCATTATGATTTAAAAAGAGTAAACACAGTTGTTTGACAATAAATGGCTTCACCCAACCACTAACCATGAGTGAAAGAAAAGTTTGTGAGTTATCATTCATATTCTCTGACAAATGGCCAGAAAATCACAAATACTGCTAGGGTATGTAAACTTATGAGCACAACTGTATCTACCAAATTAATGTGACCTTATAGGCAGGGGTGGATTTACCAAAAGGCAACCTAAGCGCACGCCTAGGGCCCGGCGAGTACCATGGGGCCTGGCCAAACCCAACCCATCCATCACAAAAGCTGTCTCTTCCGGAGTCCCACTGCACAGGGGCAAAACTAGCTGCGGCGCAATGCACCTCACCCGCCGCAATGAAAAGACCCGCAGCTGGTGCCATTATGCAGGCTGACGGCTGACTCAGCCAGCTACCACACACAGAGAGGAGGCGGCCCGGCTGAAGGAGAGGAGGAGGGGGGCCTCCCCTCCACTGACATGATTAGATGACTTTTGGGCTTCATGCTGGCTGGTCCCTCCCCTGTGACCAGCTGGCCTATCAGATGTGCGATGCGGTACAGCCAAGGGCTGAGATGCCCTCCCTTCTCTGCTCCTCGCAGCAGATTTGGCCACCATTAGAATGGGGCATGCATGCAGCATTCCCCGCTGGGCTGTCCCCCTCACCCACTAGTGCCCCGACCCCCATCTGCCTAAGATATTACTAGCAGATTACCCAGTCAAGTACTGTACCTATCATACACAGAAGCAGCTCCACTGCTAGACTGGGGTGTGGTTCATTAGGTCGACATGAGTTAGGTCGACATACATTGGGTCGACCACATTTGGTCAACATGCATTAGGCTGACATGATCACTAGGTTGACATGGTCATTATGTCGACATGTACTAGGTTGACATGGAAAAAGGTTGATTTTTTAAAACTTTTTTTGGTGTCGTTTTCTTCTAAAAGTAACGGGGAACCCCAATTAGTGCACTGTGTCCCCTCACATGGCTCACTTAGCTCGCCATGCTTCAAGCAAGGTGCCTCACGCAGGCTACCATTCCCAATTGTAGTCCACATGGATCGTTAAGTATGAAAAAAGTCAAAAAATGAAAAACATTTTGAAAAATTCATGTCGACCTTTTTTCATGTCGACCTAGTACATGTCGACCTAATGACCATGTCGACCTAGTGATCATATCGACCTAATGCATGTCGATCAAACGTGGTCCACCCAATGTATGTAAATTTAACTTATGTGGACCTAATGACCACCATCCGCCAGACTAGTCCCGGCTGCTTCATTTACATACTTGTTCACATGACTGTGACTGTGACTGGTGTTTGTAGTCCCTCCCCTGCACTTTCTCACTATGCAGGAGTACTAGTGGACTACATCTCCTAGCATGCCTCTGGCTGAGCCTTCCCTCTCTGGATGTGCTGCTAAACGTGAGTATTCTTCCCAAGATCTTATATTTCTCACAAAACAGTGACTATTTGCAGCAGTGGGAGAGTGGCCCCAGTTAGGGAGGGGAGGTGTGATATGTATTATCAGGCACACACAGTGTTCTGTTAAATTAGTGTCATTAACAATAAATGTTATAGTGTGTGTGTATGGGGGAAGGGTGGGGTTGCACCTGAGCCCACCACTCGCTGGTTTCACCACTGCCACTTCAGTGTGGATAGCTGATTGGTCCGGCCACAGCTCTGCAGCACGAAGTAAGGAGGGATAGAGAGAGGCTCAGACTGAGGAGGACTGGTGAGGTGACAAGGCAGGCAGCAGCACTGCAGGCAGGTACAGATGTAGCCACGCTCATTGTTGCCGACAAATGTGCCCACTGCATATGCGTGTGCGTACGCACGCCCACACCATGTTAGCCTATGGAGCGAACCCCCCAGCTATGATCAGTCGCACAGTGGAGCGTTCGCACTATGCTGTGATGCATGCGCATGTGCAAACGCATGGTGGCAACGATGAGCGTTGCTACATTTGTAACTATGCTATATTACTACAGGATGTTCCCAGAATCCCGATACTGGTGAAAAGACCAGCGCTGGAATTCTGACACCAATCACAATGCAGACAATGAAATCCCTATTGTCGGCATCCCTAACGTAAGTATACTGGGGATGGTTACGGTTAGGCTGCATCAGGAGGGGGGTTAGGTTTAGGCAGTAAGAAGGGAGGGTTAGAGTTAGGCACTAAGGGGGGACGGTTTAGGGTTAGGCAGTGGGGGGGGGTTAGTATATTTACCCACTGGGTTGGGATCCTGAACTTCAGCATGTCGCTGTTGTTCTTCTGACCACCAGCATGGTAAGGACCAGGATCCCATACCCAACCTATTACGACTGTACATCATGATGATGATTAATTTGTCAATTAATTTTTGTGTTATTGTGCCTAGGTACTTGGATACTTGTACTTGTAATATACTTCTAATATGTCAGCCCTGTTCAGTCCCTACCATAAAATATTCATCCAACAGTGTATGTAAATAAAAAAGCGGTGTGGTAGGCCTGTCTGCCAGTGTAAATGCCTATATAACTCTTTCCAATCCCTAGCATACTTTCAGACCAGTCTTGTGTTTCATACATATGGATTAACGTGGAGAGAGAGCCCCACCTTTATTGTACTAAGAAGGAAACACAGGGTTAGGGTATCAGGGTTAGTTTAGGGGTTTGGGTTAAGGTATTATGTATGGGGTATTGGGGTTGGTGTAACGGTTAGGGTATTAGGGTTAGTTTAGCATTTTCAGTTAGGAATAGGGTATTAGGGTTGTGTAGGGTTTAGTGGATAAGGTTCAGGATTAGGATTAGGGGTTATGGTTAGGGTGAGGTTTGGGTTTAGGGATGAGTTAGGGTCAGGATTACAGTAGGGATGCTGGGTGTCCTGGCTTTATAGATCTAAATATCTTTGTGTAGATTCTGGCCCAGAGTATACAGCTTTCAACTGCTGTGTATGGTAGAATTGCAGTCTCCTTTACACACTCATCCATACACCTAGATCCTGTCCAGTCCAAGAAATAAAAGGTCCTGAACCAATAATCCTGAGAATGTAGCCTATCTCCTTACTAGGGACTAGTGACAATGTTGTTAAATGATGTTCTTTGATAGGATGAGAAATGTTTGGAAACACAAAATGGTTTCATCTACAGTCTGTTTACCTGAAATGGGATAGGTTTTAAGTCCACTTCCAAAAGACCTGGGCCTGATTTAGATTTGTATACAATTCTGATGTTCACACAACTGAGCAATTATCGGTAGACTACTCATGCGCAAGGAACTTTTCTGTCCTGCTCTTAAAGAGAATTCCAACGTAGAGTGATTGATAGGAAGAGACCATTTGGGGGAGATAACAGAGAGTGACGAGCAATAACGCAGGCGTGTGACCGACTTTTTTTGGTATGTCACCAGCGTCGCTCCTGCCGCAGCTAAACTGCGTGACAGATAATGCAAGGGGCATGAATCAGGAACGAAAATATAGTTCTATAGATGGTTTTAGGGAGGGGGCCCCATACCAGTATCTTGCCTAGGGCCCCATGAGGTCTAAATCCACCTCTGCTTAAAGGTTTGATGTCTGGTAATATTGTATCCTTGAATCCTTCAGATAGTATTTCTAAATAGCAGCATCTGTTATGGCCACGTGGGTGTATATAACAGTGTGAGAGAACCTCTGAGAACTGTAGTGATAGCCGTTTTTAATGTACATCTATGAAATCAATATAGAGTATTATAGAACTTTCTAATTAACAGCATCAGTCAAAGACATGTGGGTGTATATAATAGCGTGATCACACTGTATGAATTACGTTATCATGACTGTCTCGCAGCCCTGAGAGCTGTTATGTAAGCAGCTTTTAATATGCATCTACTAAATTAATCTAGGGCTCACACCTGCAGCGTCAGTGGGCAGTAACTTAAAAGGCACCGGACATGCTAACTGCATGTTCCGTGCCCTCTCCTAGTGATCATTTTGTATCACATCTAACTCATAGGAATAAATATCCAAATAATATGGACACAAATAAAAAATAGAATTAATATGTCTATATGGACATAGGCTTATCATATGCTTAATGTGGTGTGAAATTAGAGATATATGTGAAGGCAATTAAGAGAAACCCTACAATAAGAACTGGATCTAACTCATTGGGGTCTCTTTCTGATAAACATCATTTGTAAATACTAATATGTCCTATATGCATCTAAAACTATTATAGATTTAATTAAATGGGAATTATCTCAAGGATGATATAAAAAAAGTATTTTAATTCACTTATATCTTCACTTATTTCACTTATATTTCACTGGCTTTTAAATTATGCATAATAAAAGATATTTTTAATGGATATGTGGTGGTAACCCTTTAATACCAGGTGACTTTATGTAAAAAAATTGAAATTAGTCAGTAAGTGCCCCACCATAGGAATACTTTCTCTTTTTTCTAGCTAATTCATACATTATATATTCCTGGGTGCACCTCCTCCCCCTAATATAATTATAATTTATATAATATCTAAAATATCGGGGAGGGAGAACATTTGTTTACTTTGTCTATGCAGAGACAATCCCTTTTTGTATTGTTTTTTTCTATAACAAATGGGCAAGGATTGGAAGAATACAGTACTCTTAGGGGGGAATTCAAATGTTTGAAAAGTCAGTTGGGTTTCTGCTTTTTCCTATCTAATAGGCAGGAAAAAACAGACACCCAACGACTTTTCAAACATTTGAATTCCCCCCTTAGAATGGAGCTACTTTAATAAAATGCTTACATCTCCTCATCACTTAGATCTCTGGTATTTCTTAATGAATTTCAATTCCTCAGCTATGGGGGATCCTTCCCAGACCTCTTCATCTACCAATTCAATGACTAATAAAACTTTGGGGTCTATTTACTAAGCCTTGAATGGAGATAAAGCCAATCAGCTCCTAAATACCATGTCACAGGCTGGATTTGAAAAATGACAGGAGCCGATTGGCTGGTACTTTATCTCGGTGCACTTTATCTTCATCTAAGGCTTAGTAAATAGACCCGTTTGTCTTTTATTTCTGCTGTGCTAGACCATCCAACTACATCTGAGGTGCTGCATCTTATTTGTATCCTGCCTACCAAACAAAACCTATAATGTAAAAAGAATTTTGAAGTATTCGAGATTACATTACAAGAAACAGTTCATACTTAGTTAGTTAAAGTTCAAGCAGATCTAATATATATAGCTATGGCACCAGGCTCTCAACCATTAAAGGCCACAGCAATTCTATTGTTGACTAACAAAATAAGTTACGTGAGAGGTAGGGCTGTAAATAGGTGTGTGCGAAGAGTGCCATCGTACATAGCGCTACAGGATAGGGGGTGCTGTTGGTGACATTTGTCAATTATCTTTTTTAATTACTTTCACTTGCAGCTCCCCCCTTTTGGAAGTCCATCAACTCCAGACCGCCCCTGTCTCCTACCCCCACCCCTTCCATCACTAATACCTATACAACATTGACTTAACTTGATAGCTTGTTGTTATTCAGTCACACTGTTCTTTATTACATTTCAAAATGATGACATACCCAGGATACGAACCCAGTGTCTGTGGTACTGCAGTCAGACACTATTCATTGAGCAGTGTCAAAATATCACAATGTACAGTATATATAACCATTAGCCGGCTGGCCTCATACACAGAACATTGCTACATATACAACCAAGTAAAAAAGTTTCTTTCCCACAGCTGGGATAATTACCAAAACAACACTCAAGATTGTCCAGTGAGTGCAGTTTCTGTTTGTTTTGTGCAAAACTAATTGAAGCTCCATTAATTTGATATTTGTCTGTAGCTAACTTATTCAATTAAGGTGCAGAAACTGCACTCATTGGACAATCTTTAGTGTTGTTTTGGTAATTATCCCAGCTGTGGGGAAGAAACTTTTTTACTTGGTTATATATGTAGCAATGTTCCGTGTATGAGGCTGGCCGGCTAATGTTTATATATACTGTACATTATGATATTTTGACACTGTTTTTTAAATAATAAAAGCTAAAACATTTTTAGCCACATACCAGCGCTTTTTCATATTTTCTTAACATTTCTTGCCTTTTTATGGGTTGAGTACACCCAATGAATAAGCTCCAGGTATCTGGCTTGCTAATAGGCTCCAGGTCAACTTTCTTTGCTCCTATTCATTGAGCTATCTGCCCTTGCATAGAAAGCTAGAAAAGTCTAAGCTAGAGAATTCTAACTATTTGAAGCTTACCTTGTACTTTGTGAAAAAATTATCAGCATTGCAGCTTGACAGATCTATGCAGAATGTGGCTACAAGGGATTGGATATGTGGCTGTACACTACATAGGTCTGCTCAATTGCAATGCTGCTTATTTTTTTTACAAATTGCAAGTAGCTTCATATTGTTATAAATCTCACATTTTTAATGCAGGATCAAATGGATCAATGAGTGGTGTGTTTGACTGAAATGCAACAGACTATAGGTTTGAATCCTGGGTATGGCGGTATATTGAAAGGTGTTATTTAAGAAAGGGTAGTGTAACTGAATAACAACGAGCTCTCAAGTTAAGTGCATGAATGTGGTGTAAAGAGGATTTGTGTCCAAATCCATTTTCTTGCAGTGTACAAATGTGTGTGTATAATATATACAGTGCATCCAGAAAGTATTCACAGCACTTCACTTTTTCCACATTTTGTTATGTTACAGCCTTATTCCAAATAATAAATATTTTTTTTCCCTCAAAATTCTACAAACAATACCCAATAATGACAACGTGAAAAAAAAGTTTTTTTGAGATTTTTGCAAATTTATTTTAATTGGACATGATTTGGAAAGGCACAAACCTGACCAGAGGCGGAACTACCGCCAGTGCAACCAGTGCATTGCACTGGGGCCCGCCACTGTCCAGGGGTCCAAAGCATGTAATGAGCCAAACTGACTCATTACATGCCGCTGTGTGCTGCGGGCAACCGCTGCCCGCAGCACACAGCCGCCCAGAGAGAGAGAGGAGAGGAGCGCAGCGGTACGGGGAAGGAGGAGGAGGGAGGTGGAGGAGGGAGCCGCAGCAGCGCTTTGTTACTGGTTGAGGCGCTGCTGCTGCTGCTGTCCCTCTGCTTCCCTATAGGCTGTCTTCCACCGCTGTGAAGCGCATACCAGCATTCACAGCGGCGGAGAACAGCCTATAGTGAAGCAGAGGGAAAGCAGCAGCAGCGCCTCCACCAATAACACAGTGCTGCTGCGGATCCCTCCTCCACCTCCCTCCTCCTCCTTCTCTCCTGCCCGGGATCTCTGCCAGAAGCTGCACGAGGAGCATGAGCCAGCGGAGAGAGTAAGTCTGCCTGACGTAATGTGTAAAAAGGGGGAATCTGCCTGCCGTGATGTGTAAAAAGGGGACGCTGTCTGCCGCAATGTGTAAAAAGGGGGAATCTGCCTGCCATAATGTGTAAAAAGGGGGACGCTGTCTGCCGTAATGTGTAAAAAGGAGATGCTGTCTGTCGTTATGTGTAAAAAGTGTACACTGTCTGCTGTTAAGTGTAAAATGGGGGATGCTGTCTGCCGTTATGTGTAAAAAGCGGGACGCTGTCTGCCGCAATGTGTAAAAAGGGGACGCTGTCTCCCGCAATGTGTAAAAAGGGGGAATCTGCCTGACGTAATGTGTAAAAAGGGGGAATCTGCCTGCCGTGATGTGTAAAAAGGGGATGCTGTCTGCCGCAATGTGTAAAAAGGGGGAATCTGCCTGCCGTAATGTGTAAAAAGGGGACGCTGTCTGCCGTTATGTGTAAAAAGTGTACGCTGTCTGCCGTTATGTGTAAAAAGGGGGACGCTGTCTGCCGTAATGTGTAAAAAGGGGAATCTGCCCGCCGTACGGTGTAAAAGGGTCTCTACCTGGTGTAGTGGTGCTACTGTGTGGTGTAATTTGAATAATGGAGACTGTGCACCGTTTTATGAATTGGTATTATTTTGTGGCCACACCCCTTCCCCATGAACCCACGCCCCTATGTATTTTTGCGCGCGCCTGCGGCGCGCACTACCCCTGTTTTGCATGCAGGGGTGGGGCTCCGATGCCGTTTCTTGCACACAGTGCTAAAATGTCTCGTTACAGCACTGTTGCTAGGTATCCATTTCTCTGGCCCTGAGCAGGTCCCGCTCACCAGATCCTCTCCAGGGGTGAGGGGGTGGACTTGGAAGGGATGGGGGGCCCAAAGCATTTTGTCGCACCTGGGCCACCGCTCGCTCGTTCCGCCACTGCACTTGACTATATAAGGTCACATGCTTGACAGTGTATATCTGAGCACAAACCAAGCATGAAGACAAAGGAATTGTTTGTATACCTCCGAGACAGGATTGTCTCAAGGCACAAATCTAAGGAAGGGTACAGAAAAATATCTGCAGCTTTGAAGGTCCCAATGAGCACAGTTGCCTTCATCATCCATAAATGGAAGAAGTTCAGAACCACCAGGACTCTTCCTAGAGCTGGCCAGCCGTCTAAATTGAGCCATCGGGGGAGAAGGGCTCTAGTTAGTGAGGTTACCAAGAACCAATTGGTCACTCTGTCAGAGCTACAGCATTCCTCTGTTGAGAGAGGAGAACCTTCCAGAAGGACAACCATCTCTGCAGTGATCCACCAATCAGGCCTGTATGGTAGAGTGGTCAGTCGGAAACCACTCCTTAGTAAAAAGCACATGGCAGCCCACCTGGAGTTTACCAAAATGCACTTTAAACTGCAGACTGCAAAGTTCCCATCATAGGCTAGAATGGAGGACCGCGATCCTCCATTCTAGCCGCTGCGCTGAGCCTGATTGACAGGCAAGGAGCACACAGAAAATCAGGAGAGCACCATTACGTGGTGCTCCCTGATTGGCTGGCGGGATCTCCAGTGACAGTAGTCACAGGGGTCCCGGCATTTGGAAAAAGGGGTTTCATGTGTAAACATGGAACCCCTTTAGTGCGAGGGTTTGGGTTTTGTCGGTTTTTTTTTTTTTTTAACCCCTGAATGCTACATGGACTGAAGAGGACAGAACCACACCGGATAATAGGTGAGTATTTTGAGCATCTTTTAACAGGTCCACGTGGATTCTATGGGACAAGGGGACCAATGGGCTCCGTGGGACAATAGGTAAGTATGTGACTGTGTAAGTGTGCATATATGTAAAAGAAAGCTATACTTTCACGGTGTGTGTGTTGTGTTTTTTGGGGGGTATTTTTTGTAGTAGGACTACAGGTACCAGCGGGCCTGTTATTTCCCCGCATGCTGGTATTTGTGGTTCTCCAAGTACCAGCTTGCGGGGAGGCTTGCTGGGACTTGTAGTTCTACCACAAAAAAACAATATTCTATTTTTTACACAAAGGCTATCAGGCTCCCATCTACCACCCACGAATGGGGGGGACAGCCTCGGGCTTCACCCCTGGGCCTTGGGTGGCTGGAGGGGGGACCCCTTGATTTAAGGGGTCCCCACTGCTCCAGGGTACCCCGGCCAGGGGTGACTAGTTGGGGGGGTAATGCCACAGCCGCAGGGACCATATAAAAGTGTCCCCTGGCTGTGGCATTATCTCTCTGGCTAGTGGAGCCCGGCGCTGGTTTGAAAAATAAGGAGGACCCCTACATCTTTTGTTCCCCGTATTTTTTGAACCAGGACTGGACGCAGAGCCCGCTGCTGGCTGTATAAATATGGGGGGACCCCAGTCATTTTTTCCCCTGTATTTTGACGACCAGAACCGGCTCAAAGAGCCCAAGGCTGGTTATGCTTAGGAGGGGGGACCCCACGTAATTTTTTTTTACATTTTTAACCCAAACAGACCCTTTCCCACAGATAAGCATGCTTGGATCTCACTGATCTGTGCATGACTATCAAAACACGTCAGGAAAAAGCAGGTCTATTTTTTTGCTGCTTTTTTTTACGATTAGCAAAAAAATACAACCGCAATTGAACATTCAAAGACAAACACCAAAATACGAATGAATAATAAATTCCCGTGTTGTATGAACAAACAGCCGCATTTGACCGATGGTATATTCATTCGTATTTCTGCCCTCTGCCGTGAAAACCATTACGAATAGCCCCAACACTGCCGAGATTTCTGTTTAGTAAATTCCCGAGATGACACTTTGAAAAAAATAAATAAAAATCGGACAAAATCGGGAGCTTAGTAAATATACCCCATGATATTCTAAAAAGTGAATGGTACTTCAGAGCCTCTTTACTCAAATTGTGAATTTTTCACTAGTTTTGTTTGGTGAACAGAATATCACCACAAGGTGGCACTCACAAGCCATTTGCACACTAAGCACCTTAGCACTTTTTTGCATGCAAGCACAAAGTTACTCTATATTATGTAGTGCACTTTATTGACACATTGTCTCCATCCCCTACTTATGTGAAATATCGTACAACGTTTGAGAGACAGTGGGAGGAGGAAGCTATCAGGAAGACCTTGTGTAAAGATACTACTACAAGCTGATTTTCTTCCTATGTTTGGTACGCATATTTGATTGTAACTTTTGGATAATAGGAACAGTCACGTTTAGTTGTTGAACACTGAAGGCACAGCTGATTTATTACCAAAGAACATATATACAGTATACTGTATATAACAAAATGTGGGAAGTAGCATTATAGCATGGGGTCTATCTCTGAGATCTATTTTGTCTTGTCCCTCCTCCATGAGGTATGCGCCTTATGTACCTATTAGAAAAAAGGGCATCAATTCTTTTCTTTCTGGCACAGGGCACCTAACAGACTAGTTACAGATCTGGTGAGTGGGTGCCTCTTCAGGGGCAAGATCTCTGATTTTAATTGAAAATAATTGATGACCTAGGCAACATTGTCAGGATGAATAACTTGTGGATTAATTGTCCAAAAGCTTCAATAAAATCCTGCAGCAAGATCCTACTGAATACATCTCCTTTGAAAGAGCCCATAGGTCTATATGCCTGAGATAGTTCTCAACCGATTTCCTATGTGATTTCATCTGCAGATTGCAGTATTTTACCCAAACGAGGAGACACTTAACCATCTGCTATATCTAAAGGGTATGAATTTTGATGGCTGCAATATTTGCATCTTCCAAATCTTCTCATGGCATACTTTCGTACTCTGTGCAAAGTTGAAGACCCTAATAGATTCACTCTGTGAGAGGAACATCAAGTACAGTTGGGGCTATTTCTTAAGTCGCCGGTGCTCAAGATTGGGACCTTGCACATTATACAAGTACCAGTTGATTTATACTTCTGAGGAGCATTTAAACTATTGATGATCCCTCTTCTGAAATGGAAAGATTTTCATAGTAACCAATATCATGTAGTCTGTCCAACTGCTGTTGGAAAGGCAGTGGTGGATAAGCGAAACAATCCCTGATAAGAGGACAATTCTCCTCTTATATGGACTTTACCTGGACCCTGGGATTTTCCATGTTCTTTGCCTGTTTGTTCTATTTTCATCCATTTTTGGCAACATTGTGAAACCTTCCCTGTGATCATCTTTTATTCATTCAAAGTGTTCTGATTTTTTTCTCTCCTTTTACTTATTCTACGCCTTTAATAGCATTTGATGTTGTTGTCGGGGTCCCCTGTTACCCCATACCTCATAGTTAAAATTTTTGTTAATTTTTATTTACCAGCCTGCTGGTTTTAGCTATCAACCCCTCTCCCACTTGTTTCCCCTTCAGTTAGAACTTCTTTCATCCTAGGGTCCTATTTTGGTCTCCAATCAAAGACCAGTAGTTACTGTG
Source organism: Pseudophryne corroboree (assembly GCF_028390025.1). Lineage (NCBI taxonomy): Eukaryota > Metazoa > Chordata > Amphibia > Anura > Myobatrachidae > Pseudophryne > Pseudophryne corroboree. Next base: position 675,807,833 of record NC_086448.1, read on the forward strand.
AAGAAGAAGCACCCTCCAAACACTTTTCACTATCCCTTTTGGTACTGTTTTCACTTCTTAATTGCACCTGCATTTTTGAGTTATGGTTTGTTTCCGGAAGTCTCACCACAGTGGTTAGTATAACATTATTTGTTTTACAGCTAAAAAAATAACCCTGGATATTAATATCAGTGAAAACAATTTATACATGTTGTTTTTGTTATATTTGTACTTTTCAATGTTTGCATCAATACTGTGATTTTCTATTCTATCTTTTTCAAATTGAACTTTCTTTTTGTTCTTTTCCATCAATAAAAAGAGATTGCATAAAATGTCACTAATTTATGTATACATATTTGTTTATTTTATTTCCATCTTAAACAATACAAGATAGCTTTGATCTCTTTATTGCAGTGGTAGGCTACAGATTATCTTTAGGCTGCCAGCACCCTGGTGATCCTTCATCTGTGGCCCCCAGCTGCGTGCCACTCCCTGGCATATTCTCTGTTACAGTATAAAGCAGAGAATAACAGTAAACAGGAGCAGCTGTATTCTACATCACATTACTTCCTCTGTACACTGTACAGAGGTCACACAGCAAATCCAGTTATCATTAAAGAAGGGAACATTTTGGTATGCAGAGGTGGTAATGGTGGCATGTGCAGAGGAAGAGCCATAACTACATGTTTTGGTGCCCTGTGCCAGAAAGAGAATTGGTGCCCACCTCCCATTTTTCCAATAGGGACATAAGGCTCATGCCCTTGTGGGGAAGCGGCATGACAACATTTTAACACAAATACTCTTTATACCACATTCATCCACTTAACCTAAGAGCTTGTTGTTTTTCAGTTACAATACCCTTTTTAAAATAACACATTTCAATATACAGATGGGTCCATGGTTATCTTGGCTTGTTTGCTGCGCCTAGGCACAACATGGTTTATTAACATAAACCCTTCATCTATTGTTCTCAGTTGAAATACAATACAGAGAACAATACAGCAGGGGATTAAGTCATTACAGCAGGGGATTAAGTCCGACTGCCCAGTCTCAGTTAATTCTATTAAAGGTCAAGATAAACATAGACTCATCTGTACTGCCATACTGAGGATTCAAACCCATAACCTGTTGCATTCCAGTCAAACACCCTACTCATTGAGCTACGGTATTTGATCTTGCATAAAAACTATGAGATTTCTGACAATACGAAGCTACTTGCAACTTGTAAAAAAATAATCAGCATTGCAATTTACCACATCTATGTAGTGTGCAGCCACACATCCAATCCCTTGCAGCCATAAACTACATAGATCTGCTCAGCTGCAATGCTGATAATTTTTTTCACAAAGTACAAGGTAAGCTTCAAATAGATTGAATTCTCTCTCTTTCTATGTCAGGGTAGATAGCTTAATTAATAGAGTGTCTGACTTTAATGCCACAGGCAATGGGTTAGAATCTCGGTTATGTCAGCATATTGAAATGTAATAAAGAGCTCTCAAGTTAAGTTCATGAATGTTGTATAGGTATTAGCAACGGAAGTGATGGGGGTGAAAGACAGCAACAATCAGGAGTTGCTGGGCTTCAAAAGGGGGGAAACTGCAAGTGAAAGTAATTAAAACAGATAATTGACAAGTGCTGCCACAGCACTCCCTACCCTGCAGCGCTATGTGAGGTGGCACACCCGACACATACCTATTTATGGCGCTGTGTGGAGGGTATGATTGTAATTTGGGTGTGATGTGAATAGCATGTGGGGGAAGGTAAGTGACATGTGAGAATTATATGTAGAGGTCAAAAGACATGTCATTGGCATATAGGCAGATGTTGGATTGGACCTGAGTGACATACTGTATGGGGAGGTCTGAGTGTTATATTTGGAAAATTTGAGGTTATCTGTGTGACATAATAGGGTCAGGTGAAGAGGTATGTGTGTCATGCAAGGGCATATGAGAAGGTCTGTGTGACATGTGGAAGCATTTGAGGGTGTCTGTATGGAATGTGATTGGCAAATGTGTAAATATGAGTGGTATATCGGGGAATGTCTGATTAGCATGTGGGAAGTTTAGCTTTACATGTAGGGTCTAAAGGTTTGTGGGATCTAACAAGACGTTTATGGCATGTGGGACTCTATGGGCAGATGGGGCTATTTGGAGCTTGTGAGTGGCATTTTGAGATGAGTTATGTGGAAGCACCAAGATAGATTTGGATTTGATTTTTCAATAATTAAATTAAGGGTAATATGTAGTGCCCTTTCAAGGTTGGACCTTAAGATATATATCGAGTTGTCCATCATTGACATATTGGATTCAATATTATAGATAGAGAAGGATTAAACATTAAGATACTTCTTTTTTGTTGCTCTGTTCATAATAGTGCTGCTATGGACCTTCGCAATCCTAGTGTGGAAGAACTGATGGACTGATGATTACAAAAGGATTTTCGGAGTAAGCAGATCTGTTCTGACAACCAAGGAAAGCTCACGTACTACATTTCATTCATTATTAACTACCTGTAAATCTTTTTTTCTATGATATTGAACAACCACATTGATTAAACTAAATAAGATTAATTACATTTCACAATTTATTTCAGAAGATAGAAAACCCGGCGGTGGAAGAAGAAGCTCGGCGGTGGCGGCAAAAGACACTGTGGTGTCCAGAAGACGGCAGCCAAAGGTGGTAAGGAAGACAGAAGTTGCGGACCAAAGAGTGCTGCACTGTGTGGGAAGAGTAGTGGAGCTCCCCATTGCAGTCTCTCCCACTGCTCAGGGTTGGTGGCCTTGGGCCACCATCATGTACATTTAATCCACCTAGACCACTAGGTTAGCCAGGTGCTATGCCCATGGGCACAGTCAGGCATTTGGCCTGTGTCATAATAGGTGGGTCTCTTGGTCCGGGCACCCAATAGGCGGACACTAAGTCAGTGGCTATATTCTAGGTCTTAATCCTAAGTGGTCAAGACTCATTCTAAGAGTGATCTGGGCATTAGGCGCCGGTCACTCCAACTTGCCCTGTTTAGGCAGGCATCGTGCACATGCCCACTACTTATAAGGGGATCTTGGTAATAGGCCCACCCAGATCACCAGTGTGCCCCTAATTAGGCAGTCATCATAGGCCTGAGTCTATAAATAAGTGAGCTGGGTTCTAGACCCAGTTCACCCACCTGGTGTCCTCCAGTTAGGCAGGTTAGGGAGAGTCTGATCCACCGATAAACTAGGTCACTGGGCAGTGAGTCTTGCAGGTGTGTCAAATTGCCTGAGTGCAGATGTGAAGAGCTGTATGGCTTCTGAGCTCAGATTTGGGTAATCAGTACTTTACATGCAGAGGGCTAAGCCCTCAACTTAGTGTTGCTGTTACGGAAGGCCCCGGATTGGGTTACGTGTGTGGAGGAGCGTACCAGTTCCACAAGTTATTGTAATCCTTTCCTTACACGTGAACGTTTGTTCACGGAACAGGGCTTCTGTGTGGCACTTATTCTGGTTCCTGGAGGAGCACTTTGTTTGTTCGGTGGTGGTGAGTACCGCCAATGGGCGAATATTTAAATGTTTGCACTATCAAGGTAGTTACCAATTTATATTCCCAGTGGGACAAAAAAAAACTTTGTGGCACCAAATCAGTATGTGGCTGAAGTACCAGGATAAATCTTCCCAATACCGAAACTTTGCTCCATTTCATGTTTTCTATTGTTTTCAAAAGAGCATTCTCACAGTGTCTCTCATTAAATTACATGTTAATTTTAGTCAAGAAATACTGTATTCTTTATTTGCTTTGAATTCATTTTAATTAAATACACTTTTTATAAGAATGCAGTCATACTGCGCAACCCAGCACTGAAGAGACTATTATTTACATATGCTGCATGATAGAACAAATTAATCCATGCTAATATTAAAGGTTTTCCACCTCTTTTGAAGCTAAGCTTACATAAAAAGATAATGGTTTTGTTTTATAACCTTCATTAAAAATGTATATGGACTAATGTTAACGAAATGATACTGAAGTCACATAACTGTACTTTAACATTATGAGGCATAAATGCAATTAAAGTAATGCATCATCAAGGTTAATATTGTAAAATATATAAAGGAAATTTAAAAACATGATACAGAAGTTTAACTTTAAAAAATAAAAACTGTTTTCCTTATAATTAATGTGTGTATTTTAAATTAAAATGAATAATTGAACCAATAAAATTATTAAAGTACTAATTTCATATGCATATAAACTGTTTAGTAACATAATATGCCTTGCTTTAGTTTATACTTTATTACATTTTCATCTTCTGTTGTACTTTATAGTTTTATGCATCGGTAATCATTTCTGTTTCAATTACTATTATCTAATCATTTTGTTACACATTGTAAGTTAAGAAGGCTGAAATAAACATTTAATAACGAATACTATAAACCTACAAATATTTGTATATTATACCGTGCAAACTTACTGTACATAATGATTTTATGCTCATTTTTATTTTCTCTAACGTCCTAAGTGGATGCTGGGGACTCCGTCAGGACCATGGGGAATAGCGGCTCCGCAGGAGACAGGGCACAAAAATAAAGCTTTAGGATTAGGTGGTGTGTACTGGCTCCTCCCCCTATGACCCTCCTCCAAGCCTCAGTTAGGTTTTTGTGCCCGTCCGAGCAGGGTGCAATCTAGGTGGCTCTCCTAAAGAGCTGCTTAGAAAAAGTTTTTAGGTTTTTTATTTTCAGTGAGTCCTGCTGGCAACAGGCTCACTGCATCGAGGGACTTAGGGGAGAGAATTTCAACTCACTTGCGTGCAGGATGGATTGGATTCTTAGGCTACTGGACACCATTAGCTCCAGAGGGAGTCGGAACACAGGTCTCACCCTGGGGTTCGTCCCGGAGCCGCGCCGCCAACCCCCCTTACAGATGCTGAAGATTGAAGGTCCGGAAACAGACGGCAGAAGGCTCTTCAGTCTTCATGAAGGTAGCGCACAGCACTGCAGCTGTGCGCCATTGTTGTCACACACTTCACACCAAGCGGTCACGGATGGTGCAGGGCGCTGCTGGGGGCGCCCTGGGCAGCAATATTTAATACCTTTATGGCAAAAGAATACATCACATATAGCCATTGAGGCTATATGTATGTATTTAACCCATGCCAGATATCTAAAACTCCGGGAGAAAAGCCCGCCGAAATAGGGGGCGGGGCTTATTCTCCTCAGCACACAGCGCCATTTTCCTGCTCAGCTCCGCTGTGAGGAAGGCTCCCAGGACTCTCCCCTGCACTGCACTACAGAAACAGGGTAAAACAGAGAGGGGGGGCATTTTTTGGCGATATTTTGATATATTTAAGCTGCTATAAGGAACAACACTTATATAAGGTTGTTCCCATATATATTATAGCGCTTGGGTGTGTGCTGGCAAACTCTCCCTCTGTCTCCCCAAAGGGCTAGTGGGGTCCTGTCTTCGATAAGAGCATTCCCTGTGTGTCTGCTGTGTGTCGGTACGTGTGTGTCGACATGTATGAGGACGATGTTGGTGTGGAGGCAGAGCAATTGCCGATAATGGTGATGTCACCCCCCAGGGAGTCGACACCGGAATGGATGGCTTTGTTTATGGAATTACGTGATAATGTCAGCACATTACAAAAATCAGTTGACGACATGAGACGGCCGGCAAACCAGTTAGTACCTGCCCAGGCGTCTCAGACACCGTCAGGGGCTGTAAAGCGCCCTTTACCTCAGTCGGTCGACACAGACCCAGACACAGACACTGAATATAGTGTCGACGGTGATGAAACAAACGTATTTTCAAGTAGGGCCACACGTTATATGATCACGGCAATGAAGGAGGCTTTACATATCTCTGATACTGCAAGTACCACAAAAAGGGGTATTATGTGGGGGGTGAAAAAACTACCTGTAGTTTTTCCTGAATCAGAGGAATTAAATGATGTATGTGATGAAGCGTGGGTTAACCCAGATAGAAAAGTGCTAATTTCAAAAAAGTTATTAGCATTATACCCTTTCCCGCCAGAGGTTAGGGCGCGCTGGGAAACACCCCCTAGGGTGGATAAGGCGCTCACACGCTTATCAAAACAAGTGGCGTTACCGTCTCCTGATACGGCCGCCCTCAGGGATCCAGCTGATAGGAGACTGGAAACTACCCTAAAAAGTATATACACACATACTGGTGTTATACTGCGACCAGCCATCGCCTCAGCCTGGATGTGCAGTGCTGGGGTCGTCTGGTTGGATTCCCTGACTGAAAATATTGATACCCTGGATAGGGACAGTATTTTATTGACTATAGAGCAATTAAAGGATGCTTTCCTTTATATGCGAGATGCTCAGAGAGATATTTGCACTCTGGCATCGAGAGTAAATGCGATGTCCATATCTGCCAGAAGGAGTTTATGGACGCGACAGTGGTCAGGTGATGCGGATTCCAAACGACATATGGAAGTATTGCCGTATAAAGGGGAGGAATTATTTGGCGTCGGTCTATCGGATCTGGTGGCCACGGCAACTGCCGGAAAATCCACCTTTTTACCTCAGACCCCCTCCCAACAGAAAAAGACACCGTCTTTTCAGCCGCAGTCCTTTCGGTCCTATAAGAACAAGCGGACAAAAGGACAGTCATATCTGCCTCGGGGCAGAGGAAGGGGTAAGAGAGGGCAGCAAGCAGCCCCTGCCCAGGAACAGAAGCCCTCTCAGGGTTCTGCAAAGCCCTCAGCATGACGCTGGGGCCTTACAAGCGGACTCAGGAGCGGTGGGGGGTCGACTCAAGAATTTCAGCGCACAGTGGGCTTGCTCACAGGTGGACCCCTGGATCCTGCAGGTAGTATCTCAGGGTTACAGGTTGGAATTCGAGAAGTCTCCCCCTCGCAGGTTCCTAAAGTCTGCTTTGCCAACGTCTCCCTCAGACAGGGCGACGGTATTGGAAGCCATTCCCAAGCTGTTTTCTCAGCAGGTGATAGTCAAGGTACCCCTCCTACAACAGGAAAAGGGGTATTACTCCACGCTATTTGTGGTACCGAAGCCGGACGGCTCGGTAAGACCTATTCTAAATCTGAAATCTTTGAACCTGTACATACAAAAATTCAAGTTCAAGATGGAGTCACTCAGAGCAGTGATAGCGAATCTGGAAGAAGGGGACTTTATGGTGTCCCTGGACATAAAGGATGCTTACCTGCATGTCCCAATTTGCCCTTCACATCAAGGGTACCTCAGGTTCGTGGTGCAAAACTGTCATTATCAGTTTCAGACGCTGCCGTTTGGATTGTCCACGGCACCTTGGGTCTTTACCAAGGTAATGGCCGAAATGATGATTCTTCTGCGAAGAAGAGGCGTATTAATTATCCCTTACTTGGACGATCTCCTGATAAGGGCAAGGTCCAGAGAACAGCTGGAGGACGGAGTAGCACTAACCCGACTAGTGCTGCAACAACACGGGTGGATTCTGAATTTTCCAAAATCTCAGTTGACCCCGACGACACGTCTGCTGTTCCTGGGAATGATTCTGGACACGGTTCAGAAAAAGGTGTTTCTTCCGGAGGAGAAAGCCAGGGAGTTATCCGAACTTGTCAGGAACCTCCTAAAACCAGGGAAAGTGTCTGTGCATCAATGCACAAGAGTCCTGGGAAAGATGGTGGCTTCTTACGAAGCGATTCCATTCGGCAGATTCCACGCACGAACTTTTCAGTGGGATCTGCTGGACAAATGGTCCGGATCACATCTGCAGATGCATCAGCGGATAACCTTATCGCCACGGACAAGGGTGTCTCTTCTGTGGTGGTTGCAGAGTGCTCATCTGTTAGAGGGCCGCAGATTCGGCATACAGGACTGGGTCCTGGTGACCACGGATGCCAGTCTGAGAGGCTGGGGAGCGGTCTCACAGGGAAGAAACTTCCAGGGAGTATGGTCAAGCCTGGAGATGTCTCTTCACATAAATATACTGGAGCTAAGAGCGATTTACAATGCTCTAAGTCTGACAAAACCCCTGCTTCAGGGTCAGCCGGTGTTGATCCAGTCGGACAACATCACGGCAGTCGCCCACGTAAACAGACAGGGCGGCACAAGAAGCAGGACAGCAATGGCAGAAGCTGCAAGGATTCTTCGCTGGGCGGAAGATCATGTGATAGCACTGTCAGCAATATTCATTCCGGGAGTGGACAACTGGGAAGCAGACTTCCTCAGCAGACACGATCTACACCCGGGAGAGTGGGGACTTCATCCAGAAGTCTTCCACATGATTGTGAACCGTTGGGAAAAACCAATGGTGGATATGATGGCGTCCCGCCTCAACAAAAAACTGGACAGGTATTGCGCCAGGTCAAGAGACCCTCAGGCAATAGCTGTGGACGCTCTGGTAACACCGTGGGTGTTCCAGTCAGTGTATGTGTTCCCTCCTCTGCCTCTCATACCAAAAGTACTGAGAATTATACGGCAAAAGGGAGTAAGAACGATACTAGTGGCTCCGGATTGGCCAAGAAGAACTTGGTACCCGGAACTTCAAGAGATGCTCACGGAGGATCCGTGGCCTCTACCTCTAAGACGGGACCTGCTTCAGCAGGGACCGTGTCTATTCCAAGACTTACCGCGGCTGCGTTTGACGGCATGGCGGTTGAACGCCGAATTCTAAGGGAAAAAGGCATTCCGGAAGAGGTCATTCCTACACTGGTAAAAGCCAGGAAGGAGGTGACTGCACAACATTATCACCGCATTTGGAGGAAATATGTTGCGTGGTGTGAGGCCAGGAAGGCCCCCACGGAGGAATTTCAACTGGGTCGATTCCTACATTTCCTGCAAACAGGATTGTCTATGGGCCTCAAATTGGGGTCCATTAAGGTTCAAATTTCGGCCCTGTCGATTTTCTTCCAGAAAGAATTGGCTTCAGTTCCTGAAGTCCAGACTTTTGTAAAAGGAGTACTACATATACAGCCCCCGGTTGTGCCCCCAGTGGCACCGTGGGATCTTAATGTAGTCTTGGATTTTCTCAAATCCCATTGGTTTGAGCCGCTCAAATCGGTGGAGTTGAAGTATCTTACATGGAAAGTAACCATGCTACTGGCCCTGGCTTCAGCCAGGAGAGTATCAGAATTGGCGGCTTTATCATATAAGAGCCCATATCTGATTTTCCATACGGACAGGGCAGAACTGCGGACGCGTCCTCATTTTCTGCCTAAGGTGGTGTCAGCGTTTCACCTGAACCAGCCTATTGTGGTGCCTGCGGCTACTAACGATTTGGAGGATTCCAAGTTGTTGGACGTGGTCCGGGCATTGAAAATATATATTTCAAGAACGGCGGGAGTCAGAAAGTCTGACTCACTGTTTATATTGTATGCACCCAACAAGATGGGTGCTCCTGCTTCTAAGCAGACGATTGCTCGTTGGATTTGTAGCACAATTCAACTTGCACATTCTGTGGCAGGCTTGCCACAACCTAAATCTGTCAAGGCCCATTCCACAAGGAAAGTGGGCTCATCCTGGGCGGCTGCCCGGGGGGTCTCGGCATTACAACTCTGCCGAGCTGCTACTTGGTCAGGGGCAAACACGTTTGCAAAATTCTACAAATTTGATACCCTGGCTGAGGAGGACCTTGAGTTCTCTCATTCGGTGCTGCAGAGTCATCCGCACTCTCCCGCCCGTTTGGGAGCTTTGGTATAATCCCCATGGTCCTGACGGAGTCCCCAGCATCCACTTAGGACGTTAGAGAAAATAAGAATTTACTTACCGATAATTCTATTTCTCGTAGTCCGTAGTGGATGCTGGGCGCCCATCCCAAGTGCGGATTGTCTGCAATACTTGTACATAGTTATTGTTACAAACAAATTCGGGTTGTTATTGTTGTGAGCCGTCTGTTCAGAGGCTCCTACGTTTGTCATACTGTTAACTGGGTTCAGATCACAAGTTATACGGTGTGATTGGTGTGGCTGGTATGAGTCTTACCCGGGATTCAATATCCTTCCTTATTGTGTACACTCGTCCGGGCACAGTATCCTAACTGAGGCTTGGAGGAGGGTCATAGGGGGAGGAGCCAGTACACACCACCTAATCCTAAAGCTTTATTTTTGTGCCCTGTCTCCTGCAGAGCCGCTATTCCCCATGGTCCTGACGGAGTCCCCAGCATCCACTACGGACTGCGAGAAATAGAATTATCGGTAAGTAAATTCTTATTTTTACAATTGCTGCAATGAGAATTCATCTTTATATCTTTCAAGAAACATTCATCTGACTATTTGGCTCACTTACCTACCCAAACAATGACCTACCACTAGAAAAATGAAATCGTTCTATAGCTATATCAGAAATCATTGAGCAGTTGTTATACTGTAAATATTAAAGGTAAAATTACTATTTTTCTTCTGATGTTCTGCTTATGTATACCCTATACAGGGAGTTGTTTGGTTGGCCTTGTAGATCCTACTTAGCACTTCAAAAACTCCTTAAAATATATGAATGTACAACTGCTTAGTGTCAGGGAAATGTGCATCCCTTTGCATGTATTGTTAAATTGGACATCACTGCGTGTCAGTACATATTTTACACATATACTTGTAATATAATTGAATGTATAAATGGCATTTAATTTGTGTTAAAGTGTTTTCACAGAAATAAAATAGTACACAAAATAAAATACAAACATCAGGGCCCCATTATCATTAAGACAGCATAGGTGAGCGCTTAGGGCCCCAAGGGAACTATGGAGCCCATTTGCTGCATGTTACAGTCATGTTTGTACAACATACATTTTTTTTTGCATCACTATGACTTCCCATCTGTTATAAAAGTGATTAGGGGGTGGAACTTGGAGGGGGAGGGACTTGGAGGGTGACAGGAGTGACCTGTAAGACTCAAACGTTGTAGGGTCACAAAGTGAGGGGGACTAGGAGGTGACAGGGTGGCAGAGTGATCCAGTGTATGCTCACATCATTGGATCAACCCAGCCAGAGACTCAAGTCACCTCCTTTTGTTCCTGAGCTGGGACCTTTGTGCTAGACAGCACCCACAGAACCCTAGCTGCAAGGTACCCTGATAACTGATTATATGAACATTTATGTCCCTATTATTATTTTTCTGTACACATCTAGTGATTTATGTAAATAACAGCCTAAGAGTATTGTAGTATGTACAGGGGGGTAACTAGAACTTTGTGGGCCCCATGACAAAATCTTGGAACTCCCCCAAACCCACGAACCTCCCAGCCTCTGTCAATGGCCCTCAGGGGCAGGAGAGAGAGCGAAGTAAGAAGGAAAGAGGGTGCCAGGGGGAGAGAGAAAGAGCAAGAGGAGCGAGTTAGAGAGGTAGAGAGAAAGAGAGAGAGAGAGAGAGAGAGAGGGAGGGGGGTTTGAATGCAAAAAGAGGGAATGAGAGAATAAGAGAGAGAGTGTCAGGAAGAGAGAGAGAAAGAGACTAACGAGAGAGAGAGTGTTAAGGAGACAGAGGGGGAGAGAGAGAGGGAGAAGGAGCAAGCAGGAGAGGCACTACTTGACTACAGCAGAGGACGGGGGTGCAGGCATAGATTGGCAGATGGACAGACAGGGCACCATGGGGGCATAGAAGGACGTTGACAGTATTGACGGACAGAAAGACAGACAGAGCACTATATGGGGGCATGGATGGATGGGAGGAGGCATAGACAAATAGATGTATGGACGAGAGGGGGAATATACAGACAAACAGGCAGATAGAGCACCATATGGGGGTATAGATGGACGGACTGGAGGGGGCATACACAGACAAATGGGCAGATAGAGGGGGCAAATGGACAGGAGGAGGCATGGGCGGACGTGAGGAGGCATCGACGGACGAATGAGAGGGTGCATAGACAGACAGACATGGCCGGCACTCTAACTATTCAATGTACAGGGGATGAAGCTGTTATGGGACTTAGTGGATTGGGGGGCCCTGAAGGTAATCTCACTGCACCCTCTAAAATGTATTATTATTTAATTTTATTTTTGTTTCTTCATTTTTTTTATTTTTACTTACTGCTGCCACGCCGGGTTCGGGGCCCGGCAGTGTACTTATTGGTAGGGACGAGGGAGGTGAAGCAGCTTGTTCTACAGAATCCGGAAGTGTGGCTGCAGTAGCAGCCCTGGCGGTGTACATCTGATGGATGTGGAACTGTACTATATAAGCACAATCAGTGCTTGTCTGTCAGGCGCACTGCCCCAGCACCGATACTGCAATGGCAGCTACACTTCTGGATCCTGTAGAACAAGTTGCTCCGCCACAGTAATTAAAATTAAAAAAATTAAGAAAAAAAAAGTTTTTTAGAGGGAGCAATGGGATTGCCTTTGGGGCCCCCACAATCCACCAATCTCCATAGCAGCTGCATCCCCTGTAACCTCTATTGTTACGCCATTGAGTATGTACTGTATCTTAGCTTAGCTAAAGCAAAAGCATTTTGAAGATTTTCTCGTATGGCTTGATATTTTATCAAAGAAAGTACTAACACTATTATACAGGAGATTTTGTTTGCTTATCTGCATTCAAAATGTGGACTTGCCGACATCGCTGTGCTTTTCTTCTGGGATCCACATACTGTTTCTCAGAATTTTGTCACAAAGCTGTATGTATCCCCTATACAGCACCCCATTTTTATTACTACTATGAGCATTTTTGAGGCCAAAAATTTATGTGTCACCTACATACTAATATTACATGGGTAAAAATGCCATTCCAAGCTTTCTTTTGGACAGTGAGTTAATAAATAAACATACACTATTTTACATATTTTGGCAATCCAGGGATAAAATGAGGCTGAATCCTAGGAAAATCAACACTGAAAATTGAATATTTTTGTTGTGACAAATAGAGCTATCCAGGCAGGGCTGAAACTAGGATTTTTGTCACCCGGGGCAAGGCAGTGATTTGGCCCCTCTCAGAGCTGGCGCTACCCGCTCAGTGTGGTCAGCAAAGCAGGGAGGCACCGGCCTGGAGAGGCGCTCCCCTGCACTGCTGCTTGCTGCACTTGTCAAACTATATAACAGGCAGCAGCAAGCTACGACAGGACTTGGCACATTTCAGCACTGGTCACCGGCACTGATACTAGTCAGAGTCAGTGTCTGTGATAGACTCCCGGCGGAGCACCTGGCAACTGCTTCTGGTGCCCCCTTCCAATCATCTCTCTGGCTTGGATGAGCTGCAGATGCGGAAACCACGCTCAAAGCGGGTGTGTGAGAGCTAAGAGGAGCAGACAGGTAGCAAGGGATACTAATACTGGAGACCTCATCTTGACACCCGTAACTTCCCCCAGAGCCCTGAGCAGTCACTGGATATCTTCAGCAATAGCTATTGGTGGAGACATCCCACCACATCTGTGAGTCTTGGTGTGACTGTGTACCAAGGGGAGGGAGGTAACTGTGTATCATTGGGAGGGGGGTAACTGTGTACCATTTAGAGGAGGGTAACTGTGTACCAAGGGGAGGGGGGTAACTGTGTACCATGGGGAGGGGGGTTACTGTGTATCATGGGGAGGAGGGTTACTGTGTATCATGGGGAGGGGGGTAACTGTGTACCATGGGGAGGTGGGTTACTGTGTATCATGAGGAGGAGGGTTACTGTGTATCATGGGGAGAAGGGTAACTGTGTACCATGGGAAGGGGAGTAACTGTATACCATGGAGAAGGGGGGTAACTATATATCATGGGGAGGGACGTAACTGTGTACCACCGGGTAGGGGGGTAACAGATACAATGGAGAGTGTCTCTGGGTGATGTAGTATGGGTGTGGGGTGTCTGGGTGTTGTAGTGTATGAAAGGGGAGGGGTTCGGGCAGGGCCAGCGTAAAGCAGGGGTATGCATTGTATGACGGCACTGGGCTGTAGAGGTGCCTTCAACGCTCCGCTGCACAGGCCTCATACTACACCCACAGACCTGTCTGCTCCGTGAGGCAGGAGCAGCATCAGAGCCGGGCCATTGGACGGAGGGGTGCCACCGGAAAACTAGGGGTGTGCACGGAGCCATTTATCAGGTTTTGTATTATGGTTTTGGATTTGGATCTCCTTCGTGTTTTGGATCTGGATTGGTTTTGCCAAAACCACCCTTGCGGGTTTTGGTTTTGGATCTGGATTTTTTCAACAAAATCATCAAAACAGCTAAAATAACACAATTTGGGGGTGTTTTTGTTCCTACAGTATTATTAACTTCAATAACATTCATTTCCACTAATTTCCAGTCTATTTTGAACACCTCACAGCTCACAATATTGTTTTTAGGCCAAAAGGTTGCACCAAGGTAGCTGGATGCCAAGCTAAGCGACAGAAGTGGGCGGCACAAACACGTGGCACATCTAGGAGTGGCACTGCAGTGGCAGACAGGATGACAGTTTTACAAACTATGCCCAAAAAATGTTCCAAAGAGCACATAAAGCAAAGAAAAGAGATGCAAGATGGAAATGTCCTTGGGCCCTCCCATCCACCCTTATGTTGTGGACATGCACTCTTTAACAAACCAATCATTTCAGCAACAGGGACTGCCACACCTGTGGCTGAAATGAATGGTTTGTTTGGGCTCCCACAAAAAAAGAAGCACAAACTGGCTCTACAGAAGCAAGATGTCATCATCATCCTTCAATTCTTCACCCCCATCAGTGTGTACATCCTCGTCTTCACAGACTATTAATTCGACCTGCACAAACTGGCTCTACAGAAGCAAGATGTCATCATCATCCTTCAATTCTTCAGTGTGTACATCCTCGTCTTCACAGACTATTAATTCGTCCCCGCTGGAATCTACAATCACAGGTCCCTCTGTACTTTTTGGAGGTAATTGCTGGTAAAGGTCTTCCTCATGGAATTTGTAATTCATTTTGATGAACATCAACTTTTCCACATTTTGGGAATAAACCTCCTACACAAATCGCTGACAAGGTTCCCGGATGCACTAAAAACTTTTTCTGAGTACACACTGGAGGGTGGGAAACTTAAGTAAAACAAAGCCAGTTTGTGCAAGGGAGTGCAAATTGCCTTTTTTTAATTCCAGTATTGAAACAAACTGACATGCCTATGTGGATGCTATCACTGAATGCTACCACTGAAATAGTCATCAACCATTCTTTCAATGGTTACAGCATCATATGCAGTGACAGTAGACATGTCAGTAATTGTAGGCAGCTCCTTCAGTCCGGACCAGATGTCAAAATTTGTTCCTGACTGTTCTGCTGGTCTTTTCGGAAAATTATGTTTTTTCCTTGCAGCCGTAGTCACTGAGTGATGCACTAATAGAAATATATTTTTTGATATGGATCACACAGATATATAGCAGTAGTGTATGGCAGCCACAGTACTCGTAGTCAGAGTGACACACCAGTAGTGTATGGCAGTAATGGTAGTTTTCACTGAGTGACACGCCAATAGAAATATATTTTTGCTCTGGATCACACACAGAGGATATATAGCAGTACTGTATGGCAGCCGATGTACTAGTAGTCAGAGTGATGTACCAATATTTTTTTGCTTTGGATCACACACAGATATAGAGCAGTAGTGTACGGCAGTACTGGTAGTCAGTGGTCACTGAGTGATACACCAATAGAAATATATTTTTGGCTTTGGATCACACACAGAGGATATAAAGCAGTAGTGTACGGCATCAGCAGTACTTGTAGTCAGAGTGACGCACCAATAGAAATATTTTTTGCTTTGGATCACACACCGATATATAGCAGTAGTGTACGGCAGTACTGGTAGTCGTCACTGAATGACGCACCAATAGAAATATATTTTCTGCTCTGGATCAAACACAGAGGATATATAGCAGTAGTGTATGGCAGCCGCTGTACTAGCAGTCAGAGTTGCGCACCAATAGAAATATATTTTTTATTTAAATCACACACAGATATATAGCAGTAGTGTATGGCAGTACTGGTAGTCGTCACTCAGTGACTCACCAATAGAAATATATTTTTTGCTCTGGATCACACACACAGGATATAGCAGTAGTGTACAGCTGATGCTGTACTAGTAGTCAGAGTGACGCAACAATAGAAATATATTTTTTTCTTTGGATCCCACACAGATATATAGCAGTAGTGTATGGCAGTACTGGTAGTCGTCACTGAGTGACGCACCAATAAAAATATATTTTTTGCTTTGGATCACACACAGAGAATATATAGCAGTAGTGTACGGTAGCCACTGTACTAGTCAGAGTGACGCACCAATAGAAATATAATTTTTGCTTTGGATCACACAGAGATATATATAGCAGTAGTGTACGGCAGCCGCAGTACTTGTAGTCAGAGTGATGCACCAATAGAAATACATTTTTTGCTTTGGATCACACACAGAGGATATACAGTACCTCTGAAAAGTATTCACAGTGCTTCACTTTTTCCACATTTTGTTATGTTACAGCCTTATTCCAAACAGGAATAAATTAATTTTTTCCCTCAAAATTCTACACACAATACCCCATAATGACAATGTGGAAAAAAGTTTTTTTGAGATATTTGCAAATTTATTAAAAATAAAAAAAATCACATGTTCATAAGTATTCACAGTCTTTGCTCAATACTTTGTTGATGCACCTTTGGCAGCAATTACAGCCTCAAGTATTTTTGAATATGATGCCACAAGCTTAGCACACCTATCTTTGGGCAGTTTCGCCCATTCCTCATTACAGCACCTCTCAAGCTCCATCAGGTTGGATGGAAAGTGTTGGTGCACAGCTTTTTTCAGATCTCTCCAGAGATGTTCAATTGGATTCAAGTCTGGGCCACTCAAGCACATTCAGAGAGTTGTCCTGAAGCCACTGCTTTGATATCTTGGCTGTGTGCTTAGGGTCGTTGTCCTGCTGAAAGATGGGCTGTCGCCCCAGTTTGAGGTCAAGAGCACCCTGGAGCATGTTATCATCCAGGATGTCTCTGTACATTGCTGAATTCATCTTTCCCTCTATCCTGACTAGTCTCCCAGTTCCTGCCGCTGAAAAACATCCCTACAGCATGATGCTGCCACCACCATGATTCACTGTAGGGATGGTATTGGCCTGGTGATGAGCGGTGCCTCACTCTGCCAAGTTAAGGGGGGGGGGTTGAGGGGGCCCCAGAGATATCAGTGTACTGGGCCACAAGATTTCTGTTGCTGGCCCTGACCCTAACCCAGACCCCTAAACTAACCCTAATGCCTTAACATTAAAGGCAGACTGATGAGGAGGTGGGGACCTAAAAACGTTGAAGCAGGAATAAATTGTTTTGTCATTTGAGCTGCAGTGCCATGTTGTATAAAGGTGGTCACACATCATCCAAACCTGTTACATATATATATATATATATATATATATATATATATACACAACGTGGGGCTCAGCACTCTCCGCATAAACACCTGTTACTCTCTCCGTTGCCCTCCGTGTTAGGGGGGTATAGCAACTCCCCAACAATAGAACCACATGGACGGCGGCACTCAGAAATAAAGACACTGCACATGAAACTTGTAGCCTACAAGTTTCATGTGCAGTGTCTTTTTTCTGAGTGCCGCCGTCCACGTGGTTGAAACCGTTGATTATTGTATATCATTTTGGAATAATATATCTCCATGCTGTTCATATATCGTGGAGTGAATTACTCCATGAATGATCCTGTGGCTGGAGACTCAGTTAACAGCAATGAAACCTGTCTGCTACTGCACACGGAACATCTGATCTGTCTACATCCACGTCACGCTGCCGGAGCGGGTAACCAAGGAGCCGGCCGGGCTTGTGTACCTTGGCAACGTAACCCACGTGTGCGGAATTGGCCTAACAGACAGCGGGTTTGACGCGCTGCCTCCCGCTGACGGACTTCCGGTATCAGACCCCTCGGCATTCTCTGCACCATTTAAAAGGGCTCCGGTCAGAGTGAGCATTGCCCCTGATGAAGACAAGCAAGCGTTGAAACAGCTGTTGGGCGGATCGTAGCAGTAGTTACTTCCAGATGATTTGTCAGGAATAAAACTACTTTTTTTTCTTCAAAAACGTGAGTGCTGATCTAATTTCTTTTTCCAGTTTGGAGGAAGTGAGTGTTTACATATATATATATATATATATATATATTTATATTTTAAATCCACTCTCTACGAAGTCAAGGGGGGTTGCGGGGGCACCAGAGATATCAGTGTATCGGGCCCCAAGATTTCTGTTGCTGCTTCTGAGGCTTCCTGCAGGAATCCATTACTGCTTGACCTGGTGGTCCCCAGCAGTCCCCCTTGTCACCTCTGCTCTGGAGTCCCTGCGGTTGCCTCATGTACAGTGTCCAAAGGTCCCAGTAACCTCCAGTTTTGTAGATTTGTGCCACATACATATGTAAGCAGAGAAAGCTGCACTTGCAGGAATATGAGTGGAGGTTCCTGCACAGTAGAAAGCCTGGCTACTGCAATAAGAGCTGTCCATCAGGTGCTCGCCCACAAGGAGGGCTCTTCTCTTTGATGTTGGGGTCCTGGAATGGACAGCGAATGGCAGAGTTGCTGGCAGTGATATTTCCTCCCAGGCTCAGCAGCCCTGTCATTCCTGCTCTCTATCAGACACATTGTACACAAGGTGCTCCCCGCTGACACATGCCCGACCAGGGAGAAAAATGCAGAGGACAGTAAGACTGTGAGGGGCTAGCCACTTACAGTGTCAGAGAGTTGGGACAGACACCCGAAAGCTGCATAGGGAGGTGTTGTGAGAGCTCCCAAGTGATCAGAGGGGCACAGCTTGGAGGAGAGTGACTGAAGAAGGTAACTGAGGGACAAAGGGGACCCTGGTCCTCATTGTCTGTTATGCACAGGAGGAAACATTCTGGATACAACTGGCTGGCGGGGCTGATTGTCATCTTTGCTTTCAGCACACACCGTCCTTGGAAATCCATTTTCACTCCTCCAAACAGGGTAATGCTGCGAGCAGTCACTGACAGCATGGGACTACACTGCCCAGCAGCGTGTCAGATCTCCTCTAGGTGCGTAGTTACACCACTGGGTGACCATCTCGGCGTGCCCCCCCCCCCCCCCCCCCCCCCAATCTGGCACCCAGGGCACATGCCCCTTTAATGGATACCTTATTCCTGCACCCTGGGTCTGATTGATGACAAGGCAGTACTGCTGTTTATCTCATCTTGGTAATAACAAGTGGGAGAGGGTTGCAGTGTTGTCCTGCATACTTCACTAGGAGAGTGGTAGCTCCCACATACTCTTAAACCTATCAATCTCTCTCTCTCTATAGAAGTGATTTTACTGTTAAACTACCTGAGGAAGTGGCTGGATGCCACAAAAAGCTTTGCAATTTAAGTGAGATTTTTACCTTTTATTTTATGCTTTATTTAGATACAGTATATCAATTATTATGCCCTATTTCATCATGTGCTACTGTTGTAAATGTACTTATTTTTTTACAGAACAATAGTTGTATGTTTTTTTATACCATTACTAATATGCAGATAGCCTTCTAGTGACCTCTGCACAATACAGGGAGTCTTCTAGCTGCCACTGCTATCAAAGGGGGTAATTCTGAGTTGATCGCAGCAGGATTTTTGTTAGCAGTTGGGCAAAACCATGTGCACTGCAGGGGAGGCAGATATAACATGTGCAGAAAGAGTTAGATTTGGGTGGGTTATTTTATTTCTGTGCAGGGTAAAAACTGTCTGCTTTATTTTACACTGCAATTTAGATTGCAGATTGAACAGACCCCACCCAAATCTAACTCTCTTTGCACATGTTAAATCTGCCTCCCCTGCAGTGCACATGGTTTTGCCCAACTGCTAAAAAATTTCCTGCTGCGATCAACTTGGAATTACCCCCAAAATACGGAGCATTACTAATTTAGTGATGTCAATTGCTAACATTTTAATACTTGAGTCACAATTTTTAATGATAGGTCGGTGACAGTGCATATAATTATTTTCTCCTTTGAGGCGTGTGAGCATCTTCCATTCACATTGTTTTTCTGAATGATACAGTATATGTTTATGTCAGGGCACTCTGTGTGTGCTGTACTTAGTAGTACAGTACAGCATGAGTACATAATGAGACTGATAATGTACTTATGGTGAATGATGTGAGTAGTAGAGCTGTAATAATGATGCACAATATTAGAAAGTAAGACATACCATCTTACAGATATTTCCTATTACTTTGTTACCGTTATGGGACCAGTATAGTTCCCATGTCCACCGACCAACAGAATTGGAGCAGTTGTTATCTTTGACTATATTTTGTATGTGATATTACTGACCCCTGAAAATTAAAAAATGTGAAGATATTCGCAAAGTGTCACCTCTGTCCCTGTAGATAAAAATCCCATCATCATAGCTTAAATTATTTTACTGGGTGAAGAATTTCTGTGTATTTTAAACTTTTTCGTTTCCGTTTCTCATTTTGTTTTGACTTATGATTAATGTGTTAACCACACGTTCAGATGAGGTGAGGAGTCCACAGTCAATGCAGATGATGCGAAGATGAAAATGATATATATACACAGCAGTCAAGTAAATTAGATTTCTAATGACATTTTCTTTTACTATTCTGCACAGTAATTCTGACAGGTTGACTAATTAAAAAACAAGGTAAAAGATTGTTTCTTACCGAACTTCCTGACACTATCTGTAACAAGATTAGCAACTTGCTTTGTCAAGTGTCCTTTGGGACCTTTAAGACCCATGTTACAGACTGAGTTACCGCTATGTAAATAATGGTATTGACATCGATCTGGCATAAGGTAAGCATTATGCTGCATTGAATATGGGAGCATTCTGCAAACTAGCAAATAAAAGATGAGTTAACAGCGGAGGATGAAATGGAACAATAATTTTGAAGCTGCCAATTGACACTGTACTGCTCAATACACACACACAAGTAATTGGAAATTAGAGAAAGGAAATAACATATGATGTTTTAATCAATACAGTCAGTAAACAAGATCAGTTTGTATTCTGCCACCTTTGGCCTAATAAAAATCACATGTAATCTCAAGCAAACTGCTGACAAATATATTTGCTATAGTCTATTTACAAACAACAGTGCTGTTGTAGAGCCATGGTTTATGAGTGTGCTTATTTTGTTTATATAGACTTTCTACCTTTAGACATCTAGAATTTGTTGGTTTGTACTTGTATTGCTTATCTGTCTGTGTGGCTTCCTTCTAGGGCAGGCATGTCCAACCTGTGGCCCTCCAGCTGGACATGCCTGTTCTAGGGGTTTTCTAGCAGGTGCTTTGTGTCATTCATTTGTTTTTGTTGTTCTTAGATATATTTGGCAAAGGGTGATACCTGTCTGTTCTTCTAAAATCTCCTGGAGACTCAAAAGTTTGGACACGTTCCTCCAGGACTCGTTCTTGTGAGGGTGGCGCCTTGATCATGCAATTCTCATTTTAAGGACCAACTAGCCAGTGGCGGTACTAGCGAGTGATGGCCCTAGGTGCAAAAATATGCTCTGGACCCCTCTCCTCTGCACTACGAGTGATGCAGTGGATGACAGCTGGGGAGGCTGTTGGTGATGGGAAGATGTAGAGGGTGTCAGGATGAGGTAGATGGTGACAATGGAAGGCAGAGGGAGACAGGGAGAGGCAGAGGGAGACCTTGGAAATCAAAGGGTGACAGGGGAAGGCAAAGGGTGACAGGGGAAGGCAGAGGGTGATGGGGAGAGGTAGAGGGTGATGGAGAGGCAGTGGGTGATAGCAGAAGGCAAAGAGTGACAGGGAGATAGTGGGTAAAAGGGAGACAGTGGGTGACAGGGATAGGGTGACAAGCAGATAGTGATAGGCAGAGGGTGACAGGGAGAAGGTGACATGGAGATAGTGGGTGACAGGGAGAGGGTGACAGGAAATCAGAGGGTGATGGGGCGAGGCATAGGGTGACAGAGGAAGGCAGAGAGAGACAGGGAAAGATAGAGGGGTGGCAGAGAGGGAGTGGGTGATAGCGGAAGGCAGAGGGTGACAGGGATATAGTGGGTGACGGAGATAGTGGCTAACAGAGAGATAGTAGGTGAGAGGGAAAAGGTGAAAAGGAGCTAATGATAGGTAGAGGATGACAGGGAAAAGGTGGCATGGAGATAGTGGGTGACAGTGGGTGACAGGGAGATAGCTGGTGACATGGAGAGGGTGAAAGAGGAAGGCAGAGGGTGATGGGGAGAGGCATAGGGTGACAGAGAAAGGCAGATGATGACAGAGGAAGGCAGAGGGAGACAGGGAGAGGTAGAGGGTGATGGAGAGGCAGTGGGTTATAGCAGAAGGCAGAGGGTGACAGGGAGATAGTGGGTAACATGGAGCCAGTAGGTGACAGGGATAGGGTGACAAGGAGATAGTGATAAACAGAGCATGACAGGGAGAAGGTGACATGGAGATAGTGGGTGACAGGGAGAGGGTGATGGCAAAGTAGAGGGTGATGGGGAGAGGCATAGGGTGACAGAGGGAGGCAGAGGATGACAGAGGAAGACAGAAGGAGACAGGGAATGGTAGAGGGTGACAGAGAAGGAGTGGGTGATAGCAGAAGGCAGAGGGTGACAGGGAGATAGTGGCTGACAGAGATATAGTTGACAAAAATCGAATGATAGGCAGAGGGTGACAGGGAGAAGGTGGCATGGAGATAGTGGGTGACAGGGAGAAGGTGACAGGGTGACAGTGGGTGACAGGGAGAGAGCTGGTGACATGGAGAGGGTGAAAGAGGAAGGCATAGGGTGATGGGGAGAGGCATAGGGTGACAGAGGAAGGCAGATGATCACAGAGGAAGGCAGAGGGAGACAGGTAGAGGGTGATGGAGAGGCAGTGGGTGATAGTAGAAGGCAGAGGGTGCAGGGAGATAATGGGTAACATGGAGACAGTGGGTGACAGGGATAGGGTGACAAGGAGATAGTGATAAACAGAGGGTGACAGGGAGAAGGTGACATGGAGATAGTGGGTGACAGGGAGAGGGTGATGGGAAAGTAGAGGGTGATGGTGAGAGACATAGGGTAAGAGAGGACGGCAGAGGATGACAGGAAGGCAGAGGATGACAGGAAGGCAGAGGAAGACAGGGAATGGTAGAGGGTGACAGAGAAAAAGTGGGTGATAGCGGAAGGCAGGGGGTGGCGGGGAGATAGGGGCTGACAGAGAGATAGTAGGTGAGAGGGAAAAGGTGACAAGGAGCTAATGATAGGCAGAGGGTGACAGGGAGAAGGTGGAATGGAGATAGTGGGTAACAGGGAGAGGGTGACAGGGAGATACTGGGTGACATGGAGAGCCTGAAATGGTAAGGCAGAGGGTGATGGGGA
Source organism: Pseudophryne corroboree (assembly GCF_028390025.1). Lineage (NCBI taxonomy): Eukaryota > Metazoa > Chordata > Amphibia > Anura > Myobatrachidae > Pseudophryne > Pseudophryne corroboree. The sequence goes on from NC_086448.1 coordinate 675,830,980, forward strand.
GAGGCATAGGGTAACAGAGGAAGGCAGATGATGACAGAGGAAGGCAGAGGGAGACAGGAAGAGGTAGAGGGTGACGGAGAGTCAGTGGGTGATAGCAGAAGGCAGAGGCTGACAGCGAGATAGTGGGTGATGGGGAGACAGTGGGTGACAAGGAGATAGTGAAAGGCAGTGGGTAACAGGGAGAAGGTGACATGGAGATAGTGGGTGACAGGGAGAGGGTGATGGGGTAATAGATGTTGACAGGGATGGGGTTACAGGTAGATAGATGGTGACATGGAAAGGGTGACAGTGAGTGGCAGAGAGAAGGTGACATGGAGATAGTGGGTGACAGGGAGATAGTGGGGGACTGAGAAGGCAGTGGATAATAGCAACAAGGTGGCTGAAGGCAGTGACATTCACAAGTTTACTTACATTACTTCTGGGGCCGGGTCCAGATCAGATAATTGTAGCTGTGAGATAGGCTGAGTTCTCTCTGCATGCAGAGGCAGAGATGTTCCTCCATCCTATCTTCCTTGCCACAATGTCACCCCCCGTCAGCACCTCCTCCCCCTCAGCATCAGCTAGTAAGCCCAGTCCCCAGCAGTCACTCAGGAGGCAAGGGAAACAGCCGGTGAGAGATGAGAGGGGAGCCCCTCCTCTTGACCTACATTGGAACACAAAATTGGGAGTTTCTTAGGGGTCTATTCATGAAACAGTGAAAAGTGTGCAGAAGTAAGCAAGTGGAGCAGTTGCCCATGGCAACCAATCAGGTACTGCGTATAATTTTATAAAATGCATTTTATAAATGTTACCTCAACACTGTTTGGCTGCCATAGGCAACTTCTCCACTGGCTCACTTCCCCAACAGAGTGTCGAGGCAGTGTAACAATGAGATTGTTTGACTCATTATAAAGCTGCCACTAGCGCAAGGATGCTATTTGCATTGTGCAGTGGTGAATCATGCCATTATGGACCTGCACCCACCGTCACTGTGTGATGTATCAAAAGGCACTTGGATTTTGTGCATCTGCCACTACAGGTGGAAATATATGAATTATTTTGTATGGCTTAAAAGCCCTGCAATACCACATAACGAGCGCCTCTTTCCCTCTCCCTTTCTATGTGTGTATATATATATATATATACACAGTATATATCTATAGAGAGAGAGAGAGAAAGATTTGTGTTTTTTATGTGGTGTTGCAGGGCTTTTAAACCATTCAAAACAGCATAATTTATTTCCAACATTATTAATCACACCTTGAAAGCCTATAATTATAACTCCCATACCTGCTTTCCCGCTAGAATGTGATGTCTTACATGTGTAATGATCAGATGGGATGTCCTGCTTAATAATAGAAGGGTTAGCATAGCATAGCATTATCAGAAACTTTTGAGGGTACAGTTGCAAGAAAAAGTATGTGAACCCTTTGGAATTTCCTGGATTTGTGCATAAATTGGTCATAAAATGTGTTCTGGTCTTCATCGAAGTCACAACAATAGACAAACATAGTCTGCTGAAACTAATACCACACAAACAAATATATATTCTCATGTTTTTATTGCTCTTCTGATTTTTTTTCTATTTTTCACTGTATGTGTTAGGGATACAAACTACTAGATTTATGAAGTGGTGGTTTGGAAAACCTTGCCAACATTTTCTTACCTCTCACTGGAGACATTGATAGTAATGAGCTGCCCATATCTATCCACACCAAGACAACCACACATTAACAAAATATTTAATTAAAATATAAACTCCCCCTCTACCCATATATTACTTAACTATATTCAAAAGAACCATATAAGCATAAAAGATCCAGACTTGGCAAAAAACTGGAATGAGGCACATCTTATACTGTGAGTGACCATTGCAAGAATGACAAGTACAGTATGTGATTCATATTAAAATGAATGGCTTTGCTCTGGTAGGTCCAAAGCCATGAGCAGTGCATAAGAGAATTGATCAGAAGAGAGGTGCCATCAAATGGTCACCATAGTTACCAATTAAAACTTTTTCTATTTAAAGTCAACATTATCCCTTTGACCCTGAGAAAGTACTGATAGGGTAAAATGTATAGGAACCACTCCTCTTTCCCAACATCCACTAACTAATCAGCAAATCATGCCATGTAGCCCACAGCCTGGAACTCAGAAGCCAGTCTCATCACAAAGACAGCCAAGGTCAGAATCCAGAAGTGCTACGAGTAGCAATGCTCACCATAATGGGACTCACAGAGCTATGTAGAAAAGGCAAAGCTGCAATTGATGAGACCCTTCAATAATGAGTGATTTTCTCACAACAGTGTGTGACAGGATCACTGGAATAGTGGTGGAAGGTAGGCATGTTTACTCATGGTCACATCACAGTAGGATTTCGCATGGGTTATTTTGGCTCGGGTGTATAAAGATGTGTCTGAATATTGTTATTCCTGCCCTGAGTACCAGTATCATGCTCCCAGACCCCATTTTAAAAGCCCCCTTGTGCCCCTGCCTGTTATAGAAGTCCTGTTGACAAGATAGCCATGGATCTGGTTGGGCCTTTGGTAAAGTCTGCTTAGGGTCATCAGTATATTCTCATAATAGTGGAATAGGCTACTTAATATCCTGAGGCAATCCCTTTGCGTATTATGTCAACCAAGACAATAGCTAGAGAGCTGGTGTATGTTTTTAGTAGGGTGGGAATACCAAATGAAATTTTGGCTGACCAGGGTGCCCCTTTTATGTCTAGAATTCTGAAGGAATTATGCAAATTATTTAAAGTTACTCACCTGAGAACTTCAGTTTATTATCCCCAAATGGATGGGTTGGTAGAGAGGTTAAAGAAAACTTTAAAAAGTATGCTGAAAAAGGTTGTTGTTAAGGGTGGCAAGAAACTGGAATTACTTATTGCCATATTTGATGTTGGCCTCTAGAGAAGTACCTCAGTCTTCTCTAGGTTTCTCTCCTTCTGATCTATTGTATGGGAGACATCCCAGAGGGTTCCAGCGGGATGATGATGTTTTGCCTCGTTCTGGTTTCCGAGTCAGGCGGGAAAACCCGAGCCTGACTCGGATCCGGGCTCGGGTCGTGAAGTTCGAGGGGGTTCGGTTCTCAGGGAACCGAACCAGCTCATCTCTATCTAAAATACATATCCAGAATATGCCTATGTCTTAGACAAGACACTGCAAAAACGCTAATTCATTCTCTCATTATCTCCCGCAGGAACTATTGCACTGGTCTTCCCCAGAACAAACTTTCACCCCTACAATCTATTTTGAATGCAGCTGCGAGGCTGATTTACTTAGTAATATGTTCTGCTCCTCCACTCTGTTAGTGCTGACATTGGTTACCTATAGTTTACCAAATTCAATATATTGCTTACACATAAGGATATTAATCAAACCACAGCAATATGAAACTATTTCCTTTTCTCAAAATATCTCCCAGCTTTACAGCGCCACTCTGCGAAAAATATGTGCCATCCACACTCATTACCTGCTGCCAATCATGGTTATAGCACTTTCTTTGCATTGCACGAACTCTTTGTAGACTTTCTTCTAGTCTCCGAAATTGAAAGTAAAGTGATTGCATTAATGATCACTTTACTTTCACAAATTACAGGGATGGGCTCCTATTGGACCCCTTTCCCCTGGATGTAATTTTTATACATCCCAGCACATTTTATTTATAATTAGTGTTAGAAGCAGCAATCAGAAATTAGAATTATCAAGTCTAAAACCCAGTAAATACGAAATGGGCCCCTAAATCCAGAATGCAAGAAAGAGGAAGATCTATTAATGGGAGATATTGTTCAGAAATTAAAAACACCACAATTTACTATAAATAAGTCACTAATTTATTCCACAAACTCTCCAGTTCATTAAACATTGAATTATGTTTAAATCAGGTGCTTTTGAGTGATTTTACTTTGGCGAGTATCAAATGTGTTTTCCCATTGATAAGAATAGATAATGTATTCCTATGGGAGAAGAACCTTATTGAAATGTGATGTATAGTTCAGTTGGAATGAATGGTAATAGTTCAGAAAACAAAAAGCAATTATTACATGCTGGCTGAGAGTGATTGGCTGAACATGTAATGACCTCCAGGCCAATTGAAAATATTGGAATTGGTAGCAAAGCATGGAAACTATTCTATGCATGCTTGAACTGACAGGCGTTGCTGGTGCTTGTAGTTACACAGCAGTATTTAAGTTTTTTGGGACTTGTGAAAAAATATTTGTGTATTTATTTATGTCAAAGAGTTTCCTAGTCATTTTAATTCAGCTGCATGTTTGTGCCCATACAAATACTTGGTTCAGTGAGTCTGATTCATGTTTGTAAGTAAAGCAAAAATGCAAGCAACTAGGCCAGTGATTCCCAAACTGTGTGCCTAGGCACCATGGGGTGCCTCAGGACACTTGTAGGGGTGCCTTGGATTGGTGGTCCAGGACCAATCAAAATTATTTATGGTCAATGTAATAGACAAAACCAGTGCTGGTGGATGCTAATCATAAAATATGTGGACAAACAGAAGCAAATCCTGTCCCTCACCACACAATTAAACTTATGGATGACACATAAACACAATTTACTTTATTTAATATTTCTTTCTAAATGTCTCAATAAGAAGCTTTTGTCCTAGGGGTGTTGTGAAAAAAATTCTGATGCTCTAGGGCGCCGTGATTCCAAAAAGTTTGGGAACCACTGAACTAGGCAAAACCATGTTGCACTGCAGATGGGGAATAGAGTTAGATGCGGGTGGGGAGTGTTCAAACGGAAATCTAAATTGCAGTATAAAAATAAACCTGTCTAACATTTGTGGGCTGCATACCATAGCAGCACTATTTATCCTGCACAATTTTTTTTTTATTTGCTCCCCTTGCATGGCAACATGGTTTGTTCCAGACACAATGTTACTTGCTTTTTTTTGCTTTGCTTACAAACACAAATCAGGCCCAATGAATGGTATAGAAAATTCCACTCTTCTCACTGAGAATTTTGACATCTGAAACCATTGAGATAAGTTTTAGATATTTACATGGTGGTTTCACAAATCATCCTTTCAAAGATCCTCCTTGCTCTATATGTCACAATTCAGAATTCAAATCATATTTTCCTATCCTCCCGTAATGGTCAGGAGGTTCCTGAAAATCAGGTGGTGCTCCCAGACCCCCAGGAAAATGTGGCAAGCCTCCTGCGTCCCACACCAGCTGATCACACCACTCTTGGCCAGCCACAACAGAGCGCAAGTGGGTGGTCTGAGGGAACCCAGTGATGTGATTTGCACTGAATTCCATTACAGTAGCCCTGCCCCCTGTAATACAATGCCTGCTTACTCTGCACTGTATAATGGCCGGTGAAGGGAAGCCATGATGGCGTGAACGTGCTGCCAAACCCCCCAAACAGCTCAACTTTGCACCAGCCATACCCCCCTTTACTATGTGTGTTTAGAGAATGCACTGAGTTGGTGGTCTGTTTGCCAATAGTTGGCAGCAGCTCCATAACCATGCCACCAATCAGGGGTCAAGGCCAAGGGGACACCATGGCTGCACTTTTCTTGCCCCATCTGCAGTGGTTCAAACTCCCTAAAGAGCCATCCTCCTGTCACATCTTGATGGTTACTTACCATTGGGCTACTCTCTCCAACATCGTGCTGGAATCTGTCTTGGGAGTTGGTCATGGTGAGAGGTAACATGACAGAAACAAGAGGGGGCTGCTATTGATAAGTGGCAACAAGGATGGAGAGGCATCCAGCATGCCCTGGGAACTGAAATATCCAGACACAGCTCTGGTTCAGATAAAAGTTACATTTATTAATATTTTATTTGTATAGATAGCTTTTGTGATAGTTTTCTCAGGACTGTTGTCAATCACTAATTTAAGTCAGAGAATTGTGCCCCAAGTGTTCTGTGTGTGTTGTGCATGTAGGTATCAAAATTCATTACATCAAATTACCATAAAAGATGCAAGCTTATGTTTAGGAAAAAAGAAAATTACAGTTTCTACATCAAAAAGTACAAAGTGTTCAGTTCAGATAATTACATTTATTTAAAATGAAAATACCACCTTCATTAAATGGATGGCCTATGATTTTATATTATCAGTAAACTAAATATAGGCTAATTAATTTGATCATATTTTTAATTAAATGTCAGCAACATTATGCATATTGTATTCAGGACTGGAAAAGACAAATTATATATTTTCACATGCTATCTCCTTTAAATTGTACTAATGGGGCATTTTAAGGTACGTATTTATATGTGTAACGTATCATAGCAGATCCTGTTTTGTTAAGTCAGGACTGGATTTACATAATTGGAGATTGTAAACCCACAACCTTTGCCACCGTAGACCTTCCATCCACTTAGAACAGATCACTAGACATCTGTAAACTTGCTGAGCTTGATCTTGTATGCTTTGATTCACTAACAAATTAAAATGTGAATTCCTAATCCAAAGGGGAATATTGACCTGGTCTTGAGGGAGTGGGAGTTAGAGAGGACTTACAGTACCAATCATTAAGTGGTTAAAAAAAAGTTTAATGTACAAACTTTGGGTCGCACACAAGTTGAAATTGCACAGATTTCAGTATACTGCACATGCGCCAAAGAAAGGCCATTCTGTCTTTCGAGAGTATCATGGGCGTGTGATGGGCATGACTTCCTTTCTCAATCCTAGCATATGGATGAAGATGGGATGTCTGTTTCAGGTGAATATTTTGGGGATGGTGTAAATCCGGGATATTAATGATGGCTGCTGCTGAAGTAAGAAAAGTGGGCGGGATAGGCTTCCACCTGCAGTATGTCAGGAATCGGCGTTCAGTGGCATCTCACTTACCAGTGCGCTGGTGTGCAGGCCTTCGGAGGTCACGGCCCCAGTTTGCGGCTGTATGAATGCTCTGTCCGCGAGCGCAATATCCATTGTCACTGTGTACCCCTGAAGTCCATCCAGCGTGTACACCACTGTGTGCCCGACATCTGTACAGCATGGGCGCCGCCATGACACTTGCGGTCAGCTGACCTGAACACCCAATCCTGCGATGTGTTTGCACACATGATTCCAGCATCCAATGTCTGCTGAGCAAAGGGGTATAAATCCAGAACATCGGCTCAGTGTCATCACCTTGGACAACGCGTCACATCCAGTGTACAGTTCTCCTGGTTGCTGTTTTCCTGTCTTCAGTGACTTCCTTGCTCCAGTGTCTCCGTGGAACTACAGGCTTCAGCCATCCTGCTCTGCTACAAACTCCTTCCACAGTCAGCCTCCACCACTTCTTGCAGTAAGAGACTCTCTCCAGGTGCTACCTTACCATTCTCACCTGTGCATTTTTTTTCTGCATTCTCTCTTAAGTGCATTCAGCACTTAATCTACCAGTTTGCTATTCTACAAACTGTCTCCTGCTTAGGCCTTGCTTGGCTTAGTGGATTTATGCAAATATACAGACTGTGGGAATCTTCACTGTTGGTTTCCAAACCATCCATCGGAGTTACTTACTGCCTGTTATTCCTGTCATCAGTTGATCTGCTCTCATCTGCATATTGTTTCTGTTATTATTACCGACTATCAAGTCAATCATCGTTGTTAATCCCATTGACTTTCAAAACTATCCATCGGAGTTATTTACTGCCTGTTATTCCTGTCATCAATTGCATCAGTTTTCATCTGCATATTATTTCTGTTACTACCGACTACCAAGTCAATCATCGTTTTTGTTACTCTCATTGACTTTCAAATCATCTGCATTATCATTGTGTTCCAGTTACTGTTTATACCCCTGTGTGCTAATAAACATCAATGCGCACATGCGCAGGAATTTTCTACAGCCTCCTCGTTTTCTCCCCCGCACCAACACTGACCCACTAGTGCCCCCTCCGGGAACAGAGAGTTACAGACCTGACAGTTTGTCCAAGGCGCATAGACCCGGACGGTGGTCAGAGTGTGGGGTCAGGGGCACTTCAAAGTTTAGTGTCACGACTCGATGGTCAAGAGGCTGCACAACAGCAGATTATACAGTTTCTACGAGGGATGTCTTCCCAACTGGACACTCTACAACAGTCCTTTTCAAGTTCCGTTTCTCCAGCCCCATCTTCAGATCCAGTTCCAGTTTCCAGTTCCACAGCTTCAAGCTCTCCAGTTGCTTCTGTTCCAGTATCCCGTATTCATCTTCCTATGCCGAGTAAGTATGATGGCAACCCTAAAATGTGTAATGGATTTCTGAACCAGTGTGAGGTTCACTTTGAATTGCTGCTGCAAAATTTTCCAACACCCAGAGCAAAGGTTGCATACATTGTGTCCCTCCTTTCTGGCTCTGCCTTGAATTGGGTCTCCCCGCTATGGGAACGAGCGGATTCTCTCTTGAACAACTATACGGATTTTGTTGCTGCATTCCGACGCATCTTTGATGAACCTGGGCATACAACATCTGCTTCCTCAGACATAGTTCAGATTCGCCAGGGAACACGTACTGTGGGACAATATGTCATCCAGTTCCAGACATTGGCATCAGAAGTTAGGTGGAATAACCAGGCATTGGTCATCGCCTTCTGGCATGGTCTGTATGACCGTATAAAAGATGAATTAGTTACCCGAGATCTCCCAGAGCAACTGGAAGCTTTAATTTCCCTATGTGTAAAATTGGACTTGCGCTTACGCGAATGAACCAGTAAACGCTCTCGAAGTGACCTTCGCAAGCATCGAGTTATGCCTCAAGTACAGTCTCTACCCACTGCTTCCGATGAGCCTATGCAAGTGAATAGGTCCCGCTTAACCCCTGAGGAGCGGTCAAGAAGGTTACGGGAAAGATTGTGCCTATATTGTGCTGCTGCTGGTCACCTGATTGGTTCCTGTCCTACTCATTCGGGAAACGCCAGATCCTAACTTGCAAAGGAGGAGTCAAGTTAGGAACCTTAATCAAAGCTCCTTCTTCCTGAGATCTCATCCTGCCAGTTACCTTGGAAACACAGAATGGTCTTCAGTCCTTTTCTGCTCTGGTAGAATGTGGTGCTGCTGGGAACTTTATCAAGTAGGCTGCAGTTGACAGAATCCATCTTCCTGTCTCAAAGCTGTCTCGTCCGGTTTACCTCACTGCCATGGACGGGAGTTGTATTGCTGAGGGTTCCATCGTTCAGCAAACTAAGCCAGTGGTCCTGGGAGTGGGCTTCCTTCGTTCTGAGCTCATCAAACTCTTGGTCATTCCGAAAAGCCACTTATGAGATCGTACTGGGTATGCCCTGGCTTCAGTTGCACAATCCACAATTCGACTGGTCCACACTACAGCTTACAGCATGGAGTCCTTCCTGTTTCCACACCTGTTTGGCTCGAGTTCGACCTGTGAGATCTTCAGGGTTAAAGCTCCAGACTGGTCTTCCTGAGGCCTACAAAGACTTTGCTGACGTCTTCAGTGAAAAGGCCGCCGATGTTTTGCGTCCCCATCGAGAGTGGGATTGCCCCATTGATCTTATTCCGGGGAGTAAGCCACCCAGAGGGCGTATATACTCTCTCTCTGTTCCTGAGACTCAAGCTATAATTGAGTATATAAATGAGAATCTACAGAAAGGGTTCATCTGTCCATCTTCGTCTCCAGCAGGTGCAGGGTTTTTCTTCGTTAAGAAAAAAGACAGAGGATTATGCCCCTGCATCGATTATCGGGGTTTAAATGACATCACTATTAAGAACAGCTATCCCTTGCTGCTCATTACGGAACTGTTTGACAGAGTCAGAGGTGCTAGTATCTTTACCAAGCTAGATCTCCATGGGGCTTACAATCTCATCAGGATCTGAAGTGGCGATGAGTGGAAAACCGCCTTCAACACCTGCGATGGCCACTATGAATATCTAGTGATGCCCTTCGGACTAAGTAATGCCCCGGCGGTGTTTCAGAACTTTGTCAATGAAATATTTCAAGATCTTCTGTACAAATGTGTGGTAGTCTACCTCGATGACATCCTGATCTTCTCCCGTGACTTAGTTTCCCATCGCCAACAAGTGAAAGAGGTTCTTCTACGTCTAAGACAGAATCATCTTTATGGTAAACTGTCTAAGTGCACTTTGAAGCTTCTTCAATGCCCTTCCTAGGGTACATAATTTCCGGTTCTGATCTTCAAATGGGCCCAGCTAAATTGAAAGCCAAAGAGAACTAGTCTCTACCCACAACACAAGTCGGTTCAGCGTTTCCTTGGCTTTGCCAACTACTATTGAAAGTTCATTAAAGGATTTTCCACAACGATAGCCCCAATTATCTACCTCACTCGGAAAGGTGGTGAATCCTTCCCAGTGGTCTTAAGAAGCACTGTCTGCCTTTCAAAAAATTAAACAAGCTTTTGTTTCTGCTCCTGTGTTACAGAAGCAGATGTCAACAAGGCTTTCGTTCTAAAAGTGGACGGCTCGATGGTTGGTGTTGGCGCAGTCCTGTCCCAGATTGGTTCCGATGGTAAGACTCACCCTTGTGGGTTTTTATCCTGTAGATTCTTGCCCGCTGAGATGAACTACTCCTTCAGTGATCAGGAGCTTCTAGCAATTAAACTAGCCCTCGAAGAACGGAGGTATCTGTTGGAGGGTGCAAGATTACCCATTACCATCTATACCGACCATACAGTAAGAACCTCCTTTATTTAAAGGCAGCACAGTGTCTAAATCCTCGACAAGCAAGGTGGGCCTTATTCTTTTCTCATTTTAATTTTAAGTTGCAGTTTCGACCTGGCTCTCAGACGCTTTATCACGCTACATGATTTCCAATGAAGAATCTTCAGAACAAGTCTATCGTCCAGTACTCAATCCTGTAGTTTTCGCTTCTACTAATGTATCTCTGGTTCCGCCTTCAGGCAAGATGTTTGTTTCTTCTGAGCTTCGTCCAAATCTCCTGTCTTGGGCTCATACCTCTAAGTTCACTAGTCATCCTGGAGTCCTAGAGACTTTCAAGTTCTTGTCTCAGTCCTACTGGTGGCCCCACATGAAAGCTGATATCCAAGAATTTGTGGCTTTATGTCCCAAGTGTGCCCAGCACAAAGTCCCTCGTCAAGCTCCTGCAGGTCAACTGTTGCCAAATTCTATACCAAGTCATCCCTGGTCTCATCTGTCGATGGATTTAATTTCGGACCTTCCTCCCTCTAAAGGGTATGATACCATCTGGGTAGTGGTCGACAGGTTCTCAAAAATGGCCCATTTCATTCCACTCATGGGTTTACCGTCTGCTCCAAAGCTTGCACAATTATTCCTCCGTGAAATCTTCAGGTTACATGGACTTACAACTAAAATAATATCTGATTGAGGAGTTCAGTTTGTGGCAAGATTCTGGAGGGCTCTATGCTCTGCATTGCAAGTCAAACTTAAGTTCTCTACTGCCTATCATCCTCAAACGAATGGGCAGACAGAGAGAGTAAACCAGGAGCTTGAGACCTTTTTAAGACTCTATATTTCTTCTTCACAGGATGACTGGGTAGATTTATTGCCTTTGGTGGAATTTGCTCATAACTTTCGTTATCATACAGCCACAAATACTACCCCTTTCATTGCAGTTTATGGTCAACATCCTAGAGTTCCGGATTTTCAAGATCTTCCCATCATTGATGTACCGGCAGCCTCTTCAGTCCTTCAGCAGTACTCCCAGATTTGGAAAAAGATTAATCTTTCTCTAAAGAAAGTATCTCAACAGTATAAAGACTTTGCTGATCAGAAAAGGTGAGCAGTTCCTAGTTTAAAGCCGGGTGATAAAGTCTGGTTATCCACCCGAAATCCTCCATCTCAGAGTTCCCTCAATGAAGTTCGCTCCACGATTCATTGGTCTATTTCCAGTAGAGTGTGTCACTAACCCAGTGGCTTACAAGTTGAAATTGCCTTCACATTTGAAAATTCCCAACTCATTTCATATTTCTCTCCTTAGACCCTTGATTCTTTGATGATTTCCAGAAAGCTCTTCCAGCTGCTCCAAAAGTTCAAACTCATCGGGGCGTAGAAGTTGAGAAGATCCTGGATTCTCGTTATCGGTATGGTCAGCTACAGTATCTGATTGACTGGTCCGGATATGGTCCTGAGGAGAGGAGTTGGGTCAACGCCACTGATGTTCATGCTCCACGGTTAGTTCAAACTTTTCATATACTTTTTCCTTCCAAGCCTCGTGGGTGTTCGGTGTCCACCCATAAAGGAGGGGGTACTGTCAGGAATCGGCGTTCAGTGGCATCTCACTTACCAGCGAGCTGGTGAGCAGGTCTCCGGAGGTCATGGCCCCAGTTTGCAGCTACATGTATGCTCTGTCCGCGAGCGCAATATCCATTGTCACTGTGTACCCCTGAATTCCATCCAGCATGTACCCAGCTGTGTGCCCGGCATCTGTACAGCATGGGCGCCATGACACTTGCGGTCAGCTGACCTGAACACCAAATCCTGCAATGTGTTTGCACTCATGATTCCAGCATCCAATGTCTGCTGAGCAAGGGGTATAAATCCAGAACATCAGCTCAGTCTCATTGCCTTGGACAACGCGTCACATCCAGTGTTCAGTTCTCCTGGTTCCTGTTTTCCTGTCTTCAGTGATTTCCCTGCTCCAGTGTCTCCATGGAACTACAGGCTTCAGCCATCCTGCTCTGCTACAAACTCCTTCCACAGTCAGCCTCCACCACTTCTTGCAGTAAGAGACTCTCTCCAGGTGCTACCTTACCATTCTCACCTGTGCATTATTTATCTGCATTCAGCACTGTACAATTGCATTCAGCACTTAATCTACCAGTTTGCTATTCTACAAACTGTCTCCTGCTTAGGCCTTGCTTGGCTTAGTGGACTTGTGCAAATATACAGACTGTGTGAATCTTCACTGTTGGTTTCCAAACCATCCATCGGAGTTACTTACTGCCTGTTATTCCTGTCATCAGTTGCATCTGCTCTCATCTGCATATTGTTTCTGTTATTACTGACTATCAAGTCAATCATCATTGTTGTTAATCCCATTGACTTTCAAAACCATCCATCGAAGTTATTTACTGCCTGTTATTCCTGTCATCAATTGCATCAGTTTTCATCTGCATATTATTTCTGTTACTACCGACTACCAAGTCAATCATCGTTTTTGTTACTCTCATTGACTTTCAAACCATCTGCATTATCATTGTGTTCCAGTTACTGTTTATAACCCTGTGTGCTAATAAACATCAATGCGCACATGCGCAGGAATTTTCTACAGCCTCCTCGTTTTCTCCACCTCACCACCACTGACCCACTCTTGCCTCCTCCGGGAATAGACAGAGTTACAGACCTGACACAGTAGCACGGATTCTCACATTAGCACAGACTAGTGAGCCGACTGTCACTGCCTTATGGACAAGCAGCCGCAGATGTTTCTAACTTGTATAATATAGAAAGGCATTTGACACCACAATGTTACTGTCTTGATCTTACTCAGAGGCTTCCCATTTGCTTTCCTTCCCTTCCTTACCTGATTGCACTGCCTCTGTCACATCTAGCCTGTCCTCCAGTGTTAATTTAGTTGACGAAAATTTAGACTAAAACTATTCGTCGATGAAGGATTTTTCTGTGATTAAAATGTAACTACTGTATAATGAAAATAGGAATTTCTTAATAATGAAAATGTTGACTAAATATTTGTCCATGTTGTCATGACTAAAATTGACTATACGAAAATGCTGTATTATTTTTGTCAGGACACCACATTTTTTCGAGTGATTGACTTTTTGGATTCTTTCATTACAAATACTGTATTTTATACAGTTTTATGCATCCTCTCTGCCTCTAGATTTACTTACTTGCACTGCGGCTGCGCAACAACTCTTTGTCATGAGAATCACTCAGTCAGTTTATGTAACTAGCTAATTAGATGACTTTAGCTAATTAGCTATATATTATAATATGCATCCTTACAGTTTCATTGTATTTTGCAGTAGACTAGTACTGTACTGTACTTGTATCAGACAGGTTGTATTTTTCTTTATTTATTTAAATTAACATTTTTAATAAAAATAAATTGTATTCTTGAATTGATATTTGCAGAAAATAAATGACCTGCTGTGAAGGAAATAGTATTTGTATTGTACTTGTTTGATACCTAGATTACTAAATACATAGTGAAAGGTATACAAAGTACAGTATTCAAGGGAATGATAGAGAAATGATCTTCAGCAAAATCCATTACAGTATTATTAAAATGCAAAGCTATGACTAGATAAATGACTAAAATCCACTGACTGAAACTTGGCTAAGGCGAAATTAAAAAATTTGACTAAAATGTGACATTTAATTTTGTAAAATTGTAGGAAAGTGACTAAGACTAAAACTAAATTGAAAATCCCTGACAAAAGTAACTCTGCTGTCCTCACACTTTCCCAAGACCACACAAGTCCCACAAAACTCAGCAAATGTTAAGAAACAATGCAGACCCTATATTTTCTAGTATTCGCTGATATTTAGCCCAAAGAATATTTTTGAGTTCTCACTTTCAGTGTACTTTTCACACATAACATGGGCAAGTATAAAAAAGCCCAAAACAATCCAATATATATCCTGCAACTTCTCCCTTGTATGGTGATGCAATGTGCTTTGCCTGCTGTAAGGGCACATGAAAATATCACATGAAGGAACGCCAAAAAAATGTTGCAGTTCAGTTTTTCTTTCATGTGGCAATTATTTCATATAGTTTCATTTATGGCTGTGTGCATCATTGCAGAGGTTCTGTAGTGTGTGAACAACAGAATCACGCCCAAGATCACTTCAGCTACAAAACCAGACATTCCCTAGGTACAATGGGGGTCATTCCGAGTTGTTCGCTCGTTGCCGATTTTCGCTATATTGCGATTAGTCGCTTACTGCGCATGCGCAAGGTTCGCAGAGCGCATGCGCTTAGTTATTTTACACAAAAGTTAGGTATTTTACTCACGGCATAACAAGATTTTTTCATCGTTCTGGTGATCGTACTGTGATTGACAGGAAGTGGGTGTTTCTGGGTGGAAACTTGCAGTTTTCTGGGCGTGTGCGAAAAAACGCTGGCGTTTCTGGGAAAAACGCGGCAGTGTCTGAAGAAACGGGGGAGTGTCTGGGCGAACGCTGGGTGTGTTTGTGACGTCAAACCAGGAATGAAACTGACTGAACTGATCGCAATGGCTGAGTAAGTCTCGAGCTGCTCAGAAACTGCTAAGAAATTTCTATTCGCAATTCTGCTAATCTTTCGTTCGCAATTCTGCTAAGCTAAGATTCACTCCCAGAGGGCGGCGGCTTAGCGTGTGCAATGCTGCTAAAAGCAGCTAGCGAGCGAACAACTCGGAATGAGGGCCAGTATTCATTTAGGGGTATATTCAGATTTTTTTCTCCTTTAATTTTTTTGCAGATGTTAATTTGAATTGACAGATAAAAATAAAAATCTGATTTTTATATATGTTTCATTTGACTGGTATATCTTTAATTCGCAACAGAGGCACCTGAGGAAGTTCACTCCAACAAAACATTAATCGATATTAAGCTACTGTAAATAACTCCAAAATGATAACATATATAAAACCAGTCCCCTAATTAAGTCCTCTAGGGCTATAGTGCCCTTTTGGGATGTCAGGTAGACAAAATTAATTTTGAGGATCCTCCCAAATGAGCAGAGCAACCTGCTGCATCCAACCTACTTACCCAGTGATGGGGGCATGGCTTGATTATGCAGCAACCCCTCCAATTGCCCCATGGGCCTAACCTCTAAGATCTCCCAGAGAGGCAAAAATGTCAGTAAGTACAGTATAGTGTTAATTTGAAACATTTGTTTTATTATTGAAACTTATAGTAGCATTAAGATGAAAAGATGTTCTCCCATTCCAGTGTTTCAGTTAAGCAGCTAAGTACATACAACAATGGCAGCTGAATAAATAGTGCTTAATACACATTTAGCTTTCTCTATAACATACAGCATACCTCCCAACTGTACCACTTTTTGTGTCCTGACTGCCATTCCACCCGTGGCTAACAGACTGTTAGTAACAGTGTCCCACGTCGGGGATGGGGGAGCAATGTCACCGCTGCTCTGCACTGGCTGCATAGCAGAGCAGTGGGTAGATGCTGTGCGCACAGCATTTACACAGTGCTGAGGAGAGCCTGGTTGTAGTCCAGAGTTGTACTCATCTCAGCCATTTCTCTGCAGCTGCTAAATGGGTATTTCTTGGTGGTAGGTGGGCGATAACATTGAGTACACATGCATTTTGTGGGTGTATCATGCGTGCGTCACAAGTTACTAGCTATCCTGAGTCATATATTGTGGATCCCAAGCTTAGACAGACATTCTACTCCTTGCATGAGATAGGGGTAAGTGCGGATGATAATGATGATCGCTGCTCTTGTGTACAGAAGAGAATGATGGAGGGGTGCATAGGTGCATATGCGTACGCCTCTGAGCGAGTGTATAGTCACTCCTTTTGCAATATATTCGCAGTCTGTATGACTCAGAACAAGGATTATTATGTCTAGACTCCATTCAGCTTGACCCACTGATGGAATGACCTCCACCTGCTGGCTTATACTGGGCAGAGGTGATTAGTGAATCTAAATCAACCCTTATCTTAGCTGTGCCTCAAGGGAAATTAAAGGTATAGGCAAACATCAGTTATAAACAAGGTAGTGGAAGGACCCAAAGAAAAAGACTGACTTGAGAAATGTAAAGCCAACAGATCTCAGCTATTCATAGGTGGTCAAAGGATCATGGCAGAAGAATATGTAAATACTGTATAAACAATTCTAGATCTACAGATGAGCTCAGGCAAGAGTGGACAGCAGGTCGTTCATCAGCAGATGGAGGAATGGAATCGCTTTGTAATGCACAGGACTCAGTAGTATTATTTGGTTTTATACATCTGCTTAACTATTCCTCATCTGTCAAGGACGGTTGGCAATTATGAACAATGCAAGTGATTAGCCCTTTGTAACTAGGCTGGCCATATTGTTAGGACAGTCATTCCAGTAAAAACAGGAACATACAATACAGAATGACTTCAATTTGTTCAGTCACTAAGCTTTGTTATGTACTTACATACATATTGCCATTTATATATGCAGTTCGGATATTTAACATTTTCTTAAACAGTAGCTAACATTTAAATATTCTCTTCTTTTTTTTTTTTTTTTTTTTTTTTTGTAGTGCTGCAATTATTATCCCTTGAACATTTGTGATTTTATATATAGTCAGTTAGTGGTTGCTAACAAAAGGCTCTATTTTAAATTTATCTTTAAATGGTATAGAAAAAACGAATCTGTGCAATGTATTGCACAATGGGGGTAATTCCAAGTTGATCGCAGCAGGATTTTTTTTAGCAGTTGGGCAAAACCATGTGCACTGCACTGCAGGGGAGGCAGATATAACATGTGCAGAGAGAGTTAGATTTGGGTGTGGTGAGTTCAATCTGCAATCTAAATTGCAGTGTAAAAATAAAGCAGCCAGTATTTACCCTGCACAGAAACAAAATAACCCACCCAAATCTAACTCTCTCTGCAAATGTTATATCTGCTCCCCCTGCAGTGCACATGGTTTTGCCCAACTGCTAAAAAATTTCCTGCTGCGATCAACTTGGAATTACCCCCAATATGTACATAACACAGCATTTAAATCTCCGTAGATAAAGGAAAGTACCTTTAAACAATGTAATACAGGAATGCATGAAAATCAGACTCCAGTTATAAGCACAAATCTTTTTTTACATGTCAAGCATGAGAAATAAAGTAACAATCAAAAGATCAATTAATTACTAACTGAAATGGGATGCGGTTAGCATCCCGGCACTGGGGATGCCAGTGGTCATGTGACTGATGCCAGAATCCCGACACCACTTGTAATCCCGGGGATGAAGCAACGAGTGCCAAAAAACAGAGGGGTTAGGTTTAGGAATTAGAGGTGGGGAGTTAGTCGTAGCTGCCACGCCCCCCCCCCCCCCCCCCCAGAGTCTTAGCCCTAGCCGCTACCCCCGTTGGGTCTTAGCCCTATCCGCCTCCCCCAAGAGCTTAGCCCTAGCCGCTAGCCCAGGCAGGTTAGGGGGAATGGGAGAGGTAAAATAATTACTCCATTCCCTTTTGGCATTCTCATGGTCGGGATGCCGGTGCCGGTCATGTGACCACCAGCATCCCGACCACCGGGATCCCGTATCACACCTACTGAATTATAATGATTACCAGCAAAACAGATTCCTTTGGCCTGTTAAAATTTATAAACCACTCACAATGACGATATTCAAATTACTACTAAATAATGTTACTTTTCTGCTTTTAATTAGAGATGTGCAGCAGGCACTTTTCGTGTTTTATGTTTTGGATTTGGTTCTGGTTCCATGCTCGTGTTTTGGATCTGGATTGGTTTTGCCAAAACCACCCTTTCGTGTTTTGGTTTTGGTTTTGGATCTGGATGATTTTTAAAAAAACCATAAAAACAGCTAAAATCACAGAATTTGGGGGTAATTTTGATCCTACGGTATTATTAACCTCAATAACATTCATTTCCAGTCTATCCTGAACACCTAACAATATTGTTTTTAGGCCAAAAGGTTGCACCGAGGTGGCTGAATGACTAAGCTAAGCGACACAAGTGTGCGGCACAAACATCTGGCCCATCTAGGAGTGGCACTTCAGTGTCAGAAAGGATGGCACTATTCAAAAACTAGTCCCTAAACAGCACATCATGCAAAGAAGTAAAAGAGGTGCAATGAGGTAGCTGTATGAATAAGCTAAGCGACACAAGTGTGCGGCACAAACACCAGGCCCTTCTAGGAGTGGCACTGCAGTGGCAGACAGGATGGCACTTAAAAAAACTAGTCCCCAAACAGCACATCATGCAAATAAGTAAAAGAGGTGAATTAGGTAGCTGTATGACTAAGCTAAGCGACACTAGTGTGCGGCAAAAACACCTGGCCCATCTAGAAGTGGCACTGCAGTCCCACTACACTAATGGCGGATGCCGGATACACGTCTAACACCATCATAGCTGTTATGGCTTCAGTAATCCGCTTTGCAACAGGGTGACTGCTGTCATATTTCATCTTCCTTGCTAAGGACTGTTGGACTGTCAATTGCTTAGTTGAAGTAGTACAAGTAGTCTTCCGACTTCCCCTCTGTGATGATGATAGACTCCCAGCAGCAACAACAGCAGCGGCAGCAGCAGTAGGAGGAAGTGGTTCTTGATCTTTCTTATTTTATCCTCCAAATTGTTGTTCTACATTATTTTCTTGAGTTATATAACAAAATACAGTACAGGAGAGCATACCTCTACACCACACAGGGCAAACCCTGTAAAAATTATTTGAATTTAATAATAATAACCCCTTTATTTGGAGAAAATAATACACAGCACAGGACAGCATCACTGGACTTATATGGCAGCACCACTGGACTGGACTTATACGGCAGTACATCTGGTCTTACTATGGCAGTATCACTGGACTTATAGGGCAAAACCACTGGACTGGACTTATACGGCAGTACCACTGGACTTATATGGCAGTATCACTGGAATTATATGGCAGTACCACTGAACTGGATTTATACAGCAGAATCAAGGGACTTACACGGCAGTACCACTGGAATGGATTTATATGGCAGTATTACTGGACTTATACGGCAGTGCCACTGGACTTATACGCCAGTACCACTGGATTTATACGGCAGTACCACTGGACATATACGGCAGTATCACCGGAATTATATGGCAGTACCGTTGGACTGAATTTCTACGGCAGTATCTCTGGACTTATACGGCAGTACCACTGGGCTTATACGGCAATACCACTGGACTGGATTTATACGCCAGTACCACTGGACATATACGACAGTATCACTGGAATGATATGGCAGTATCACTGGAATGATATGGCAGTATCACTGGACATATATGGCAGTATCACTGGAATTATATGGCAGTACCGCTGGACTTATACGGCAGTATCACTGGAATTATATGGCAGTACCACTGGACATATACGGCAGTATCACTGTATTTATATGGCAGTACTGCTGGACATATACGGCAGTATCACTGGATTTATATGGCAGTGCCACTAGACTGGACTTATACGGCAGTATCACTGGACTTATTACGGCATTACCACTGGACTTATACGACAGAACCACTGGAATTTTATGGCAGTATCACTGGACTTATAAGGCAGTATCACTGGACTTATATGCAGTATCACTGGACTGGATTTATATGCCAGTACCACTGGATTTCTACAGCAATACCACTGGGCATATACGGCAGTATCACTGGAATTATATAGCAGTACCAATGGACTGGATTTATATGCCAGTATCACTGGATTTATACGGCAGTACCACTGGACTGGATTTATACGGCAGTATCACTGGACTAATACGGAAATACCACTGGAATTATACGGCAGTACCACTGGAATTATAAGGCAGTATCACTGGATTTATACGGCAGTATCACTGGACTGGATTTATATGCCAGTACCACTGGATTTATACGGCAGTACCACTGGACATATACGGCAGTATCACTGGAATTATATGGCATTATCACTGGACATTTACGGCAGTATCACTGGATTTATATGGCAGTACCACTGGACATATACCCCTAAATCTGCATCTGCTTTTGGCTTTTAGTAAGAACTGGATTAGGATCTTGTGGTTGGATGTGAGATGTGAGGGTGGGTTCTCCATCCATTAAAGCCCATTTTGGGTCTTTGAGCTTTTAGCTTCACAGAAGGCTAATTAGGGCTTTCAGCTGTATTGCTCTCTCACACTCAGGGAGATAGCCCACCTGGCTCTTCTGCAGCGCTGCAAGTATGGCGGTACAGCGTACCGGTAAGAAGTTCCCAGCCGGTACGCCGTACCGCCAGGTCGTCCAGCATACCTGCATCCTGCTGGCTGATATGTGAGGGGAGGAGAGCGCAGCGCCTCTCCTACTGATCAATTCTACGTAATGTCTGGTCTCCGGTGGCTGCGGCGGGGGGGGGTGAATCTCAATAAGGCTCTGGTTTGCTAGGCAATCAGAGCTGGTGGACCAGCAGCTGCAGCTCCTGATTGGCTAACGAACCGGCACCTCATTTGAGATATCTGCCGCCGGAGCTTTGGAGACCGGACTTCACGAGCATTGAGGGGCAAAAGAAGCGCTGCGCTCTCCTCCCCTCACATAGCAGCCAGCGGGTTTCAGCAACAGACGTAGCGGTGAGCAGGGGGGGGGGGGGGCACTCTGGGGAAATGTACATCTGGCACTGTGGGGCAATGTATATCTGGCACTGTGGGGGCATTTGTGTATCTGGCACTGTGGGGGAATTTGTGTATCTGGCACTGTGGGGGAATTTGTGTATCTGGCACTGTGGGGGCATTTGTGTATCTGGCACTGTGGGTCAATGTATATCTGGCACTGTGGAGGCATTTGTATATCTGGCACTGTGGGGGCACTTGTGAGGGCATTTGTGTATCTGGCACTGTGGGGGCATTTGTGTTTCTGGCACTGTGGGTCAATGTATATCTGGCACTGTGAAGGCATTTGTATATCTGGCACTGTGGGGGCACTTGTGGGGGCATTTGTGTATCTAGCACTGTGGGGGCATTTGTGTTTCTGGCACTGTGGGGGCACTTGTGGGGGCATTTGTGTATCTGGCACTGTGGGGGCATTTGTGTATCTGGCACTGTGGGGCCATTTGTGTATCTGGCACTGTGGGGCCATTTGTGTATCTGGTACTGTGAGGGCATTTGTGTATCTGGCACTGTGGGGCCATTTGTGTATCTGGCACTGTGGGGCCATTTGTGTATCTGGCACTGTGGGGCCATTTGTGTATCTGGCACTGTGGGGCCATTTGTGTATCTGGCACTATGAGGGCATTTGTGTATCTGGCACTGTGGGAGTATTTGTGTATCTGGCACTCTGGGGCAATGTTTATCTGGCACTGTGGGGCAACGTGTATCTGGCACTATTGGGGTCATATGTGTATCACGCCCCCATTTTCATTGGCCACGCCTCATGGCACACGGTGCCTATAAGACATTTTTTCTACTTGCACCACTGCTCTTCTGGCAAATTCCAGAAGGGCCGATCCAGTCACACAGAGAGCCAGGAAAGCTGCACACAATACAGCTCCCGGCTCTCAGTTTGTCTTCCCCACCGCATGAAGTGTTTGTTTGTTAGAAATTTGGTAGTGTACCATGAGTCCACGCCCCGGTGCACAGTGTCTGCAGGCCCCTGTCTTCTGTCCGTAATGTGCAATTCAATGAAAATGGGGGCATGCCACGATCCACGCTCCCCTGACTCGTGGCACGCCGCTGTGCCTGTGCGTCCCCTCTGCCATGCGAGTGCCCTTCATGTGCTGAGCGTATACATTCACAGATGCCAGGGACGATTTGTGGCCCCAGTGAGTTCCTGCTTACCCTGCTTGGGGAAAAGGAGAGACTACGGAGTCTCTGTGAGAGAAACCAGCTCTTAAAATCCAGTGAGTTGTGCCTGGTAAAAACCTAGTGTATTTTTTTTTTTTTTTGTGAGTTAGGATTATCCAGTGTATAGTTAGCACTGGACGGCAAGGGATTTATTTTGATGTTTATTTCTATTTTTCTGCCAATAAAACTGGTTGAGGCCAGTTGCACCAAACCAACGGACATGTGTGATCTCTCAGCTGCTGCATCTTGGCCTCTACCCGAGTAGATGGTACCTGCTCCCCTGACCCTGTTACTATATATATATATATATATATATATATATATATATACTGTATATCCAAAAAGGCACAGCACTTCAGGTATATGAATCCAACAAGTGTGTCTTTACTGCCTTGCTTCAACATTTCAGGGGATTACACCCCATCTTCAGGAAGCATACAAACAGGTTAACATAGAAGAGGCTTACCTTATACACCACCAGAGATGTGAAGCCACATGTCAGCTCCAGACACGGTCCACCTGACCGGGTAGGAGCAGCGGCGCACTGCAGTGACATCACCATCCTTTGTTCCCCAGCGGTAGCCTTGCCAATGCTAGGCGCTACCGAGCTGCCGGGCCCTATTACAGGGACCTGTTAAAAAGAGTGAAAAGAAAAACTGCATGATGTGAAGAAAAATATGAGTATAACTGAACAAAAGTCATACACATATGTATAATAGAATAAAGACATGAATAAAACAAACATAAACATCAAGAATAGCAAATGCATTTGAGCAAAAATGAATAGGCAGTTACAAAAATGTATTCCACATGATACATTCATTTAACCCAAGCGGTCTCCACCTTGGACCAAAATAGGCACATGGTCTATAATTTCATAGCGGAGTGATAACATTTGGTGTCCCTTTACAATATAGTGCAGTAATATCCTGGTATAACAATAAATACATCTTTCCATGTGTTCCGTAAACCTTATTCCAAATATAAACACCCAGTTCACCCAATACATAGCTTTGCTAGTATCACTATTGCTATATATATACTCCTATTGACATACATACTGGTCATATTGCCATATATTCATATACCCTACCCACACACTCCATAGCAGGGGCACTTTGAGAGTTCAAAGTTTCCCTGGAAACAGTGTAAAAGTGGCCCCATGTGGTAGGTACAGGCAGCTCTAGCAAAATAATCCATTCCTATTGGTTACACTTCAATATAGATATACAGGTTGAGTATCCCATATCCAAATATTCCGAAATACGGAATATTCCGAAATACAGACTTTTTTGAGTGAGAGTGAGATAGTGAAACCTTTGTTTTTTTGATGGCTCAATGTACACAAACTTCGTTTAATACACAAGGTTATTCAAAATATTGTATTAAATGACCTTCAGGCTATGTGTATAAGGTGTATATGAAACATAAATGAATTGTGTGAATGTACACACACTTTGTTTAATGCACAAAGTTATAAAAAATATCAGCTAAAATGACCTTCAGGCTGTGTGTATAAGGTGTATATGAAACATAAATGCATTCTGTGCTTAGATTTAGGTCCCATCACCATGATATCTCATTATGGTATGCAATTATTCCAAAATACGGAAAAATCCGATATCCAAAATTCCTCTGGTCCCAAGCATTTTGGATAAGGGATACTCAACCTGTATAACACAAACAATTCCAAAGTTTATATGAGCGAGTCTTCCTAATCCCCAGAGTCAGATGTTGACTATATTTATATTTTATTACAAGGTTCTACACAAGGTGTCAGATTTCTTCTAATGGGCTAGAGAAAGGAGGTGGATGAGGTCGTTGGCACAGAGCTTAAGAATAGGTGATGCTGTATTATTTAACATAGGTGTCATTTATGTGGCTCACACACTCCAATATTATTGCTATTAGAACAGTGTTGACGTGCAATGTGCAAATTCTAAACTGAGCGGTATTTGACAGTAAATATCCACTGAGTATACTGTGAAAAGTAAATGGCAATGAGAACGAACAGACAAACTGGGGGGGGGGGGAGGGTTATGGGGGGGCTAAGAATTGGTCCCAGCATTACTGAGGCTAAGAATTGGTCCCAGCATTATTTCTGTGGCCATCAGGCATTCTAGCCATTGCCAGAATTGCCAGATGGCCACTCCGACCATGTCAGGTAACAAGGTAGAAACAGAGTAGGCAGAAGGATCATGAAGTCACAAGCAGAGATGGAGGTGTACAGTGGACAAGAAAGCTCCGTATACCAGAAGAGTTTAGGCAGCAGTGATAGTTGGTATAGTTGCAGAGGCTGAGGCAGGCAGAAGACAAGGAAAATGCAGATGAGCAAGTTTAGTAATTAGCAAAAAGTTTGGGCTACAACTACATCATGAAAGCTAAGCACACAAACAGGCAATGAGTGAGTGACCCATATTAGTTAATCATACAAACTCTCATCATTGTGATGAAGAAATGTTTAGCACCTGGTCATGTGTGGAATGTCTGTACAAGTGTCAGGGCAAGGAATATCACAACAGTATAGCCCCCAAGCCATCTACCTCACTGGAGAAATGGACAGGATCTGGGATTGTTGTCTACTCTCTGGAGCTATCGGACATAACAGGAGAGTAGGCTGGTATGCTTTAGCCTTTTCATTTAGTTGCCTATTACCTAATTAAATTACAGTTCTTTAATTTATTTGTCCCTGTATGTTTCACTGATGCTGGAACTAAAGTTGAGTGCAAGCCCAGTGCATTCATTGATACCAGGATCTCACCTGACTATTTATGCTGGCTTCTGATCTTGACATTTACTGCTCTGATTTACTGATCTTCCTCAGACCACTGACCTCTTTTACACCTGACCATGGATTGCTGCCCTGGATTTCTTAAATACCATAACTCTGCTTCCTGTTACTTTTACAGTTGTTTCTCTTGTTTCTACCAAACAATTCCAACCTCCACCTTGAACAACCTAATCTGGTAAACACAGTGGTATAGAGTTAAGGATGTAACCAAGACAAGCTCATTTACCAAGGTAGCATCTAGTTTCTCTTCGTGGAGAGGACCTTTCCCATAAGCCCCTGTGTCCATGTCACAAACTATTTGGAATAGTGACCTGTTGCGAGCGAAGCGGAGCGAGCCACCGAGCCCGAAGCTTGGTGAGCGAAGCGAGCCCGTGAGGGTCTAATGGTGCATAGATAAAACAAAATAACCTCAGATGACCGGAGAACGGATAAAACATTTAGGTGCTGTAAGGGCGGAAGTTATCTACTGCCCTCTTTTTATGTCACTTCCTGGTCCTGATCACGAAGAGAAAATATGCACAACCCATTTACCAATCTCTGAGGCATGTGAGAGTGCAAAAAGATGGGCCTGTAGAGATACAAGACAAATATTCACACTACCCACACTCCCCCTAGTGTATTGAAAAAGTGACTTGAATGTCATAGAATTTTAACTTTGTGACCTGGTTCATTCTCTTACAAATGCGAATGTCAAGATACCCAGAGTCCTATGTGACTATATAACCATGGCTTTGTCAAATCTCTCTTTTTGGTGTGAGTCTGGCTAAAAGGACCCTACTTTACAATGTATTTATTTTTTTATAATCCAAAGATCTCCAATTTAATAATAAGCAGTTTAGTTTTAGTTGCCAAACGACCCACGGTTTATGGGGATGTAGGGGCAGGCTTGGACTGGCCCACAGGGGTACAGGGGAAACCACCGGCGGGCCCCATTGCCTGGGGGCCCATCTCCTGCTCTAAGGATCAGGTTCCAGACTGTGCACTTGAATTATACAACATACATATGTTACCTTATACTGTACTATGGTGTATTTTCTACAATGCATTGCTGTTATTAATCTGTTATTAATCTGGTACATTATCATGGATGCAGCAGATTAATTTACTGTATATATTTATGAAGGGGCAGAGACGTTGCATTCTCTAACGGTTAGTCACACCAATGGGGTGGCAGGCCAAACCCCCTCTGTGGACTGGCCACACCCCTAAACATGGGCCCCTACCATTGCATTCCCCCGGTGGGCCCTACATGCCCCAGTCCGACACTGTGTAGGGGTTCACTGATGAGATAGTCACCTGTACTAGGATTCTGTTTATTTATGTCACATTACCTATTGACTTAATCTGTAGAGGCACAAAAGCACCCAGGTGTTTGGAGTCCCACAATTAGTAAAGTCAGGATATCACCACTCCATGAGGACCAAGAGGAGACATTCCAGTCACCCAAAATGATATCCACAAGCTATGGACATAGAATTACTCATTTACAATTCTTTACAAAGTATATTATGTAACCTCAACACTCATTAAATGCAGGCATTCAATTCCATGTTTTGGAAACTGACATATCTAAATGACATTACATTGTAAGTTTGCCTTCACTAATCTGCCTCTCTGTTTGCTATTGACAAGAAATGTATAGTTATACCCCTTTTCCACTTACGAGCACGGGTCGCAGCCGGGAGCCTGACACGGGAGCTGCCCCCTGCTGTGACCCGTGCTCAGCCCCTTTCCCATCAGCAGTCACAACCCGGCATATGCCGGGTTTATAGCGCTTCTAGTGACGCAGCAGGGGCGGCGCAGGGAGATCACATGATCTCCCAGCGCCGCCCTTCCATACAGTGTAAACGGGAGCCGTGTCGCATCGACACGGCTCCCGTTTACACTACATCCCTACCCGGATCATTCCCGTGTCCTACCCAGGTAAATAGCCGGGTAGGATTCACGGGTCACTTGATCCGGGTTTACCCTTTTCCACTTGCAGAAAATAAGAATTTACTTACCGATAATTCTATTTCTCGTAGTCCGTAGTGGATGCTGGGGACTCCGTCAGGACCATGGGGAATAGCGGGCTCCGCAGGAGACAGGGCACATCTAAAAAGCTTTTTAGGTCACATGGTGTGTACTGGCTCCTCCCCCTATGACCCTCCTCCAAGCCTCAGTTAGGTACTGTGCCCGGACGAGCGTACACAATAAGGAAGGATCTTGAATCCCGGGTAAGACTCATACCAGCCACACCAATCACACCGTACAACTTGTGATCTGAACCCAGTTAACAGTATGATAACAAAACGAAGTAGCCTCTGAAAAAATGGCTCACAACAATAGTAATAACCCGATTTTTGTAACAATAACTATGTACAAGCATTGCAGACAATCCGCACTTGGGATGGGCGCCCAGCAACCACTACGGACTACGAGAAATAGAATTATCGGTAAGTAAATTCTTATTTTCTCTAACGTCCTAGTGGATGCTGGGGACTCCGTCAGGACCATGGGGATTATACCAAAGCTCCCAAACGGGCGGGAGAGTGCGGATGACTCTGCAGCACCGAATGAGAGAACTCCAGGTCCTCTTTAGCCAGAGTATCAAATTTGTAAAATTTTACAAACGTGTTCTCCCCTGACCACGTAGCTGCTCGGCAAAGTTATAATGCCGAGACTCCTCGGGCAGCCGCCCAGGATGAGGCCACCTTCCTTGTGGAATGGGCATCTACATATTTCGGCTGTGGCAGGCCTGCCACAGAATGTGCAAGCTGAATTGTACTACAAATCTAGCGTGCAATAGACTGCTTAGAAGCAGGAGCACCCAGCTTGTTGGGTGCATACAATATAAACAGCAAGTCAGACTTTCTGACTCCAGCCGTCCTAACTATATATATATATAATAAGAATTTACTTACCGATAATTCTATTTCTCGTAGTCCGTAGTGGATGCTGGGGACTCCGTCAGGACCATGGGGATAGCGGGCTCCGCAGGAGACAGGGCACATCTAAAAAGCTTTTTAGGTCACATGGTGTGTACTGGCTCCTCCCCCTATGACCCTCCTCCAAGCCTCAGTTAGGTACTGTGCCCGGACGAGCGTACACAATAAGGAAGGATCTTGAATCCCGGGTAAGACTCATACCAGCCACACCAATCACACCGTACAACTTGTGATCTGAACCCAGTTAACAGTATGATAACAAAACGAAGTAGCCTCTGAAAAAATGGCTCACAACAATAGTAATAACCCGATTTTTGTAACAATAACTATGTACAAGCATTGCAGACAATCCGCACTTGGGATGGGCGCCCAGCATCCACTACGGACTACGAGAAATAGAATTATCGGTAAGTAAATTCTTATTTTCTCTAACGTCCTAGTGGATGCTGGGGACTCCGTCAGGACCATGGGGATTATACCAAAGCTCCCAAACGGGCGGGAGAGTGCGGATGACTCTGCAGCACCGAATGAGAGAACTCCAGGTCCTCTTTAGCCAGAGTATCAAATTTGTAAAATTTTACAAACGTGTTCTCCCCTGACCACGTAGCTGCTCGGCAAAGTTATAATGCCGAGACTCCTCGGGCAGCCGCCCAGGATGAGGCCACCTTCCTTGTGGAATGGGCATCTACATATTTCGGCTGTGGCAGGCCTGCCACAGAATGTGCAAGCTGAATTGTATTACAAATCTAGCGTGCAATAGACTGCTTAGAAGCAGGAGCACCCAGCTTGTTGGGTGCATACAATATAAACAGCAAGTCAGACTTTCTGACTCCAGCCGTCCTAACTATATATATATATATATATATATATATTTTTAGGGCCCTGACAACGTCTAGTAACTTGGAGTCCTCCAAGTCCCCAGTAGCCGCAGGCACCACAATAGGTTGTTTCAGGTGACAACGCTGACACCCCTTTAGGAAGAAACTGGAGACGAGTCCCAGTTCTGCCCTGTTCAAATGGAAAATTCTAATATGGGCTTTTGTAAAACAAAACCGCCCATTCTTTTTGACAATCGCCTGGCCGAGGCCAGGACTAACAACATGGTCACTTTCCATGTGAGATATTGGTCAACAGCATGGTCACTTTCCATGTGAGATATTTCAAATCCACAGATTTGAGCGGTTCAAACCAATATGATTTTAAGGAATCCCAACACTATGTTGAGATCTCACGGTGCCCCTAGAGGCACAAAAGAACTGTATATGGAATACACCCTTTACAATCTGGACTTCAGGAACTGAAGTCAATTTTTTCTGGAAGAAAATCTACAGGGCCGAAATTTAAATCTTAATGAACCCCAATTTGAGACTCAAAACACTCCTGTTTTCAGGAAGTGCAGAATCGACCTAGTTGAATTTCCTTCGTGGAGCCTTCCTGGCCTTACCCACGCAACATATTTTCACCACATGTGGTGATGACGTTGTGCGGTCACCTCCTTCCTGGCTTTGACCAAGGTAGGTATGACCTCTTATGGAATGCCTTTTTCCCTTCAGAATCCGGTATTCAACCGCCATGCCGTCAAACGCAGCCGCGGTAATTCTTGGAAAAGACATGGTACTTGCTGAAGCAAGTCCCTTCTTAGCTCCCCAGGCCCTTAGTCCTCTGTGAGCATCTCTTGAAGCTCCGGGTACCAAGTCCCTCTTGGCCCATCCGGAGCCACTAGTATAGTTCATACTCCTCTATGTCTTATAATTCTCAATACCTTGGTTATGAGAAACAGAGGAGGGAACCCATACACTGACTGGTACACCCACGGTGTTACCAGAACATCCACAGCTATCGCCTGAAGGTCTCATGACCTGGCGGAATACCTGTCCCTTTTTTCGGGCGGGACGCTATCATGTCCACCTTTGGTCTTTGCCAACGGTCCACAATCATGCTGAAAAACTTCCCTATGAAGTTTCCACTCTCCCGGGTGGAGGTCATGCCTGCTGAGGAAGTCTGCTTCCCAGTCGTCCACTCCCGGAAAGAACACTGCTGACAGTGCTATCACATGATTTTCCGCCTAGCGAAAAATCCTTGCAGTTTTGTCACTGCCCTCCTGCTTCTTGTGCCGCCCTTTCTGTTTACGTGGGCGACTGCCGTGATGTTATCCCACTGGATCAATACCGGCTGACCTTGAAGCAGAGGTCTTGCTAAGTTTAGAGCCTTATAAATTTGCTCTAAGCTTATTTATGCAGAGAGAATTCTCCAGACTTAATCACACTTCCCTGGAAATTTTTTCCCTGTGTGACTGTTCTCCAGCCTCTCAGGCTGGCCTCCGTGGTCACCGGCATCCAATCCTGAATGCCAAATCTGCGGCCCTCTAGAAGATGAGCACTCTGTAATCACCACAGGAGAGACACCCTTGTCCTTGGATATAGGGTTATCCGCTGATGCATCTGAGGATGCGATCCGGACCATTTGTCCAGCAGATCCCACCGAAGAGTTCTTGCGGGAAATCTGCCGAATGGAATTGCTTCGTAATAAGCCACCATTTTTACCAGGACTCTTGTGCAATGATGCACTGACACTTTTCCTGGTTTTAGGAGGATCCCGATTAGCTCGGAGAACTCCCTGGCTTTCTCCACTGGGAGAAACACGTTTTTCTGGACTGTGTCCAGAATCATCCCTATGAACAGTAGACGTGTCATCGGAAAAAGCTGCGATTTTGGAACATTTAGAATCCACTCGTGCTGACGTAGAACTACTTAAGATAGTGCTACTCCGACCTCCAACTGTTCTCTGGACCTTGCCCTTATCAGGAAAGCGTCCATGTTTCCTTTTAAGAAAAATCATCATTCCGGCCATTACCTTGGTAAAGACCCGGGGCGCCGTGGACAACCCAAACGGCAGCGTCTGAACTGATAGTGACAGTTCTGTACCAGGAACCTGAAGTACCCTTGGTGAGAAGGGCAAATTTGGACCTGTAGGTAAGCGTCCCTGATATCCAGTGACACCATATCGTCCCCTTCTTCCTGGTTCGCTATCACTGCTCTGAGTGACTCCATCTTGATTTGAACGCTTGTATGTAAGTGTTCAAATATTTCAGATCTCACCGAGCCGGTTGGCTTCAGTACCACAATATAGTGTGGGATACTACCCCCTTCCATGTTGTAAGAGGGGTACTTTGATTATCACCTGCTGGGAATACAGCCTGTGAATTGTGTGAGGGGGAGATGTCTCGAATTTCCAATGTACACCTGGGATACTACATGTAGGATCCCGGAGTTCCCTTGCGAGTGAGCCCCCTGCGTACTGAAACTCTTGAGATGACCCCCTACCGCACCTGAGTCCGCTTGTACGGCCCCAGCGTTATGCTGCGGACTTGGCAGAAGCTGTGAGGGGCTTCTGTTCCTGGGAATGGGCTGCTTGCTGCAGTCTTCTTCCCTTTCCTCTACCCCTGGGCAGATATGACTGGCCTTTGCCCGCCTGCCCCTATGGGGACGAAAGGACTGAGACTGAAAAGACTGTGTCCTTTTTTGCCGATATGTGATTCGGGGTAACAAAAAGTGGATTTTTCAGCTGTTGCCATGGCCACCAGGTCCGATGGACCGCCCCTTTATACGGCAATACTTCCACATGCCGTCTGGAATCTGCCTCACCTGACCACTGTCGTGTCTTCGTCTGGCAGATATGTAAATCACATTTACTCTTGATGCCAGAATGCAAATATCCCTCTGCGCATCACGCATATATAGAAATGCATCCTTAAAATGCTCTATAGTCAATAAAATCTTGTCCCTGTCAAGGGTATCAAAATTTTCAGTCAGGAAATCCGACCAAGCCCCCTCAGCGCTGCACATCCAGGCTGAGGCGATTGCTGGTCGTAGTATAACACCAGTATGTGTGTATATACTGTCATGATATTTTTCAGCTTCCTATCAGCTGGCTTCTTGAGGGCGGCCGTATCTAGAGACGGTAACGCCATGTTTTTATAAGCGTGTGAGCGCCTTATCCACCCTAAGGTGTGTTTCCCAACTCGCCCTTACTTCTGGCGGGAAAGGGTATACCGCCCATAACTTTCTATCGGAGGAACCCCACGTATCATCACACACTTCATTTAATTTATCTGATTCAGGCAAAACTACAAGTAGTTTATTCACACCCTACAAAATACCCTTATTTGTGGTACTTGTAGTATCAGAAATATGTAACAGCTCCTTCATTGCCCTTAACATGTAACTCGTGGCCCTAAAGGAAAATTACGTATGTTTCTTCACCGTCGACACTGGGGTCAGTGTCCATGTCTGTGTCTGTCGACCGACTGAGGTAAATGGGCGTTTTTACAAGCCCCTGACGGTGTCTGAGACGCCTGGACCGGTACTAATTTGTCCGCCGGCCATCTCATGTCGTCAACCGTCTTGCAGCGTGTTGACATTATCACGTAATTCCATAAGTAGACCATCCATTCCGGTGTCGACTCCCTAGAGAGTGACATCAACATTACAGGCAATTTGCTCCGCCTCCTCACCAACATTTTCCTCATACATGTCGACACACACGTACCGACATACAGCACACACACAGGGAATGCTCTGATAGAGGACAGGACCCACTAGCCCTTTGGGGAGACAGAGGGAGAGTTTGCCAGCACACACCAAAAGCGCTATAATGTATATAACAACCCTAGAAGGTGTTGTTTCTATATATGCGCTCTTAATATATCATTATATCGCCAATTTATGCCCCCCTTCTCTTTTAACCCTGTTTCTGTAGTGCAGTGCAGGGGAGAGTGGGAGCCTTCCTCACCAGCGGAGCTGATCAGGAAAATGGCGCTGAGTGCTGAGGAGAATAAGCTCCGCCCCCTTTTCGGCGGGCTTTTCCTCCCGGTTTTTTAATAACTGGCCTGGGTTAAAATACATACATATAGCCTTAATGGCTATATGTGATGTATTTATTTGCCAAATAGGTATTTATATTGCTGCCCAGGGCGCCCCCAGCAGCGCCCTGCACCCTCCGTGACCGTGTCAGTGAGCCGTGTGACAACAATGGCGCACAGCTGCAGTGCTGTGCGCTACCTCTCTGAAGACTGTGAAGTCTTCTGCCGCCTGTTTCCGGACCTCCGTTCCGCCGTCTTTCTTCAGCGTCTGTAAGGGGGATCGGCGGCGCGGCTCCGGGACGAACCCCAGGCTGACCTGTGTTCCGACTCCCTCTGGAGCTCAGTGTCCAGTAGCCTAAGACTTCAATCCTCCTGCACGCAGGTGAGTTGCCAGTCTCTCCCCTAAGTCCCTCGTTGCAGTGATCCTGTCGCCAGCAGGAATCACTGATTAGAAACCTAAAAAAAAACTTTACTAAATAGCTCCTTAAGAGAGCCATCCAGTTTGCACCCTTCTCGGACGGGCACAAAAACCTAACTGAGGCTTGGAGGAGGGTCATAGGGGGAGGAGCCAGTACACACCATGTGACCTAAAAAGCTTTTTAGATGTGCCCTGTCTCCTGCGGAGCCCGCTATCCCCATGGTCCTGACGGAGTCCCCAGCATCCACTAGGACGTTAGAGAAATATATATATATATATTTTTAGGGCCCTGACAACGTCTAGTAACTTGGAGTCCTCCAAGTCCCCAGTAGCCGCAGGCACCACAATAGGTTGTTTCAGGTGACAACGCTGACACCCCTTTAGGAAGAAACTGGAGACGAGTCCCAGTTCTGCCCTGTTCAAATGGAAAATTCTAATATGGGCTTTTGTAAAACAAAACCGCCCATTCTTTTTGACAATCGCCTGGCCGAGGCCAGGACTAACAACAAGGTCACTTTCCATGTGAGATATTGGTCAACAGCATGGTCACTTTCCATGTGAGATATTTCAAATCCACAGATTTGAGCGGTTCAAACCAATATGATTTTAAGGAATCCCAACACTATGTTGAGATCTCACGGTGCCCCTAGAGGCACAAAAGAACTGTATATGGAATACACCCTTTACAATCTGGACTTCAGGAACTGAAGTCAATTTTTTCTGGAAGAAAATCTACAGGGCCGAAATTTAGATCTTAATGAACCCCAATTTGAGACTCAAAACACTCCTGTTTTCAGGAAGTGCAGAATCGACCTAGTTGAATTTCCTTCGTGGAGCCTTCCTGGCCTTACCCACGCAACATATTTTCACCACATGTGGTGATGACGTTGTGCGGTCACCTCCTTCCTGGCTTTGACCAAGGTAGGTATGACCTCTTATGGAATGCCTTTTTCCCTTCAGAATCCGGTATTCAACCGCCATGCCGTCAAACGCAGCCGCGGTAATTCTTGGAAAAGACATGGTACTTGCTGAAGCAAGTCCCTTCTTAGCTCCCCAGGCCCTTAGTCCTCTGTGAGCATCTCTTGAAGCTCCGGGTACCAAGTCCCTCTTGGCCCATCCGGAGCCACTAGTATAGTTCATACTCCTCTATGTCTTATAATTCTCAATACCTTGGTTATGAGAAACAGAGGAGGGAACCCATACACTGACTGGTACACCCACGGTGTTACCAGAACATCCACAGCTATCGCCTAAAGGTCTCATGACCTGGCGGAATACCTGTCCCGTTTTTCGGGCGGGACGCTATCATGTCCACCTTTGGTCTTTGCCAACGGTCCACAATCATGCTGAAAAACTTCCCTATGAAGTTTCCACTCTCCCGGGTGGAGGTCATGCCTGCTGAGGAAGTCTGCTTCCCAGTCGTCCACTCCCGGAAAGAACACTGCTGACAGTGCTATCACATGATTTTCCGCCTAGCGAAAAATCTTTGCAGTTTTGTCACTGCCCTCCTGCTTCTTGTGCCGCCCTTTCTGTTTACGTGGGCGACTGCCGTGATGTTATCCCACTGGATCAATACTGGCTGACCTTGAAGCAGAGGTCTTGCTAAGTTTAGAGCCTTATAAATTTGCTCTAAGCTTATTTATGCAGAGAGAATTCTCCAGACTTAATCACACTTCCCTGGAAATTTTTTCTCTGTGTGACTGTTCTCCAGCCTCTCAGGCTGGCCTCCGTGGTCACCGGCATCCAATCCTGAATGCCAAATCTGCGGCCCTCTAGAAGATGAGCACTCTGTAATCACCACAGGAGAGACACCCTTGTCCTTGGATATAGGGTTATCCGCTGATGCATCTGAGGATGCGATCCGGACCATTTGTCCAGCAGATCCCACCGAAGAGTTCTTGCGGGAAATCTGCCGAATGGAATTGCTTCGTAATAAGCCACCATTTTTACCAGGACTCTTGTGCAATGATGCACTGACACTTTTCCTGGTTTTAGGAGGATCCCGATTAGCTCGGAGAACTCCCTGGCTTTCTCCACTGGGAGAAACACGTTTTTCTGGACTGTGTCCAGAATCATCCCTATGAACAGTAGACGTGTCATCGGAAAAAGCTGCGATTTTGGAATATTTAGAATCCACTCGTGCTGACGTAGAACTACTTAAGATAGTGCTACTCCGACCTCCAACTGTTCTCTGGACCTTGCCCTTATCAGGAAAGCGTCCATGTTTCCTTTTAAGAAAAATCATCATTCCGGCCATTACCTTGGTAAAGACCCGGGGCGCCGTGGACAACCCAAACGGCAGCGTCTGAACTGATAGTGACAGTTCTGTACCAGGAACCTGAAGTACCCTTGGTGAGAAGGGCAAATTTGGACCTGTAGGTAAGCGTCCCTGATATCCAGTGACACCATATCGTCCCCTTCTTCCTGGTTCGCTATCACTGCTCTGAGTGACTCCATCTTGATTTGAACGCTTGTATGTAAGTGTTCAAATATTTCAGATCTCACCGAGCCGGTTGGCTTCAGTACCACAATATAGTGTGGGATACTACCCCCTTCCATGTTGTAAGAGGGGTACTTTGATTATCACCTGCTGGGAATACAGCCTGTGAATTGTGTGAGGGGGAGATGTCTCGAATTTCCAATGTACACCTGGGATACTACATGTAGGATCCCGGAGTTCCCTTGCGAGTGAGCCCCCTGCGTACTGAAACTCTTGAGATGACCCCCTACCGCACCTGAGTCCGCTTGTACGGCCCCAGCGTTATGCTGCGGACTTGGCAGAAGCTGTGAGGGGCTTCTGTTCCTGGGAATGGGCTGCTTGCTGCAGTCTTCTTCCCTTTCCTCTACCCCTGGGCAGATATGACTGGCCTTTGCCCGCCTGCCCCTATGGGGACGAAAGGACTGAGACTGAAAAGACTGTGTCCTTTTTTGCCGATATGTGATTCGGGGTAACAAAAAGTGGATTTTTCAGCTGTTGCCATGGCCACCAGGTCCGATGGACCGCCCCTTTATACGGCAATACTTCCACATGCCGTCTGGAATCTGCCTCACCTGACCACTGTCGTGTCTTCGTCTGGCAGATATGTAAATCACATTTACTCTTGATGCCAGAATGCAAATATCCCTCTGCGCATCACGCATATATAGAAATGCATCCTTAAAATGCTCTATAGTCAATAAAATCTTGTCCCTGTCAAGGGTATCAAAATTTTCAGTCAGGAAATCCGACCAAGCCCCCTCAGCGCAGCACATCCAGGCTGAGGCGATTGCTGGTCGTAGTATAACACCAGTATGTGTGTATATACTGTCATGATATTTTTCAGCTTCCTATCAGCTGGCTTCTTGAGGGCGGCCGTATCTAGAGACGGTAACGCCATGTTTTTATAAGCGTGTGAGCGCCTTATCCACCCTAAGGTGTGTTTCCCAACTCGCCCTTACTTCTGGCGGGAAAGGGTATACCGCCCATAACTTTCTATCGGAGGAACCCCACGTATCATCACACACTTCATTTAATTTATCTGATTCAGGCAAAACTACAAGTAGTTTATTCACACCCTACAAAATACCCTTATTTGTGGTACTTGTAGTATCAGAAATATGTAACAGCTCCTTCATTGCCCTTAACATGTAACTCGTGGCCCTAAAGGAAAATTACGTATGTTTCTTCACCGTCGACACTGGGGTCAGTGTCCATGTCTGTGTCTGTCGACCGACTGAGGTAAATGGGCGTTTTTACAAGCCCCTGACGGTGTCTGAGACGCCTGGACCGGTACTAATTTGTCCGCCGGCCATCTCATGTCGTCAACCGTCTTGCAGCGTGTTGACATTATCACGTAATTCCATAAGTAGACCATCCATTCCGGTGTCGACTCCCTAGAGAGTGACATCAACATTACAGGCAATTTGCTCCGCCTCCTCACCAACATTTTCCTCATACATGTCGACACACACGTACCGACATACAGCACACACACAGGGAATGCTCTGATAGAGGACAGGACCCACTAGCCCTTTGGGGAGACAGAGGGAGAGTTTGCCAGCACACACCAAAAGCGCTATAATGTATATAACAACCCTAGAAGGTGTTGTTTCTATATATGCGCTCTTAATATATCATTATATCGCCAATTTATGCCCCCCTTCTCTTTTAACCCTGTTTCTGTAGTGCAGTGCAGGGGAGAGTGGGAGCCTTCCTCACCAGCGGAGCTGATCAGGAAAATGGCGCTGAGTGCTGAGGAGAATAAGCTCCGCCCCCTTTTCGGCGGGCTTTTCCTCCCGGTTTTTTAATAACTGGCCTGGGTTAAAATACATACATATAGCCTTAATGGCTATATGTGATGTATTTATTTGCCAAATAGGTATTTATATTGCTGCCCAGGGCGCCCCCAGCAGCGCCCTGCACCCTCCGTGACCGTGTCAGTGAGCCGTGTGACAACAATGGCGCACAGCTGCAGTGCTGTGCGCTACCTCTCTGAAGACTGTGAAGTCTTCTGCCGCCTGTTTCCGGACCTCCGTTCCGCCGTCTTTCTTCAGCGTCTGTAAGGGGGATCGGCGGCGCGGCTCCGGGACGAACCCCAGGCTGACCTGTGTTCCGACTCCCTCTGGAGCTCAGTGTCCAGTAGCCTAAGACTTCAATCCTCCTGCACGCAGGTGAGTTGCCAGTCTCTCCCCTAAGTCCCTCGTTGCAGTGATCCTGTCGCCAGCAGGAATCACTGATTAGAAACCTAAAAAAAAACTTTACTAAATAGCTCCTTAAGAGAGCCATCCAGTTTGCACCCTTCTCGGACGGGCACAAAAACCTAACTGAGGCTTGGAGGAGGGTCATAGGGGGAGGAGCCAGTACACACCATGTGACCTAAAAAGCTTTTTAGATGTGCCCTGTCTCCTGCGGAGCCCGCTATTCCCCATGGTCCTGACGGAGTCCCCAGCATCCACTAGGACGTTAGAGAAAACACGGGTAAATGCGCGCCCCCGTGCATTTACCCGTGTTTTTTGAGCTAGTGGAAAAGGGGTATTAGTGTCCACTGTGATGGCATGGAATGATCCTTCTAAACAGCATATCCATTAATCAGAGTCCAATTTGACAGCTAAAAACTTATAATTCACTGTATCATAATTGGCATCTTTGGAGGAGATATTTGTGTGGAAAACAGTACAACAATGCAGCATTTTAGATCAGTGATTCTAAGCGGAGTCCTCTAGGCAAACAGCACTATGCTGTATACTGTATGTTGGGAAATTGGTAGAGTTTAGAGATGTGCGGCAGACACTTTTCAGGTTTTGTGTTTTGGTTTTGGATCTGGATCTCCGTTCACATTTTGGATCTGGATTGGTTTTGCCAAAACCACCCTTTCGGGTTTTATATCTGGATTATTTTGAAAAACATAAAAACAGATAAAATCACAGAATTTGGGGGTATTTTTTTGATCCTACAGTGTTATTAACCCCAATAACATTAATTTCCACTAATTTCCAGTCTATTATGAACACCTCACAATATTATTTTTAGGCCAAAAGCTTGCACCGAGGATGACTAAGCTAAGCGACACAAGTGGGCGGCACCAATACCTGGCCCATCTAGGGGGTATATTTCCTAAAAATCCGAGTTTGTCCGATTTGTGTGTTTTTTTCTAAGTGGCAACACGGGAATTTACTAAGCACAAATCTAGGCAGTGTTTGGGCTATTCGTAATTGTTTTGACGGCAAAGTTCAGAAATACGAATGAATAGACCATTGGTCAAACACGGCTGTTTGTTCATACACCATGGGAATTTACTATTCATTCGTATTTGGGTGTTAGTCTCTGAATGCTCAATTGTGGGTGTTTTTTTTTGCGAAAAAAGCAGCAAAAAAATAGACCTGCTTTTTCCAGGTGAGTTTGGATAATCATGCATGGATCAGTGAGATCTGTGCATGGTTATCTATGAGAAAGGGTCTGTTTAGTGTAAAAATGTAATAAAAAAATTGTGTGGGGTCCCCCCTCCTAAGCATAACCAGCCTCGGGTTCTTTGAGCCGGTCCTGGTTGTAAAAATACAGGGAAAAAACTGACAGGGGTTCCTCCATATTTAAACAACCAGCACCGGGCTCTGCGCCTGGTCCTGGTGCCAAAAATACAGGGGACAAAAAACGTAGGGGTCCCCCGTATTTTTTGCACTAGCACCGGGCTTCACTAGTCAGAGAGATAATGCCACAGCCGGGGGACACTTTTATATTGGTCCCTGCGGCCCTGGCATTAAATCCCCAACTAGTCACCCCTGGCCAGGGTACCCTGGAAGAGTGGGGACCCCTTAAATCAAGGGGTCCCCCCCTCCAGCCACCCAAGGACCAGGGGTGAAACCCGAGACTGTCCCCCCATCTGTGGGCGGTGGATGGGAGGCTGATAGCCTTTTGTGTAAAAATAGAATATTGTTTTTTGTAGCAGAACTACAAGTCCCAGCAAGCCTCCCTCGCAAGCTGGTACTTGGAGAACCACAAGTACCAGCATGTGGGGGGGAAACGGACCCGCTGGTACCTGTAGTTCTACTACAAAAAAATACCCAAATAAAAACAATACACAGACACCGTGAAAGTAAAAGTTTAATAAACATACATGCACACTTACATACATACATACTTACCTATGTTGACACGAAGCACTTGGTCCTCTTGTCCAGTAGAATCCCGGGGTAACTGTAAATAAAATTATACTTACAAATAATCCGGGGTAGATCGGTTCTCTTCTTAAAAGTTATAATCCACGTACTTGTAAAAATAAAAAAACGAAAAACCCAATCCACGAACTGAAAGGGGTCCCACGTTTACACAAGAAATTCCTTTCCCCATCTGGCGGGACCCCCCGTGACTCCTGTCAAAGAGGGTACCTTCAGCCAATCAGGGCGTGCCACGTCATGGCACTCTCCTGATTGGCTGTGCACTCCTGAACTGTCAGTCAGGCGGCGCACTGTGAATACAATGTAGCGCAGCGGTGCTCCATTATATTCAAGGGTGGGAACTTTGCGGTCCGCGGTAGACCGCAAGGTTAAGTGGGGTCACTCTTGTGGTTGGCCCCACTTAACCTCACGGTCTACCGCAGACCGCAAAGTTCCCATCATTGGATATAATGTAGCTGCGCTACGCTACATTGTATCCTCTGTACTCCGCCTGACTGACAGTGCAGGAACGCACAGCCAATCAGGAGAGTGCCATGACGTGAGCTCCCTGATTGGCTGAAGGAACCCTCTTTGACAGGAGTCAAGGGGGGTCCCACCAGATGGGGAAAGGGATTTCATGTGTAAACATGGGACCCCTTTCAGCTCGTGGATCGGGTTTTTTGTTTTTTTATTTTTACAAGTACGTGGATTATAACTTTTAAGAAGAGGACCGATCTACCCTGGATTCTTTGTAAGTATAATTTATTTACAGTTACTCCGGGATTCTACTGGACAAGAGGACCGAGTACTTCGTGTCAACATAGGTAAGTATATATGTATGTATGTATGTATGTATGTAAGTAAGTGTGCATTTATGTTTCTTACACTTTTTCTTTCACGGTGTCTGTGTATTGTTTTTATTTGGGTATTTTTTTGTAGTAGAACTACAGGTACCAGCGGGCCCATTTTCCCACAGCATGCTGGTACTTGTGGTTCTCCAAGTACCAGCTTGCGGGGGAGGCTTGCTGGGACTTGTAGTTCTGCTACAAAAAATCAATATTCTATTTTTACACAAAAGGCTATCAGCCTCCCATCCACCGCCCACAGATGGGGGGACAGTCTCGGGCTTCACCCCTGGTCCTTGGATGGCTGGAGGGGGGGACCCCTTGATTTTAGGGGTCCCCACTCCTCCAGGGTACCCCGTCCAGGGGTGACTAGTTGGGGTTTTAATGCCAGGGCCGCAGGGACCAATATAAAAGTGTCCCCCGGCTGTGGCATTATTTCTCTGACTAGTGGAGCCTGGTGCTGGTGTAAAAAATACGGGGGACCCCTATGTTTTTTGTCCCCTGTATTTTTGCCACCAGGACCAGGCGCAGAGCCCAGTGCTGGTTGTTTAAATATGGGGGAACCCCTGTCAGTTTTTTCCCTGTATTTTTACTACCAGGACCGGCTCAAAGAGCCTGAGGCTGGTTATGCTTAGGAGGGGTGACCCCACGCAATTTTTTAAACATTTTTTAACCCATGCTGCACTGCTCACAATGCACACAATGAAGCCCTGCACGGATCTCACAGATCCAGCCGGGATTCCTTGTGTTTTGTCAGGCAGTGTTTTACTAATCACTCCCGTAAAACACTGCCTGACTTTATGAATCACATCGACATCAGAAAATACGAATGTTGAAAACTCGGCATCTTAGTAAATGACCGTGTCAGGATTCAAAAAGTTGCAGTAAAATGCACCCGATAAAAAATGAGTTTAAACTCTACACAAACTGACTCAAACACGAATATTAGTAAATATACCCCTAGGAATGGCACTGCAGTGGCAGACAGTATGGCAGTTTTAAAAACTAGGCCCCAAAGAGCACATCATGCAAAGAAAAAAAAGAGGTGCAAGATGGAATTGTCTTGGGCTCTCCCACCCACCCGGGCCTTCCCACTCACCCCTATGTTGTTTAAACAGGACATGCACAGTTTAATAAACCCATCATTTCAGTCACAGGTGGGCCCCCTGGAAAAAGCTTGCCAACTTCTCCGAATCATAGCTAGCTACAAACATACCACCTCGATATTTGATGACTTTTCACATTATGAGAAGAGGCAAGAGGAAGAGGACAGTGTCAAGAAGGTGATTAAAAATTAGAGAGGCACACGCAATCACGAGCAACACACAGGCTTTCACCTTTACTTCTATACTGGTGTGGAACGGAAAGGACTTCAACCAAGCAAATATATAATTACCACATTACTGGACAAACTTAAAAACTAGGGGTCAAAGCCTCCAAATTTGTACCCCCTTCTCCATTTTCAGGGATGAAGATAATCTCAGATTTAATGCTGGGATGCAAATAAACTGGTGTATACCACGGGATCAAGATTGGATATTTTCCCCTCCACGGAGTCTGGAGACTTATTTTGTGAAAATCTCGTGGGTTTCTTTTTTTCCATTTTTTTATTGCATTTTTATTTTACATATTTTGTGGCAGATACCTTATTTTCGTTTTCACAGCTCCCAGTAACACGCATGTGAGCATACCTGTGTATCCCAGTTACACGCATGTGAGCATATACCTGTGTGTCTTGTTTATTTTATTCATTTTTATTTTTAAATAAAGCAGCCCCTTAGATGTTTTAGTAGCCCCTCCTGAGCCCCCACAGCAGCCCTTGATGGGGCAAGTTGAGTTTGGGTGGGTACGGTAAAGTACTAAGCAGAACTGTGCAGTGATTTTTTTTGTTATTGAGCCTCTGCACTGGTGGAGCTTACCACTCTACAGTCCAAACTCATTTCATACTACATACATACTACTGTATAAGTAGGACTGTGGGAGGAAGCAATGTTAACCTCTGTGCCCACAGCATGCAGCAGCCTGGCATGCCAGACATCTTCCCGGCTGTAAGCAGTGCTAAAAGTAGGGTTGGTACCGGGTGGTACAGAGTACCATTAAGAAATATGGTGTACCACCAGCCCACCACTGGGGCATAATTTATAAAAGGCATTTTTGTGTGTGGGACATAAAATGGTCTCAGTGGCATAACTGTGTGTGGCATATCATGTAATAGACAGTATGGTGTGTGGTATAATATGCAAGGCATTACGATGGGTGGCTAAATGTGTAATGGGCATTATGGTGTGTGGCATAACGTGTAATTGGTGTTATGGTGTCTGGCATAATGTGTAATGGACATTACAGTGTGCGACATAATGTGCAATAAGCATTACGGTGTGTGGCATAATGTGTAATAACAAGCATTATGGTGTTTGGCATTATGTGTAAGGGGCATTATGGTGAGTGGCATAATGTGGCCATGACCCTATTGTAATGTAGCCACGCCCCTAGTTTTGTAGCCCACGCCCCCTTATGACACGTGACCATGCTTATATTTATTATCCGTACCACTAAGAAAAAAAATATACTTGCACCCCTGGCTGTAAGGCACCATGATACTCCATACTGGGCCTTATTCAGTGACTGATTGTGCCTCACAGGAGCTCCTGGCCCATCTAGTGCTGCAGTGCAATGAAAAGCTGATACAATGCAAGATCACTGAAACTCTGTTCTAACACCATGATGTCTTGCAATAACCCTACGCAGTCCTTAGGAAAAGAACCCTGTTCAACAATCGCACATTTTGTAAATAAATAATCCCAAAATGTGGAACATTAATAATAAATCAAAATTAAGGTTAACTAATTGGAGCTATTCATTTGAGCGAGTCCCTAACATGAAATAATTGAGAAGAACCTCTCTAATGCTGGGTACACAGTGCACACCTGAAGATTTAGATGCATGGTTCAGACAGCCCTGGAATTATATAGACAGTTATATATGTATATATATGTAGATAGAATACTGCCACACCATGAGGCTCCAGCTGGGGCTTATGTTGTAGAGAAAAACCAGCACTCCTTTAAACATCCAAAATTGCGTTTTTTATGCCAATTAAAAATGACAAACTTTTTGTGCAAAATAGCAGCTTGAAGATACAGTTCCAACAATCATATACATCTTACGTATCCTGAATCATGCTGGGGATACGGAATCATGCTGGGGATACGAGTCAGACCCAGCTGGGTCTCCCTACAGCTGTTTCGGCTATCGCCGTCCTCAGGGGGGTAAGCCAAACCACTCTACCAAGCACCCTCTATTTATACCCACTAAATTACCCTAATGTGCTCACCTGTCCTTCTCGTTATCCTAAGTGCCGCCCGGTGTCGTGCTAGGGCGTGTGC
Source organism: Pseudophryne corroboree (assembly GCF_028390025.1). Lineage (NCBI taxonomy): Eukaryota > Metazoa > Chordata > Amphibia > Anura > Myobatrachidae > Pseudophryne > Pseudophryne corroboree. The sequence goes on from NC_086448.1 coordinate 675,875,157, forward strand.
GTGGAGCTGCCCGGGTAGCCGGACGGCTACCTGTGACGTCATCCGGATGCGTCCCACTAAGCAGAAGCGTCTCCCGGCGTCCCGTCCGTTGCCATGGACACGGTCCGTTCCACCCCCACCCGACACGTGACCGCGACGCGTGGGTGCGTCACACTCCCCTCCAGGCATACAGCGGTTCACTCATTGGCCTGCTAATCCTAAGTTCGCCGCCCTCCTGACATGACGTACAGTCCATGATCTCCCTGTAACCTGGCAACTCGGCTACACCGCCCCACCCACCACAAAACGGCAACATCAGGACAACACAGCGTGTTCCAAAAAAATTTAATCTATATCCTAGGACAAAAATGTATATCCAAAATAACAGATGTTATTGGCATCTATGCGTGTATATTATAGCACAATTCATATATGTGACCCGCTAGTCTTACCTATCAGGATAACCAATGGTACCCATAACATCCTCCTAGCTTATAATGGCCACCACTTAGAACTGGCCGTATATCGACCTATTGAGGATCCCCCTCTTGTATATCCTGCCAAAGGTGCACAAGAGTCTGGTGGATCCTCCGGGTAGACCCATTATCTCCTCGAGAGGGTCACTGGGACAACCCTTGTCACAGTATGTCGATTACCATTTACAGCCTGTAGTTCAACGTACCCCATACTTTACTCCCCTGAGGACGGCGATAGCCGAAACAGCTGTAGGTAGACCCAGCTGGGTCTGACTCGTATCCCCAGCATGATTCCGTATCCCCAGCATGATTCAGGATACGTAAGATTGTTGGAACTGTATCTTCAAGCTGCTATTTTGCACAAAAAGTTTGTCATTTTTAATTGGCATAAAAAACGCAATTTTGGATGTTTAAAGGAGTGCTGGTTTTTCTCTACAACATAAGCCCCAGCTGGAGCCTCATGGTGTGGCAGTATTCTATCTGAATGATTTCTAACCGGGCACCCTATATAGAAAATGGACAGTGTTGTGCGGACCAGGATGTATATGTATATATATGTAGACATAGGTGTGTTTGGAAAATCTAGTTTTCTCCAGCAGTTGCACTGGATTTTGATTCTATCTCTTCTGAGTCTGACTTGACTTTGGTCACAAATGTGGTCTCATTGTAAAACACCGGCAAAATTGCAATTTTCCATGTCCACCAATGTACATTTATTTTCACAGCACCCCTGTATTTTTACAGCATACAGGACAGTGCCAGCATCCCTGTATTTTCACAACACCCCTGTAATTTTACAGCATACAAGACAGGACCAGCACCCCTTTATTTTCACTGCACCCCTGAATTTTTAAGCATACAAGACAGGGCCAGTGTACATTTATTTTCACTGCACCCCTGTATTTTTGCAGCATACAAGACAGGGCCAGTGTACATTTAATTTCACTGCACCCCAGAATTTTTACAGCATACTGGACAGTGCCAGCACCCCTGTATTTTCACAACACCCCTGTAATTTTACAGCAAACAAGACAGGGCCAGCACCCCTTTATATTCACAGCACCCCTGTATTTTTACAACATACAGGACACGCCCAGTGTACATTTATTTTCACTGCACCCCCGAAGTTTTACAGCATAAAAGACAGGGCCAGTGTACATTTATTTTTTACTGCACCCCTGTATTTTTACAGCATATTGGAAAGTGCCAGCACCCCTGTATTTTCTCAACACCCCCATAATTTTAAAGCTTTCAAGACAGGACCAGCTCCCCTTTATATTCACAGCACCCCTGTATTTGTACAGCATACTAGACAGGGCCAGCACCCCTTTATATTCACAGCACCCCTGTATTTTCACAACACCCCTGTAATTTTACAGCATACAAGACAGGGCTAGCACCCCTTTATATTCACAGCACCCCTGTATTTTTACAACATACAGGGCATGGCCAGTGTACATTTATTTTCATTGCACCCCTGAAGTTTTACAGCATACAAGACAGGGCCAGTGCACATTTATTTTTACTGCACCCCTTTATTTTTACAGCATATTGGAAAGTGCCAGCACCCCTGTATTTTCTCAAACCCCCATAATTTTAAAGCCTTCAAGACAGGGCCAGCACCCCTTTGTATTCATAGCACCCCTGTTTTTTACAGTATACAAGACAGGGCCAGTGTACATTTATTTTCACTGCACCCCTGAATTTTTACAACATCCAAGACAGGGCCAGTGTACAATTTTTGTCACTGCACCCCTGTATTTTTACAGCATACAGGACAGTGCCAGCACCCCTTATTTTCACAACACCCCTGTTATTTTACAGCATACAAGACAGGGTCAGCACCCCTTTATATTAACAGCACCCCTGTATTTTTACAACATACAGGACATGGCCATTGTATATTCATTTTCACTGCACCCCTGAAGTTTTAAAGCATAAAAGACAGGGCCAGTGTACATTTATTTTCACTGCACCCCTGTATTTTTACACCATACAGGAAAGTGCCAGCACTCCTGTATTTTCACAACACCCCTGTAAGTTTAAAACCTACAAGACAGGGCCAGTACCCCTTTATACTCACAGCACCCCTGTATTTTTACAGCATACAAGACATGGCCAGTGTACATTTATTTTCACTGCACCCCTGTATTTTTATAGCATACAAGACAGTGCCAGCACCCCTGTATTTTCACAACACCCCTGTAATTTTACAGCATACAGGACAGGGCCAGCACCCCTTTACAGTCACAGCATCCCTGTTTTTTTTTTTACAGCATACAAGACATGGCCAGTGTACATTTATTTTCACTGCACCCCTGTATTTTTATAGCATACAAGACAGTGCCAGCACCCCTGTATTTTCACAACACCCCTGTAATTTTACAGCATACAGGACAGGGCCAGCACCCCTTTATAGTCACAGCATCCCTGTTTTTTTTTACAGCATACAAGACAGGGCCAGTGTACATTTATTTTCACTGCACCCCTGAATTTTTACAGCATACAAGACAGGTCCAGTGTACATTTATTGTCACTGCATCCCTGTATATTTTTACAGCATACAGGACAGTGCCAGCACCCCTTATTTTCACAACACCCCTGTAATTTTACAGCATAAAGGACAGAGCCAGTGTACATTTATTTTCACTGTACCCCTAAATTTTTACAGCATACAAGACAGGAACAGTGTACCTTTATTTTCACTGCACACCTTAATTTTTACAGCATACCAGACAGGACCAGCACCCCCGTATTTTCACAGCATACAGGAGGACAGTGCCCCTGTATAGCACAGCAGCCAGGACAGCAACATCCATGCACAGCTGCAGCACTGCTAACAGCACATGAAACACCAGTGGCAGCACCTATAACATCACACGGACACCACAATGACAGGACAGCACCCCTAGAGAGCACACACTGACCCCACCCAACGCCACCACCCACAGAGAGAGACAGAGGTCTGTCTCCCTCACTCTCCAGGTCTGGGGTGAAAATGGCTGCGATGCATGGCTCTTTATATGGAATACAAAACCCACGAGAATCCAACAGTGGGATGATGATGTTTTGCTTTGTTCTGGGATCTGAGTCTGGCGGGAAGTCTGGAGCCAGAATCAGCTCCGGCTCAGATCGTGACGTTCAGGGAAGAGGGGGGGGTCGGTTCTCTTAAAACCGAACCTGATCATCTCTAGTTGAGATACAGACTGACTAGTTTCCTGGAGTCCTAAAAAAGCTTCTGAGTGCCGTATTGAAGATTTGTTTTGTGGTTAAACAGTTATAGGTACAGTACTAGTAGACAATCTCATGATGAAAAGCCTTTAGTATTTGGCAAATATTTGTAACTAGTTACAAGCCCATCAAAATAACAGAGCAACGTAACAGTAATGGCAGCACCAGCTGTGCGCCCTTGAATGGAGCAACACTTGAATTGCTCCATCGGGTGTCAGCTAGTGGCCGCCGGTGCCAAACACTTGAATTCCCTCCATAAAGTGAGGAGAAGAGTTTTTATATAGGATGACTTCAGATTCCTAAGCTTAACTCAGTGTATAATTGCTTGTACTGTAGCGGGATCCATATCAAGACCACCTTTACAAATAATATAACCTAGAAATGACAGTCCCACACTTCTCCAATTTATAGTAGACAATAATCAATTTTTTTTTTAAATTAGGATGAGAGATACTGAAAGGAGTCACACTGTACTAGGTGTGGCGAGTATGGAGGGTGTTTTAGCACTGCAATCTGTTTCTCAACCAAATACTGCTTCACAGAAATTATTGTGTATGCTGGTGCGTTGTCCTGATGGAGGATGAAACCATGTTTCCACAGCTCTGGCCTCTTTCTACTGATTCTTTCCTGCAAAGTTGATAGAACATTTTTGTAGTAATATTGATTCACTGTTGCACCTTCTGGTACCCAGTCTGCCAAAATAACACGCTTCATATCAGAGAAAACAATTAACAATTAACATGGCTTTGGATTTGGATTTGCTTTGATGTGCTTTATTCATTCTTGGTGATGATGGTGTTTTCCAGTGCATGGACTGGCATTTTGTCTGGTACTGGAAGACCGTGTTTCATTACAGGTAATAACTTTAGCTTGAATTTGTTCCAAAATGTCACTTTCAATTTTCTTTCTGCTCAGCCTTGGAATCATCTTAGCACAAACTTTTGTCATATTAAGATTTTGATGTTTACCATTTCTGCTATCATTCGGATGCGCCTAATTGGATACAACCTAATTGTGTATACAAGGGGGCAACCGGTATTTCCCAATTTCTGCGGTGCATTCGCTGTGGTAATGCGATAACATTGCAGGGCAGTGCTTCACATGTTGGGGAGCTCCCAGCATGCAATTTTCACCAGTAGCAGTTCTGTAATTTTAGCAGACCTGCTACTGAAGCTGAATAACCTCCTAAGTATATTTTTTGACTCACAGGCAAACCACAACTTATCCGAACGCTGTGTGACAACAAACTATTTGTGAGAGAGGGGTGAAACTTTCAAAACCATTCTGGAATAGTCCAAGGTAAATGTTCCCCCACTCCCTTTTAACTTGCACAGTATAGTTTATTATTTACAAATACAGGGCATAATTCACCATGGATCGCTATTGAGGCTGGGATAGTAATTTTCACAAATCTGCTATTGATAAAAATCGCATGTGAAGAGCTGCCCAGAAAGTGTAAAAGATGCCCATTAATGCATTTGCAGATCTGTGTATGCATTAGCAAAATTGCGATGCAATAGCAAAAAATGACACCATAGATAGTTGCGGCTGACCCCAGCAGACTTAAATCAATGAAAATGCAGTTGAATTGGGTGTTGTGTTTTTTGAACGCAGCATTCACAGAGATGTCAGATACACGCCCCAAAAATGGCCATGACACGCTGCAGTTTCCCAACCACTCCCCACAAAGGCCATGTTACCACCCACAAACAGTCACTTCCTGTCAATCAAAATGTGCACTCTTTACACTTAGGCTGCATACGCAGTGCATTTGCATTTTACCCTTTGCGCACGCACAATGGGTTCGCTGCGCATGTGCAGTCTGCAGATAGTTGCTCACTGCAAGCAATCTAACAGTTGCAAATGGTGATAAATCTGTCCCACAGTCTCTTATTTCTTAGCAACATTCCTTCACTGCTTTGATTATTGATTGAAAAGGACAAGGTTTTCCCATAAGGTACCCTGGTCCCCAAGGCATTTAGAGAGCCTGGCTGGACCCAGGCACTTTTCAGGGTGTGTGGCCTAATCACAGGAGGTGTGGGCATTCACCCTTAGGCAAAAAGAAATAGTACTTTAAGTGCCTCCTACAGAAAAAGACAATAACTTGATAAAATGGAACAGATGTTTCCTCTTAAATTATATCAAAAAAAGTGATCTCAGAATTTGTAAAGCGAATGATCCTTATAGACAGAGGCTTATCACCTTAAGCACATACTGTATTCTGACGAGTTTAGCAAAACTAATGGTTTATCTAAATCTTCAGCAAAACAAAATGCAAAGAAATTCTCAACAGCACCAAAGTCAAAAAAACTAGAACAGAATTAAGGTAAACTTCACATTGACTTTCAACTAAAAACAATAATCAAGTTTAATAAAAAAAACATGTTCTTTCTCTAATAAATGCTTCCCAAAATGTGTTTCTTTGAGCAGTCCTCTGCAAGATGACCCTTTTATCCCCAATATCAACCATGAACAAGAGAACATTGGCATACAGTAGCATCTCATACAGTGGAATTTGGAGAAGACATGCTGGTTACACAACTACATACTGGATGATATATAGTTTGCAGACCATGAATATGATCTACTTTGATCAAAGATATATTGTGTTGGCCCTTCAGCACAGAAGCTGCCCGATATACCTGCAGATATATCCGCGCATATTACTGGGTGTACGGGTCTACCTCCCATATATTTGCTGCAGGGACTGACGTTGACTGACATCTCATCTTGGTAGGCAAATTCAAATGATGCCTGCTCAGTGGTGATGTCAGCACAGACACATCAAGCAACCTATCAGTAAAATATCCACTTACCAGAACCATTCGCTTGGTGGGTCATTAGATAGATCTGCCAGGTGTGTACCCAGCCTTAAATATAGTAGATGTAGCAGATACTGAAATATATACCATTCTGAATCTCTATCTCCGTTCTCTTCACTTTCTATCTGCTTAATTTGTAACTGCATAGCAGCATCCAAGTACACAAAAGAAGGATAAGGAACCAAGTAATCTTTCATGGCTTCAGAAAGTCCTAAATGATATTGACTATAAATGACTGGGTTAGTCTATCCTGAGTCTGATGTACTATATTATTCAGCTATATTTATTCATGAATCCTATGGCCTTGCTTAAGCAGAAGGCAAATTAGCTTCTGTAGATGATTTCCAATCTGGATCAACTGATGAGAGCTTAAAGCTCTAAGGATCAAGACAAATGAAGAGAAAACTTGAGAATCACCTTGCAGAAGAGATATTATAACAGCAACCCATTGTGGCCCTGCACCTGAAGATGTAGTCTCTTCAAAGCAGTCAGGTAAGTTTACCTCTACAGTTGGTGATAGTGGACTAACTCTAAACGAATCTTAATGATCAACAACCATTTAAGATTGAGGCTAGATTGATGTGCCAGGAGTTGCATATGCACTCTGCTACAGCACTGGCTGTATGTTCCCTAATATGCATTTCTGAACATGACTCTTATGTAAAAGGGTTTACATTTACCTCTGTGTAGGATAAACAAAATGATAACATACCCAATGATCTTTTAAACTCTTTAAAATAATCAGCCGCCCTCAATTCCATTTCTATCTAAAACATCTGTGTCTAAACAGACTACGACAGCCTTTGTAAGTCCCCTTGCTGTCACTTGTGCTATAGCTATTCATAATATGGATTTTCTATTCCTTACAGTGAGTTATAGCTACTGAAAGACACCTCATTTTAATCTATTTGCCTTCTCTATCAACTGTATTTCATACAATGGAATCCATCACAGAGAGGTGTGTCATCAACCGAGACTCACTTATTCTGATTTAATCCTTCTTATTAATGCCAGAAGCTCCCACCAGCTGTCAAACCGTAAATATATAGGTAAAGGTTTCAACATAGAAACTCAATTGTAAGCTCTATGAAATCGATTTAGATGTCATAAATGAGATGTCAAAGATATTAATATACAGTATAATCAATCCACTTGAATCTTTCTTACTCAGATGTACAGCAGAACATGTTATTTTACCATTCCAGCTGATATGTATTCTTTTTGGAAAGTAACATTCTGCTAAATACTTTTACGGTGAATAAATAAAAAAACTCATAGGGGTAAATGTAATAGCCTGCCTACCGCAGGCATCAGTGGGTTCCCGACAAGTCTAAAAATTGCACTCATTTAAAAGGCAAAACCAGGTTGGTTTAGCCTTTTAAAAGATTGCTACTATAGAACATTGGCAGTTCACCCTGTATCAGCCGATGCCTGCAGTTTGCACGCTATTACATTTAACAGGTGTTTTTAGGCGAACTGTAGCAAACATAACTTACAATGCCCTAATATTTATATTCTCTCCTCAAAATCTTTGATTATTCACATGTTGCCACTGCTGGATATCAAAAATGATAAATAACATGCTGAACAATGCTCAGCTTTTTGGCAGGTCTCTGATCATCTGTCCTCTTCTCTCACCAGGTCTTCCGCAGTACATAGTCTGCATCTAAGCAATGTTGTTGATACCTATGTAGATTAGCACTGGCTTGTCAGTGTGGAAGTAGATGATCCAAGTTAATGAGACAGCAGTATGTGTTTCAGTTGTCCAGTGGAAAAGGCTATATTGGATGACCATTCTCTGACTGCCTGTGTTAAAGTTTTAAGTGCAGTGGTCATTTAGACTAGGATGGTGTCAATGTGGTCCAAAGAATTTGTAATCAAAATGCAGGCAGGATGGTATATTCACGTAACCCTGATTTAGGGTTTAAACAACACTTATACTGAGGTAGTTATAATATGGTGACTAAAATGGAGTATAAGCATATATATTATTCATATAAAGGTTAATGGATGTTGTAATACTGTATGCATGTTTTGAGGTAAATAATACAGTTCACATATATGTAATTGTATGTACATTGATGTAAATGTAGTGGTGAATACAATTAAGGCTTATTTTATGGTTTCACAGTGTATCTAAAGGGTTAATGTCCTTGTGCTCCTAACTGTCAATCATCTAGTGGGGTGATTGCCAGTGGGCGGGGCATCACCTCAGAGTGGGTCATGTGACTACTAGAGAGGGGTGGAGAGGTGCTGTGAGTGTAGCTGGGGGAGAGACTGCATATCCCTTGGTGAGAGGACATAGTTTTTTGCTGCTCCGGCCGTCGCCCGCATTAGAGCTGAGCGGTATACATTGCGGCGGCCGGAGGGGGCTTAGTGTGTGTAGCCAGAACAGGGCTTCCTTACTGTAAAGGTGGTGACAGCAGCATTGAGACTCAGCACTGTTCATAGAACCCGGCATCAGCGCTAGTCAACTCACCCAGCAGTATTGGAAGGGCGCATCTATGACAGGGAGACAGAGAGGGTTCCTTCCTACCTATTACCGGCACAGACTCTGACAGCCACAACAAAGAAGCCAGGACGAGCAGCAGAGGCTCCATTCTGTGTGGCTGTAAGTGTAAGGGAGGAGTCGGGGGAGCAGCCTGCAGCAGCATCACTAGATCGTAGAAGTGTGAGTGTATAATCCAGCCATTTATATTACCACTACACTAAGCACAGCAAGCCATAGGTGACTATGGTACATAGTCAATTTCATATTGGGACTAAGGACTCCAGGGCTAGGCCGCCATAATGGCTATTAAGCAGGAGGATAGTAATGGGTCACAGTAGTCAGAGTGACCTATAATTACAGTTCCATGTACGGCTTAATCATAGTGCTAAGGAGAAGGTAGAAAGCACTGGGTATATATATGTAACAGGAGGAGTGGAGTGAAACTTGAACTGTTTAACTCTTCATAAATAGTTTTAAAGCTCCCCCATATATCAGCATCACATCAGTCAAAGGAGAGCCAGAGACATTGTTCCGCAGCGCTAAATAGAAAGTAACACCCTAAAGCTGCCACCTAATGTGTGTATTTATGCCCCTGAATTAGCAGAATTAGAGTCAAGGACATTAAAGGTAGCCATACTACAGTGACATTGGATGAATGTTAAAGCCTCTTAGCCACAAAGGATTAGACTATCATCCCGATTCAAGGACTAGCTTGTGGCACTTTAATACAACTGTGTTATATGTATATTCGTGAACCCGTAAGAAGGACTGACACGTAAGAGACTATTAGTTTTAAAGTTAAAGGATTTGAGCTCGCTGTGACTATGATAAGAGAAACCATCTCTTGCAGATATATTTAATATAGACTCATCCTAAGAGACAACAATAATTTGAGGCATACAGGAATCGAAAAGCTATATATGCTCTGAAATATAGAAAGCATCAGCTACTTCAAATGGACACAAGGACGCAGCATAACAAAGGTTTATCATACCAGCTTCTTAGGAGTATAGTTTAATACTGGACAACTACGGTAACATTTTTTACTGAGGAAAGGATACAGATTCCTTGGTAATCAACTGTTGATGTTACTATCTGTGAGCTAAATAGATACTTTCTGTTATCTGCCAAGGAGGAACTATAAGTAACCTTATAGGAGAAAGTAATCGCTACCATAAGTAGACTGAGCCAAACATCTTTCTCATTAACTGAAGGGAGAACTGATAGTTGATACTAATACATAGTGTCAGACATTCTGTATTAACTGCTGTTATTTTTAGGAAGTTTATGGGCCCTTATAGTGCACTATCATATTAAGAGTACCCGGGTCACTCTAACACCTAAGGGTGTCTTGAAAAGAAAAAGGATTTGTTGTATTGCATGCAGGTACTGTGTATAGGCCTAATTGACAGGGGGTTAGCATGGATTAATGACTTAAAGGGGAATGTGTAATTGATGAAATGTTAATGTATACTTAATCCATTTGGTACTGGTCATTAAAGTGTTATACTTGCCATGTGTGTCTGGTCCGTCTGGAAGTTGATCTGAAGATCCTGGAAGAAAGAGACAGGTATATTAGATAATATATCTATGATATAAGGGAATCATCCCCTAAGGATAGAGATCAGGCTTACTCAAGCAAGCCTTAACAGTAGTTAAATACTACACATAGCTTGAGTGGAGGCACAACTATTAGGTAACCATCCCTTAATAGAATACATAGACAGCTCTCGTTCAAGGTATTGAGGGTAGGGTTACATTCATATGGCATGTGCATAGTGCATGTTCAGTAGTGGACTTCCCACTAGGAATGTAAGGAACGAGCCTGGGGGTGACATTTCCTTGAGCGGTGGCACAGCATGCTCAGCCAATGACCATAGCCCTGCTAAGACAATGGTCAGATGAGGCCAGGTGATTCTTTTTTTGTTTGTGCCATTTTTATTTTGTAACTACTGAGGGAAGAGGTGAAAATGGTCAGAAAATTCTGGTGGTTGAGGGGGCTGAGGATGGTGCTGCTTTGGCAGTCGGGAGGCCCCAACATGAAGAGGGCAGTGATATGATGGGGGCAACAGATGTTGTGCCCCAGCCTGAACCCCAAATTCACCCCTGTTGACTGTAGGAATGCATGTGGGATGTTTGAACATTAATGACATTCTTTTGGAATGTGCATAAGTTCTGTATTGCTGCTAGGGGTGTAGAGGGGGAGGGGAGCAGGTATCAAATTACTCGGGACTGGGAGCACAGGGGAAATGTAACCGTAACCTCCCATGCTGCCACCTAGAATTAGTAAGTGAGGGGGACATTGCACAAAAAAAATAAGGGGAGTGGCTTTGTGGAGGAGGGGCATGGCCACAGAATAGTACCAATTCACATTACACTGCACAGTAGAGTCCGTCATTCACATTACACCACACAGTAGTACCCCTCTTACACATTATGCCATATTACAGCCCCTGACACACATTATGCTACAAAAGAGCAGAGCCACTTATACATATTATACCAGGTAGAGCCCCTTTTTATACGCATTACACCAGGTAGAGCCCCTTATACACATTACAACAGGTAGAGCCCCTTATACACATTACACCAGGTAGAGCCCCATATACACAACACCAGGTAGAGCCCTTTACACACATTACACGCCAGGTAGAGCCCTTTTAATTAATGTCTCCAATATAAATGTCCCATTCTCAGAATAAATGGTACGGAGTGTTTCAACCTGGCGGCATCCTGCTGGTGCAGATTATTTACCAATTTTCCCATGTGCGCTGTCCTCCCATTGCTATCCTGCAGTGGAATTCAGGTAGCTACAATGTTCATCCTGCTGGGCGTATTGGCGCTGTATTCCTCTCATCCTTCGCTTCAGTGGTGGTCAGCGGGAGTGCCCGGCTTGCTGTGCCGGCGGTCCTTGTGGCTGAGTAGACTACAGAGTGTAGCTTCTACGGCCGTGATTTCCTGGCTGTGGGTCATGATAATGCCATGCATCCTGCCAGGCAACATCTTTCCAATTTACAAATCCACAATAGTGAGAAAACTGAAATCTCTAAACTCCCAGTGCACAATGATCTTGAGTCGCTGCACTGCAAAACGTTAAAGTGGGAAAGTCTGCATCTAGCTATCGGGGGTGCGGCGTCTAACACGTGCTATGAATCTTGCAATATACTGTATACTGCAAAAACACTATGAAAATATGGACACATCTGTAGAAGAGCAGAGTAATACACGGTATGCATTTTTTTACTATTATTATGCTGCTATTTTACAATTACAAAGCACTTATAAAGCTACATGACCGAAGCCGGTTTAATTGATTACACTGTGATTAAAAAGTGACAGGGAAAGAAACTGCTAAGTGAAGTGTGAATGAAAATAGAGCCACCTCTTCATTGGAAATTGCTCTTTTTCCTTCTAGTCACAGGCAGAATGTCCTATGACATAGATCATGTTCATAAATACAGCCCATAATGTCTGCATAATTTAGTACTATTACATTTCACACTATCAAAAGTTCTGTCTACTTAATGTTATCTATAAAATATTACATCTTCCACAGAAGAGCTGGGATACGTAATAGCTACTTGAGATGGAGAGTCTTGCAGGGGGGACAGTGGTAATCACAGGCTGCTGCTGCTGAGGTAGATAACAGGCAGGAGGAAGAGGCTCAGGAGATCATCTGAAGGGGATCACTGCACCGGGGGCCGGTCAGGTGTGATGTGTACTGCCAGGGGGATCAGATGGGCATTTGCTATAGTAGCTATGTGGGTACAGCCATGTCAGATGGAAAGGGACGGGGGAGTGGTGTGCTGCAATAGCCCTGCTTGTCCGTGCCAAAAACCGCTACTGATCACTGAACATACAGCTGCGTTCTCTTACACCTAGCCTCAACACACCATGCAGCAGGAGATACCTGGCTTAAGTGAGATGCCAGGTCCCATGCAACTCTGCTAAAGTGGGGCATCACCACAGAACAATATGTTGGTCGGCCGCACACCCTGAATAATATAGCGCACAATCAATCGCTATATCGTTCAGCCGCCACATCCAGGAGCATTGTGTCCCTGACGATATCCTCATATCGGGCTTCACATCGGCCGATCAGAAGATCAGATGACTCACGGGAACAGACAGTGGTGCATGTGAAAGATATGTTGGTCCGATAAACCAGATCGGACGACGTATTGCCTAGTCTGTACACAGGTTTACCCTTATTCTGCTGAATCTTTTGCCCAAATATTCTAAATCAGCCGTGGTACTTTTATTTAATTTAGACAATTTGACAATCTTTAATTTAGACAATATGTCCAGTAAGATTTCAGCCCATATGGTAAGTGTGCGATTTGGGATTTATTGCCAATCCAAAGAATTTTACTCCATTTACTCCTATACTGCATGCGGGTTCCAATGTATAGACAAGACAATGTCTAGGTGGTAAGTCATATGGTCGGCATGCATTAGGTCAACCGTTTCCTGTGTCTACCTTTTGTCAGTGTCTACTTACTGCATGTCAACTATACGGGGTCGACCTAAGGTGTGTTGACCTAGGCATTGTAGATCTTCTATACCACACCCACTGCATACATACCTTAGAGTTGCCACTGAGGATAACACAGTAATTACAGCAGCAGATATTTACTTGTCTTCTCTAACTCAGTGCTACAAGAGGATATCTGTATATACAAAATAACACCCTGTTGCTCCCAGCCCTGATCACTCGATAAATACAATATTACAGACTTCTGATGCTCTTGACTGGTGCTAGTTGTATAAGTGAATGATTCCATGCATAAATATTTATTTTACACCATTACATTTTGAATGAAGGCACAATCAATTGATTGATTGATTGAAATAATGGAACTGGGGAAATTCCTTCTTGATTGTGACTTCAGCATGCCTTCTATATACTGATTACAGGATCTGGTTAATAAAATGGGCTGTTCAAATCAATACAGCCAATAGCTATAGCTATTATTGCCACTGATGACTAATAGATTTTCCTATGGATGACTGGTCTTCAGACACAATTATGAGGTTTCTATTGTCCATAAAGTACAGCATACATATTCTACCTAATGAGGATACTTACCACACAGGAAATATCAAACCCAATCTCTCATATCTACACACACCTCCATCAAATCAAATCAAATCAAATCAAATCAGTAGACATACTTTATAAGCTAAAGTGTGCTGCAAATTCCACAATCTTTCTCTTGATAGAGAAGTTTGTGGTTAGATATGATAGAATCACATATATTTGTAAATTTTCCAATGATAAAACTTTCCATCTATCGGTTCAATCTAGTTAGGTGCAAAGGGTGCGAGTTGCCATTGCGTTTCTAATTTCTATGCCGGCAATGCACTGCATCTCACAGCCCGATTTCAGCCTGAATTTGTACAAAAGTGCTTGCAGCCCAAAACGGCTATGAGCAGTTTTGAGCAAGTTCAGTGGTCTTCTCTCTCTTCCTACATGATGTGCCCCATAGAGCAGTAGTGGATAGGTAAGAAGTGTGATGGGGGAGGGCAATTGCACTGATTGGCTCCCCCCAGGATCTGCCTCTGGATGAGGGGAACTCCCCCATTGTTGTGTACAGTGCTCCCCCACTCTATGGACCAGTACTGTGCACAGTATTTATTGACATTTTTATTGGGAGGGTGTGTGGTTTGAATTGTTGGCGTTAATAGAAAACAGACTTTGGCTAGATTATACAGACTACTACCACTTTTACACCAAAAACCCAGGTTCGACCCAGTTTTTTGGACACCGTTCTAATCGTTGTAAGATTATGGTCAGATCCTCTTTACACTGCACATTGGACTCGGGTTACTCCCGGTCAGCCCTATTTACACTGAACCTGGGTCTGCCTTGCATGTCAGTCATGGACCCTCCCTTAAGGCGGACCTCTGCATACATCGTCTTTTAAGCATAACACAGGTCAGTTAACCTAAGTTGATCTGTTTACACTGAATCGTTACCTGGGTCCAACTCTGGAAGCTACCAGAGTCAGATTCCCTGGTCACTCGACCTGGGTTATTTATCAAGGACCCTTTTACACCAAGCCCCTGCTAACTTAAGTGGCCATGCTCCCCCCATGCTCTGCCAATTCCTATATCAGCGGATGCCATGATCTGAGCTTCTGCGCATACGCCGAAACTCTTTCAAGCTGGAGCCACAGTACTGTAGCTAGTGTATGCTGTCCTAAAGGCAAGTGACCAAGGGCAGCCATGGCACTGAGAGGCCAGGTGTCCAGGGCCGGGCAAGCCATGTAATTGCACAAGGCGCCATGGACCCATGCAGCCCTTGTGTACTAGGACCCAGCAGCCTGCAGGAACTGGAAGCATAACCTTGTCCCCAGACATAAAATTGGCACCACTCTGTCCTCCTCTCACTAGGCGGTAGTGGTTAACACTATGCTCCCCCACTACCCCCAGCATTTGTGACTTGCACTACCCCCTCCTCACCTCCCACTCTTCCACTTGGCAGGGGACACACATTATAGGAAGGTGAAATGGTCAGTGTTTGTGTGTCAGTGTGGGTGTTAGCATCTGTTTGTGTGTGTCAGCATCTTTCTGCATCAGTGTCTGTCAGTATTTGTGTGTCAGCTTCAGTATGCTAGTTTCTGTGTGTCAGTGAGTCAGCATCTGTGTCAGTGTGTATGTCAGCATCTGTGTGTCAGCATCTGTCTGTGTGTCAGCATCTGTTTGTGATACAGCATTAGTGTGTCATCATCTGTCTGCGTGTCAGCATCAGTGTGTCAGTTTCTGTTTGTCTGTCAGCATCTGTGTCAGTTTGTCAGCATTGTTCTGTGTGTCAGTGTTTGTGTCAGCATCTGTGTATCAGTATCTGTCTGTGTCAGCATCAGTGTGTCAGCATCTTTCTGTGTGTCAGTGTCTGTGTTAGCATCAGTGTGTCAGCATCTGTCTGTGTGTTAATGTGTCAGCATCTGTGTGTCAGCATCTGCCTGTGTGTCAGCCCCCTAGACAGAGTACCCCCCCAAACCAAGGACATACACTATCCACCCCATTTTATTTTTATTGTGGAGGCCAATCTGTTCTATTTTTTCCATGTGGGGGCCAATGTGTTTATTTTTCTTGTGGAGGATAATGTTTTTTTATCTTTCCTGTCTGGTGTCAATGTGTTTTTTTTATGTGGGGGCCAACGTATTTTACAGTTTCTGTAGGGGCCAATGTGTTTGTTCTCTGTGGGTGTCAATATATGTTTTTTATGTAGGGGCCAATGTGTTTTCTTTCTGTGGGTGCCAATATGTTTCCTTATGTGAGGGCCAATGTGTATTTATTCCTGTGGGGGCCAATGTGTTTTTTTAGTTTCCTACATGGGCCAGTGTGTTTATTTTTTTCATGTTGGTGGTCATTTCTTTTCTTGTGAAAGCCAGTGTGTTTTTTCTGTGGGTCCAATGGTTTGTGTGTTTATTTTTCTTGTGGGGGGCCAATGTGTTTTATTGATTTCTGTAAGGGCTAATGTGTTTTTTTTTTTCTGTGTGGTTAATGTGTTTTTTTTCTGTGGAGGCCAATGTGTTTTTACTTTTTCTTCTGTGAAGGCCAATGTGTTTTTACTTTTTTTTCTGTGGGGGACATCGTTTTTGCTTTGTTTTTCTGTGGGGGCTAATGTGTTTGTTTCCTGTAGGGCAAATGTATAGGGGGGGGGGGGGTGTGTGTGTGTGTGTGTGTGTGTGTGTGTGTGTGTGTGTGTGTGTGTGTGTGTGTGTGTGTGTGTGTGTGTGTGTGTGTGTGTATTTTTCCTGTGGGGGCCAATGGGGCTGTGTGACAGGCTTCACTAGGAAACAGGAATTAGTGAATATCACCAACAGGGCAGAATAGACCAGGATTCCTAATAAAAGGGAAAGAGAGACCAATTACAGAAGTAGTCAGGCTGGAGTCAGGAAACAAGGCATGCCAAGCGTGTGCTGCTGCACGTCGCAGCCAGCATCCTAGTTGCTAGGAGACAGCCAGAAATACAAACAGGAATAAGCGGCAGCTGTGACTCATAACAGGAACATTGTAAAAGTCGCTGGGAAGGGCTTTAAATGGGAACCAGTAGAGGATAGGGCATAGCCGATCATACCACCAGCAAAGCTGCACACAGAAAATGCTGCAATTACCTATTTTTATTTTTACTTTAAAAAATCCACTACCTATTTTTGTTGTCACCTGATCAATAACAATTAATGTTTCATAGATTTGCTCCAATTTATTGAAGCTATATAATAACAGTACACCTGTCTTCACTGCCTAGACATCTGCACCTACAGGCAATGGATCTGAAAATCCCTCTCCAGCAATATTGTAACACCGGCATTTCCAACCCATGCCCTTAAGGCACACTAACAGTGCACGTGTTATCCAGGCTTCAGCACAGATGGTTAATTATATCAAAATAGCTGAGGTACTAATTAGCTCAAGCCTGGATATCAGTAAAACCTGGACTGTTAGTGTGCCTTGAGGACCGAGGTTGGGAATGCCTGATGTAACACATAGGCGACAACAACTAATGCCATCTGTAGATTATGTTAGCTGATAGGGTCAAGCTAAACTTCTGAGAGTTTAGCAATGTGTGCCAGATGCAGTCACCATTGAAAAAAACATGATATTTCCTGTGTTCACATTTTGTTAAATAGGACAATAGGTACTTTCCACACACTCTTCGAGGGACATTGGTTTAATAAATCTGCCTCTCATGCAGGGCCGGCGCTTCCATTAGGCAGCTTTAGGCAGCAGGGTATAGCATACTCCTACACACGTGTCAGTTCTCCCATACATGCATTTGGCCCCTGTATGGCTCATCTCCCACTGTGTAACCTTGTAGTGCGCCCAACATGGCTGCCTTATCTGGTGCGCTTGTGGATGGGATGAAAAATGCGTGGACCTGATGTTTTTATTGGAACCCTACTCTGAACTTAAGGACTCTGCAATCTCCCCATTTTGTGTTCTCTTCTAGGGGTGGACTATTCCACCCTGGGTAATCCTACGCAGTGCGCCTAAGATGGCTGCCGCACCTGGTGCCTTGTGATGGTGGAATATACAACCCCTGGAGGTTATTACTCAAAATGCCTACACCAATCATGCATTATTCTTTCTGTGTCTTTGTCTGTGTGGTTTATCTTTTGATGTAATACTTAAATCTTCTGTATTATGTGCATTGTGTGAGTTCTAGTTGGCGCCGCGGATGGCTGCCTCGGTGCTGCTCTGCCAAGCATCCTTAGTTTTTTTTTTTTTTACTTGTGTAATTTTTTATTAGAGTTTTGCACAGGGACAAGGTAAAAAAAAAAAAAAAACAACAACATTAAATGCAGAACAAAACCAGAACAACAATCAAAACAGAGGGAGAAAGAAAGAGAAGAGAAAGAAAAAAAAAAAAAAACACACATTGCAGAAAAAATACAGTAATTAATACCATCTGTGTCACAGTGTCACATGGAATAAGCGTCACGGCAACATTGTAAATTCAAATACGAAGCCTCAATCAGTCAGAGAATATTGCTCCAGTTGTAGCCAGACGGGAGGTATTCCACCTATCCCACTTGCTAAAGTAATGGGGTAGGGTCCCTCTAGATCTATGTGTAAACCTCTCGTGTCCTGACACCTCATTTACTAGGGCTCGCCAGTTGTACACACTGGGGGAAGAGGTAGCAAACCAGTTACGCGCTATAATCACCTTAGCTAAGGTAGTGAGGCAAAGAACATATTTGTATAGTGCAGGGCAGTAGGATTCCTCTAAGTCTAGCGCAAACATACATATAGTAGGAGAGAGGGGGGGGAGCGTAGGTTCAGTGAGCAGAACGTCCGCCCAAACTGCTGCCCAAAAGGCATACACAGTGGGGCACAGCCATAATAGGTGCCAAAAAGTAGATTCAGGGGCACCACATCTGGGGCAGGTACTATCAGGCCGTAGGCCTGCTTTATACATAGAAACTGGAGTTCTGTATGTCCTATGCAGAACATAAAAATAAACCTGCTGATATTTGATACACTGAGTGGAGTATTTAAGTGAGCTCAACACCTGTAGCCATTGGTCATCTGCAATTGGGCCAATGTCTTGTTCCCATTTGAGTTTAAGTTGATCAAATATATTCGGACAGATGTGTGCATTCAGACTACTATATAGAATGGAAACTTGGTGTCTTGCACCTAAATTCCTAACCATATCTTTAATCGGGGAGTCAGAAATGGGCGGGGGTGAGGCCCCAAACTGTGCCTGCACCGCGTGGCGGAGCTGTAGATAGCGATAAAAGGATCTATTGGATATTTCAAGCTCCTCCTTCAGTTGTGCGAAAGACTTGAGAACACCATTATCAAATAGTTGCAAGACTGTGGTAAGGCCGGCCCCAATCCATATGTTGTCCTGTGAGAGTTGCAACAACTCCCTATATCTTGGATTGAACCAGAGTGGCGTGTCAGAGTCTGTGCCCTGCCATGAGTAATAGGAGTGAGCCTGACGCCACACAAGTAGCGATTGTCGTAGCAAAGGAGGAAGACCAGCAGTAGAAGAGGCAGAAAGAAGAAACTGGAGAGGGGAGAAATGAGACCCCACACACTCGGCAAAGAATCTCTCAAATGTGAGACTATCCCTGTTGAGAATCCAATTAGACAGGTGTGCAAGCTGAGCAGCTATATAATAAGCCCGGAGATTGGGAAAGCCCAAGCCTCCATCCGATTTAGCCTTAACCAGAGCTCTCAGGGCAACCCTAGGCGTTTTGTCGCCCCAAACAAAGGAGGAAAGTACACTATCAATATTAGTGAATATTTTCTTGGGGATATAAGTAGGAGAGTGCTGCAATAAATAAAGATACTTCGGTTGCATCACCATCTTAATAAGGTTTATGCGACCCGTGACAGTAAGGGGAAGCTTCTTCCATACATGAACCCGTCGCTTCAGATCCATCGTGACCTGGTCAATGTTTTGATGTACAAAAGACTTAACATTAGGAGTGATCCAGACACCAAGATACTGAAAGCGAAGGGTCCAGGTCAAGGAGGACACATCTGGCAACGGGTCAGGAAGAATACCAGAAATGGGAAAGACATTAGACTTATTCCAGTTGATAGTCAGGCCGGAGTAGAGACCAAATGTATCAACAATACCCAGAAGGGAGGTCAGGGAAGCATCAGGGTCTCTGAGGAACAAGAGCATGTCATCGGCATATAATGCAATGACATCCTCATGTCCGTCAATGGTGATGCCCCTAACATCAGGGGACGCTCTGATGAAACATGCCAATGGCTCTACAGCCAGGGCAAAAAGGGCAGGGGAGAGTGGGCAGCCCTGTCTGGTACCACGGGACAAGGCAAACGGGGAGGTCACATAGCCATTGACAGATATCCGAGCCACGGGGGAGGAATAGAGTAATTGTACCCAGCGTATGAATTTGGGGCCAAAAGCAAACCGTCTAAGTACTTCCCACAAATACACCCACTCCACAGAGTCGAAGGCCTTGGCAGCATCCAAGGAAACCACCACAGCCTCCGACTCGGGGCGGTCCCCCATCTGCAGGTGACAGAACAGTCGCCTCAAATTTTGGAGGGTGGACTTGCCTGGCATAAATCCTGTCTGGTCATCATGTATGATCGAAGTGATAACACTATTGAGTCTAAGTGCCAGAATTTTGGCCAAAATTTTGACATCAGTAGGTAGCAATGAGATCGGGCGGTAGGATTCCGGGGCCGTAGGGTCTTTACCCGGTTTAAGGATCACCACGATAATAGCTTCAGACATAGAGGGAGGTAGACGAGCGCCCTCCAGCAATGTATTAAAGAGAGTCAAAAGATAGGGGACAAAGTATGCACGATATTGTTTATAAACTTCAACCGGTATACCGTCGCTACCCGGGGCCTTTTTGTTAGGGAAGGAGGCAATAGCAGCCTCAACTTCCTCTGGGGTAATATTAGCATCCAAAATATCTACAGATTGTTGAGATAGTTGTGGCAGGGTAATGTCTGAAAGATATTGCTGTAGTTGAGTGGGGGTATAGGCGACTCTAGAGGCATATAGCGAGGAATAAAAGGACTGGAAGACCTGGGCTATTTCAGGAGTGGCATATACCATTTCGCCCTGAGTATCACAGATCTGCTGAATGGAACCCCCCGTTCTCTCTCCCCTAGCCAGAAATGCCAAGTAACTACCCCCCGTGTCCGATTGTGAATACAGGGCGTGCTGGGAGAAAAGTAATTTGCGCTTTGATTTATCAAGCAAGTGGTCAGACCAGGCTTTCCTGGCCAAATCCCAACTTGCCCGATCATCAAGGGTCCTAGTAGTGAGGTAAGTAGATTCGGATTGGGAACAGGCAAGCTCCAGGCGCATCTCCTCTTCTCTACTAGATTTCTTGACATTAGCTATTTGTCGTATGAAGGAGCCCCTTAGTGAAGCTTTAAATGCGTCATGTTTAACCAGTGGATCAGAACAGGACGCATTATGAACCCCAAAATCACTCCATTTGTTAAGCAAGGCCTCGTGGTCAGTTAACAAGGTCAACCAGAAGGGATTCAACTTCCAGAGCTTAGCCCCACAGGGAGGAACAGAATCCAGGACCACCAGCACAGGTGAGTGATCCGAGATTCCTCTCTGAAGGTAGTGGGCATCCAGTATTCTAGCAGTGAGATCAGGGGAGACGAGGGCCAAGTCTATTCTCGAAAACGAGTGAAAGCTGGCCGAGTGGCAGGAGTATTGGAGTTGATTAGGGTGTCTCAACCTCCAAATATCCAGGAGTCCAAGCTCGGAAATCAACCTTGCGAACGGAGTGGGGGACGGGGAGGCAGAGGGTAGGGAAGGGGGAAGCTCAGTCCATCTATCTAAGACTTTATCCAAAACATTATTGAAGTCACCGATGCAAAGGACCGGAGCCGAGGGAGAAGTAGCAAGAAACGACATCGCCTGCCTGAGTACCTCATTATTGTAGGGGGGAGGGACGTAGACAGCAAGTATGTGTAAAAGTGTACGGTTAACATAGGCCCTAAGAAATACATATCTGCCATATTGGTCAATTTGGCTATGAACCAAGTGGAAATTAACCGACTTCCGCACCAAAACTGAAACCCCCCTGGAGTTAGCAGAGAAGGTGGAGTGATAGGAGAGACCCACCCAGGGCTTCCTGAGAGCCAAGGTTTTAGTACCAACTAGATGCGTTTCGGAAAGGCATATGATATCTGCCCTATATTTTCTCACCTGAGACAAAACCAGCGCCCGCTTAATGCGGTCATTCAGGCCCCTCACATTCCAGCCGAGTATGCGGAGCCCATCAACCCCTGCAGCCATAGATACAAAAGAGAAAGGACAGGAGGAGAAAAAGGGCAAGGGGCAAATGCGGAGAGGGAGGGGAAGAAGAAAATCCAAGGCAAGCAAGGCGCGCAAAGGAGAGGAACCCATAACATAGAGGGGAGAGAAGCAAAGGGATCACTACGACCCCCCGCCAGCACACAGGCGGAGCATACGGAGAGCAGAAGGCATACATAAACGAAATCATGGACACATTACAGTTCGAGAAAAAAAAATAGCACAGTGACACATAAGACAATACATGTACAAAAAAAAGAACAAACCCAGAACAACCCAAACCCCCCCCTCCCTGCATATCCATCCCAAACTAGACACGCCTGGATCCCAGAAAAACCGTTAACTGAACTAAGGCTGAGAACCTATAACAACCCTAGGGAGTAGAGACAACTAATGCCTCTACAAAAAGGCTATATCCTAGCATTCAGCTCCTAGAAATAAAGATCATTCCCGCTATAGGACTAGAAGGAGTACAGAACCCAGCAGTCAATGCGTCCTCTGAGGGAGAACCAGTCCCTAAATAGGGGGCCTGGGTCTGCGCTCAAGCCAGGCCTCCGCCTCTTGAGGGGTATTGAAGAAGTGTGTGGAGCCATCATACACCACCCTCAATCGTGCCGGAAATAACATGGCATATTGAATTTGATGATCACGAAGCTTTCTCTTGACCTGTAGGAACTGCGTACGCGACTTCTGGACTTCCACGGCAAAGTCTGGGTAGACAGCAATATCATGGTTGTCAAATTTCAAAGGACCCTGTGTACGGGCCAGCCGTAGGACTGCATCCCGGTCCCTGTAATGTAGAAAACGGGCTATGAAAGTGCGTGCAGGTGCGCCCGGGGGAGGAGCCCTGGCAGGCAATCGATGGGCCCTCTCCACAGAGAACTGAGGACCAAAGTCATCGCGTTGAAATAGACGGAGAAGCCATGTTTCAAGGAAGGATTCTGGGGAGGAGCCCTCCACTCTCTCCGGGAGGCCCACAAAGCGAACGTTATTACGACGCAGTCTTCCTTCAATATCGGAGAGCTTCGCCTTAACTGCCGACATCTGAGTTGTGAGGCTGGAAACTGTGTCTTTGAGAGGATTGGTGACGTCTTCTAGGTCGGAGATACGGTGTTCCGCCTCCCCCACCCGTTCACGAATCTTTTGCATGTCATGCCTGATTAAAGTAATATCCACCTGTACTTGGCCAATTTTATCCATGACTCTGTGCTCGGATGTGGATATGGCTAAGAGAATTTGCTGCGTCGACTGAGACGTGTCGTCTTCCCGAGGTGGTGATTCCGAAGGGGAAGAGGGGGATGGGGGAGCAGCAGCCCTGGTGGGTTGGGAGGAGGATTGAGAGCCTCTAGCATATTTTTCAAGTTTAGCAGCAGCGGTAGCAGCAGCAGCACTGCCCCCACGCACCATGATGGGAGACGGGCAGATTCAATGATATAGAATAAACAGTACGTGCTCACCACAGGTTGTAAAATCCCCAGGACTCCAGAGTCTCACGCAGTTGAATAAACCCAGGCAGGGGAAAGGAAATCTGTAATGTCAGCAGTCAGGCAGTATAATCAACAGCAGGCTTTTGAGTGGACCCTCTCAGAGAGTAGTGTAGATATGGAAACGTCACCCAGCAGTGTGGGTAGAGCAGGGTAGTTGTAGGTATCAAGGCAGCCCTGCAGGCAGAGTAATGCAGGCTGGGAGGCTCCGATCAGCAGCGCAGAAAGGCAGGGGATGTGAGGAGAGACGGCCCGTGTAGGCAGATGTACCCCCGCACCGCCAGCAGCTATCACCGCCACAGAGGGGCCTGCAGTCCGCCAAACGCAAGGTGAAAGGAGACAGGGGCACACAGCGATCTCCGGTTCAGCCGAAAACAGCAGATGGTGCGAGTGGAGGGAGCCCCGTCCCAGCGCGGCTCCGGACTCCGCCGCTGATTCCCAAGATGGCGCCGGGCGGAAGGAGTGATGCCGAGCGGTGTTGGCCGCGATGCGTCCAGCGGCTTCCCAGAGCAGAAACACCGTCCCACAGACCCCTCAATGTGAGCAGGGTCAAAAGCCACAACGTCTGAGCCGGGTTATTGGTAGCCACTAGCGGGGAAAGCAGGATATAAAAGGGAGGATATACGGAGCTCTAACTCCTAGCTTCCTACTCCATGCTCGGCCAAGCCACGCCCCAAGCATCCTTAGTTTTTAGTCTTAAATGTATAATATGTCTACTGTACAGTTGCATATGTGCAGTATGAACTCATATGTGTAATGTTTGTAATGTATGCTACGTTTTTTCCTCCATGTTGCTGCTTGGCGATGCATTGTATCACAAAGAATTCCTAGTGTACATGAGTACACCTGGCCAATAAAGCTGATTCTGATTCTGATATGCGATCAACATCGCTGCGGTAACCGGCGAGGGGCGGCGATGTATCAATACATCCCGTCCTCTGTGTCTTTCCTCTCTCTTTCACTCTTGCTCAACTCAATCTGTCCTCTTTCTCTCCCCAACACTCTCTCCCTCTCTTTTTCTCCCCCCTTTCTGTCTCTCTCCATTCCTGACACCCTCGCTTTCTCCCCCTTGCCCCCCCTCCCTCTCTCCCCCTTTGTCTCACTGATACGCTCTCTCTCTTCTTGACACCCTCTGTCTCTCACTCTAGCTCGATCCCCCTCCCTCTCACTGGCTCTCACCTCTCACTCTCTCCCTGACATGTTCTCTTGCTCCCCCCCTCTCTCTGTCTCTCTCTCTCTCTGACTTGCTTTCCCTCTCTCCCTGACACTGTCTTTCTCCCTCCTTTCTGCCCCCTCACTCTCTCTCCCCTCTCATCTCTTTCTTTCTCCATCACTCTCTCCCCCTTTCTTTCTTTCTTTCTTTCCTTCTCTCTCTCCCTAACACCCTCTCTCTCTTGCTCTCCTCTTTTTCTCTCATTCGCTCTCTTTCCCCGACACTGTTTCTCTCCCTCCTTTCTGCCCCCTCACTCTCTCTCCCCTCTCATCTATCTTTTTCTCCATCACTCTCTCTCCCCCTTTCTTTCCTTCTCTCGCTCTCTCCCTAACACCCTCTCTCGCTCTCCTCGATTTCTCTTATTCCCTTTCTTTCCCTGACACCCTCTCTCTCTCTCTCTCGACAGAAAAAAAGAGAGAAAGAAACTCTCTTGTTGGGGCACTCTTGTCTATGAAAAAATTGAATTACTTAAAACTTTACTTTTATTTGTTATAATTAGAATGGAGATACGATAGTCTCTGAGATAAATTTCACATGGGGCATAACTCTAGAAATAAATTTCTAGGGTTGGCGAAAATATCAAGAATAATGTTAAGAAATTTAAGTTCAATGATTCAATTCAAAACAGGGCACTGCAACAGGGTACACTGCTGACTCGACCGCTCTCCACAGCCCCCCACTCTTTCTTCCTTCTATCCGGTCACATCTGCGGCAGGACCTGTGACTATACTGTGACTATACATCACATATAGCAGGCAGCAGCGGCTCTCCACAACCTCACCGGAACTTTGTTCTACCCCTCTCCAGCTCTATTCCTCTACTCTGCCTGCACCTCTTCTCATCTCATCTCTCTACCTCTCCTCTCCAGAGTGCTGTCATTGAATCATGGGTCAGCAGTGTCCCTGCGCTGAATTTAATTAATTAATTAATTGAATTCAACAGTGACAATCTGACTTAAGTTTTCCAATAGCAGACATTCTATATACCCCCCCCCCCCGTCTCCTCTCTAGAGTGCCGGCTCTACGGCTATAGGGGGTGATTCAGACCTGATCGTAGACGTGCTAAATTTAGCACATCTACGATCAGATTCCCTGACATGTGGGGAGACGCCCAGAACAGGGCTAGTCCACCCTGCATGTCAGTCCCTGCCCCGTCGCACCAGTACAAAAGCATCGCACAGCGGCAATACCTTTGTACTGGAAGAGAAGCTCCCAGCCAGCGCAGCTCCTGCACGCTCGCAGGGAGCTACTCGTTGCTGCTCAGGTAGCAGCGGCTGCGTGTGACCTCACACAGCTGCTGCAGCCCCCCCCCCCCCCCAACATTCCGGGCACGCTTGCATTGCCCATACCGTGCACCCTAAATGACGACTAAATGCCGCCAGCCCACCTCCTCCCACCCAGTGACCGACTCTGTCTGCCAGTCAGGCAGAGGCGATCGCTGGGTTGAGACAGCCGTTGGCTGTCTGGCATGTGCAGTTCAGACCTGATTGCCCGCTGTGATCAGGTCTGAATCAGCCCCATAGTCACTCTGTCACTCATCACTGCGACCCTTTGCATATGACAGAGCAGCAGCTGCCCTACAGAGCTCATACATCGTAAGACCTTCTTTTCTATCACCCTGAGTGTGCCCGGTATCCGGTCTTTAAGTGGACATGGACAAGGTCGACATGAGTTTTTCACATTTTTTTTTTAACTTTTCATTCTTTACAATCCACGTACGATTGGAAACGGTAACCTGTGCCAAGCGCAGCGGTGCAAGGCATTTTGACCAAAGCACGGCGAGCAAAGCGAGCCATGCGAGGGGACACGGTGCACTAATTGGAGTTCCCGGTCACTTTACGAAGAAAACGACACCAAAAAACATTAAAAACCCATGCCGACCTTTTTCAGGTGTCGACCTAGTCACTGTCGACCAATAGTGGTCGACCTAGTGACTGTTGTCCTAGTTACTGTTGACTCTATGATCCACAGCCAGTGTGCCCATGCATGGTTTTATTATGGTAGATACATCATTGAATCTAAACTAATCAGTAATATTTTCTTTGCTAGCTAACTTATACATTGTATCCATCTATGCGGCAGACTTATTTTGAACTGCACTGTATCACACTACGTTTTTACATTGTCACAGTGGGGGTAATTCCGAGTTGATCGCACGTAGCAACTTTTTGCTGCTCGTGCGATCAACTAGACCCTGCCTATAGGGGAGTATAAAAAAGTTTCCTGCAAAACAAGACCAGGGTCAGACTTACTTACCCTGTGCGATGGATCCAGCTACAAAGGACCAGAGATTGACGTCAGACATCCGCCCTCCAAACGCCTGGACACGCCTACGTTCGCCTCACCATGCCTTGAAAACGGTCAGTTGACGCCCCATAACGCCTCCCGCCTGTCAGTCTTCTTGCGATCACCACTGCGATCACTTTTTCAGCTGGCGGCATCACTGCTGTCGCCGGGCAACAATGCGTGTGCCCAATGCGGCCGCCGTGCATGCGCAGTTCCGACCCATTCGCACCACTGCGACAAACTGCAGCGTGCAAACGGGTCGGGCCCCCATTGTTAGACAATTCAACAACACTGTTTGTTACCATACAGAGGGAATCTGTTAACCATTAACATCCAGGTTATTGAGATGGACTGCATATGCCACTCATGTATTTTGTGACTGCATGTGTTACTAATTGATTGTGTCTGTGGAAATTACTTCGGCCTAATATAGTGTCAGTCTGACCTATAATTGATGAAACTCCTTATGTTGAAGCATCCTGCTTTTTATTATCTATATTTCAGGTTTCAGACAATTTTATAACCGTATCAGACTGTCAATATATTTATATAGGACTGCCTATATGTTTTGAGTTGAGTCATTGAACTCAAACTTCTTAATATTATTTCTCTTACGTCCTAGAGCAGTGATTTTCAACCTTTCTCGACTCGCGGCACGCCTAACAAGACTTCAAAATTCCCAAGGCACACTATCGGTTACCCACGGGGGGGAAAAAAAAAACATTGGCCCCCACAGATATCAAATAAGCACATTGGTCCCCACAGTAATTAAACACAATTAAACACATTGACCCTAACAGTTATGAAGCACATTGGCCCCCACAGGTATAAATCAAACGCACTGGCCCCTACAGTAATTGCACACACACTGCCCCCCCCCCCCCCTTGTAATGGCACTCACAGCCCCCACAGAAATGGCACACACTGCTAACCCTTGTAATAGTAATAACAGCCCCCACAGTAATGGTACACACACACACACACTGCTCTCCCCCTCCCCCCATGTAATAGTACTCACAGCCCCCTCTGAAATGTCAGCCTGAAGTACTGCATATCCGAGCTGGAGTAGTATGAGCAGTGCAGGGCAGTCCGTAGCACACATCAGCACCAAGCGCGGGCGGAAATGCGCATGTCACCATAGGTCACGGACCGGGCAGCAGGAGAGCTGACTGTGCTGCCGTGCATGACTGCTGGAGGACCCAGGTATCTCTGGTGTGCGGCGGAGGAGCACTGTCGGCGGGCGGCGGAGCACTGTGCAGGGCAATTCTGGTGGCCGGTGACCGGCAGGCTGCGGCACACCTGACAACTGCTGGCGGCACACTAGTGTGCCGTGGCACAGGGGTTGAAAAAGGCTGTCCTAGAGGATGCTGGGGACTCCGTAAGGACCATGGGGATAGACGGGCTCCGCAGGAGACATGGGCACTTTAAGAAAGAACTTTAGGTATGGGTGTGCACTGGCTCCTCCCTCTATGCCCCTCCTCCAGACCTCAGTTTACTACTGTGCCCAGAGGAGACTGGGTGCATTACAGGGAGCTCTCCTGAGTTTCCTGAAAGAAAGTATATTTGTTAGGTTTTTTTATTTTCAGGGAGCCTGCTTGCAACAGACTCCCTGCATCGAGGGACTGAGGGAGAGAAGCAGACCTACTTCTGTGAGTTTCAAGGCTCTGCTTCTTAGGCTACTGGACACCATTAGCTCCGGAGGGATCGGTACGCAGGTCTCACCCTCGCCGTCCATCCCAGAGCCACGCCGCCGTCCTCCTTGCACAGTGCCAGATTAAGGTCCATATGGGCCTGGAGCTGAAATTTAGGAAGGGCCTATTGTGTGCCTCGGCAGGAGATGTGACAAGCGCTGCGGTGGTGTGACTAGTGATGTGGGGGTGTGATCAGTGTGGGTGTGGTCTAATTAGGGTGTGTGGCCTATGCCATGTGAGTGACACAATCAACACTTACTGACAGACACTACTTACTGACACACACACAAAACACAAAGCTTACTGACACAATCACCACTTACTGACAGACAATATTTACTAACACACACTCACAACACAAAACTTACCGTATCAGACACCACTTACTGATAGATATTACTGACTGACACACACGCACAACACAGATAAACTTACTGACACAGACACTACTTACTGACACACACACAACACAATACTTATACCGCTCTCACATCACAATGCCGGGTACCACCCGAGAATTGGAAATGGGTCCATTCCTGGGTGGGACCTGGCATTTGACCCTACACACCACCAACCTGACCCGGCAATTTGCCGGTTCGGGTTGCCATCTGTGGGCGGAGATGGAGTTGGCACCAGGTGCGGAAGCAGCGCTGGGAGATGAGATCATCCCTATGCAGTGAACGGGTCCCGGGTTGCATCGACCTGGGTGACCCATTCACACTGCACCGGACCTGGTATTTAACCCGGGAATAACCCTTCTTTATTCCCGGGTTGAATTACCAGGTCAGGCAATCCAGAATTCGCCCATGACCCCTTTCACAACACACATCGGAACGTGTCGACCTAGCAATATACCCAGTCTATACCAGGTTATTTTTGCGATGTGAAAGGGGTATTACTGACACAGACACCCACCACTTACTGACAGACACTACTTACTGACACACACAGTACAAAACCTACTGACAGACACTACTTACTGACACACACAAAACTTACTGACACAGACACCATGCAAAATGTACTGACACAAACACTACTTACTGACACCAGTGGTGCACACAGTGCCTGCGCGCTGTGGGCGTGGTCACATGTCATTAAGGGATGTGACCATGTGACACTAGGTGGAGTGGTTATATATTATGTGAATCCATGGCAGAGACACCGCCTGTCCCTGCGGACTACAGAGACAAGGACAGCAGGATGTGACACTTGTTATAGAATAAAAAATATATGTAAGCTGTGTAGCCAGCACTCATCCTGTTATAATGTGAATTTTTGCTCCAGTGCCCTCCTTCGGTTTTTCAAGCTGTGGACAGAGTACAATGAGGCTGCACTCCCGAGTCTTGCTGGTGCAGTAAGATTTATTTAGTAAGATTCTGGATCAATAAATCTTACTGCATCAGCAAAACTCGGGAGTGTCGCCTCATTGTACTTGTGAGGAGGGGTCCCGACCATTAGAGTTACTCACCGGGGTGTAGTATGAGCTGCCGGCGGCCAGCATACCGGCGCCGGGATCCAGACTGCCGGCTTCCCGACAGCAGGGCGAGCACAAATGAGCCCCTTGCGGGCTCACTGTGGGCACAGTGGCGCGCCTAAGCGC
Organism: Pseudophryne corroboree; assembly: GCF_028390025.1. NCBI lineage: Eukaryota > Metazoa > Chordata > Amphibia > Anura > Myobatrachidae > Pseudophryne > Pseudophryne corroboree. The sequence goes on from NC_086448.1 coordinate 675,905,720, forward strand.
AACACTATCCTCTCTCCAGGGTGTTCGTGGACCCCCAAGAGGGAGAAAATGTGTCGGTATGCCGGTTGTCGGGATTCCGGCGCCGGTATACTGTGCGCCAGGATCCCAACAACTGGTATACTGAATACCACCCACACACCGCTGGCCCGGCCCCCATCGTCACTTTTTCTCTGTCTGTCTGCCAGGTGCGGGAGGGTGATGACATCACCTTCATGCTCCCAGCAGTCCTTTTCCTGGAAAAGGAAGAAGGTGCTGGCGGCGCCTCCGAGTAAGATCTAGGAGCTTGGTGGTGGTGTTTTACAGTGTGGCGAGGGTATGGCGTACTGGCGGACACATTCTTAATGGTACGCCACACTTGCAGGACTGACTAACACACACACAATGCAAAACATATTGACACACACGACACAACACAAAACTTACTGACACTACTTACTGACGTGTGGTCTTCAGTATGCCGACTGACGGGATCTCGGCGCACAGTATACCGGTGCCGGGATCCCGACAGCCGGCATACCGACACTTATTCTCCTTCATGGGGGTCCACGACCCCCCTGGAGGGAGAATAAAATAGTGTGGCGCGCGAAGCGCCACCGTGCCCGTAGTGTGGCAAGCGCAGCGAGCCCGCAAGGGGCTAATTTGCGCTCGCCACACTGTCGGTAAGCTGGCGGTCGGGCTCCCGGCGCCGGTATGCTGGTCGCCGGGAGCCCGACCGCCGGCATATCGTAGTGAACCCCTTACTGAAACACACACTGACACCGACACTACTTACTGACAGACACTTCTTACTTAGCGACACACACACACACACAAATCATCCCCCCCCACCCCCAAGACTTACTGACATAGACACCACTTACATAGGAGACCTCAGGGCCTGGTGTGGGCTGCTACTCACATGGTTTTGCATGCCCCCTCAGCTCTGACATCCAGGGACCCAGCTCTCCTAAAAGACAGCACTGCAGCAGCCTCCTGCACAGACCCTTCCCTCTTGCATGAGGCATGTTATTGTTGGGAAGCTGCAGCAGGAGTGGTATGCTGCAGCAAAAACATTTACGTTTTGATGGACAAGTGGGCGGAGCTTCGGATAGGTTCGGGGGCGGAGCCTCGGAGATATCTCAGAGGCTCCGTCCCCATACCCATCCGAAGCCCCGCCCCCTCGCACATCAAAACATAATTGCTTTTGCTGCAGCATACCACTCCTGCTGCAGCTTCCCAACATTAACATGCCTCATGCAAGAGGGGAAGGGTCTTGACAGGAGGCTGCTGTCTCGGAACTATTTGCGTGGCCCCGCCCCCTTGCCCGTCCGAAACCCCGCCCCTTGCTCGTCCGAAGCCCCGCCCCCTTGTGACAAGAAGCGGTCGGAACACTGGCTGACCAGTTTGGGGTGGGGGTGGGGGTGAATGGGCAGCCGAAGGAGAGAGTGAGTGAGCTGCTGTATGTGCTGACAGGAAATGTTTTTTTTTTTCTGTCAGCACTGGCCACTGCCTGCACTGCACTCTGTGGGCCTATTTTCAATGGGGGGCTTGGAGCTGCAGCTCCATCCGCCCCATTGTTAATCCGGCCATGTCCTTGCAGAGCCGGAAGATAGAAGCCGGGTGAGTATGAGAAGAAAGAAGACTTCAGAGGCGGCAGAAGACTTCAGATCTTCACTGAGGTAACGCACAGCAGTAAAGCTGTGCGCCATTGCTTCCACATAGCACACACAAACGGCAGTCGCTGTAAGGGTGCAGGGCGCAGGGGGGGCGCCCTTGGCAGCAATAAAACCTCTTTTTCTGGCAAATATATATATATATATATATATATACAGCTGGGCACTGTTAAGAGCCCCAGCCAGGTTTTTTCTATATTTGAGCTGGACAGAAGCCCGCCACCGAGGTGGCGGGGCTTCTTCCTCAGCACTCACCAGCGCCATTTTCTCCACAGCACAGCGCTGAGAGGAAGCTCCCTGGACTCTCCCCTGCTTATTCACGGTGAAAGAGGGTTTTAAAGAAGGGGGGGCACATAATTGGCGCAATATACAGATTACAGCGCTATCTAGGTTAAACATATAGTGTGTTTTTTCCTGGGTCATTGGCGCTAGGTGTGTGCTGGCATACTCTCTCTCTGTCTCTCCAATGGGCCTTGTGGGGGAACTGTCTTCAGATAAGAGGATTCCCTGTGTGTGTGTGGTGTGTCGGTACGCATGTGTCAACATGTCTGAGGTAGAAGGCTTTCCTAGGGAGGAGATGGAGCAAATTAATGTGGTGTTTCCGTCGACACCGCCGACACCTGATTGGATGGATATGTGGAATGTTTTAAGTGCAAATGTGAATTTATTGCACAAAAGATTAGACAAAGCTGAGGCTAGGGAACAGCCAGGGAGTCAACCCATGTCTGTCCCTATGTCGCAGGGACCTTCGAGGTCTCAAAAGCGCCCACTATCCCAAATAGTAGACACTGATACCGATACGGATTCTGACTCCAGTGTCGACTACGATGATGCAAAGTTACAGCCAAAGCTGGCTAAATGTATTCGATATATGATTATTGCAATAAAAGATGTTCCCTGACACGAGGGTACACATGTATAAGGGAAAGAAACCGGAGGTAACCTTTCCCCCTTCTCATGAGCTGAACGAGTTGTGTGAAAAAGCATGGGAATCTCCAGACAAAAAAACTGCAGATTCCCAAAAGGATTCTTATGGCGTATCCTTTCCCGGCTAAGGACAGGATACGGTGGGAATCCTCCCCTAGGGTGCACAAAGCGTTGACACGCTTATCCAAAAAGGTAGCGCTGCCATCCCAAGATTCGGCTACCCTAAGGGATCCTGCTGATCGCAAGCAGGAGGTTATTTTGAAGTCCGTCTACACACATTCTGGTACTTTACTCAGACCGGCTATTGCGTCGGCGTGGGTTTGTAGCGCGGTAGCAGCGTGGACAGATACCTTATCAGCGGAGATTGAGACCATGGATAAGGATACCATCTTATTGACCCTAGGACATATAAAAGATGCTGTCTTATATATGAGAGATGCGCAAAGAGACATTGCTTTACTGGGTTCTAGAGTCAACGCTATGTCGATTTCTGCTAGACGAGTCCTATGGACCCGGCAATGGACAGGTGATGCCGACTCAAAAAGGCATATGGAGGTTTTACCTTACAAGGGTGAGGAATTGTTTGGAGAAGGTCTCTCGGACCTGGTCTCCGAAGCTACAGCTGGTAAATCCAATTTTTTGCCTTATATTCCCTCACAGCCTAAGAAAGCGCCACATTATAAGATGCAGTCCTTTCGGTCACAGAGAAAAAAGAAAGTACGAGGTGCGTCCTTTCTTGCCAGAGGTAAGAGCAGAGGAAAGAAGCTGCACAACAGAGCTAGTTCCCAGGAACAGAAGTCCTCCCCGGCCTCTACAAAATCCACCGCATGACGCTGGGGCTCCGCTACGGGAGTCCGCCCCAGTGGGGGCACGTCTTCGACTTTTCAGCCACATCTGGGTTCACTCACAGGTGGATCCCTGGGCAATAGAAATTGTTTCCCAGGGGTACAAGCTGGAATTCGAAGAGGTGCCTCCTCGCCGGTTTTTCAAATCGGCCCTGCCAGCTTCTCCCCCAGAAAGGGAGTTAGTGTTAAATGCAATTCACAAATTGTATCTTCAACAGGTGGTGGTCAAGGTTCCCCTACTTCAACAAGGGAGGGGATATTACTCAACCCTGTTTGTAGTCCCGAAACCGGATGGTTCGGTCAGACCCATTTTAAATTTAAATTCCCTGAACCTATACTTGAAAAGGTTCAAGTTCAAGATGGAATCGCTCAGAGCGGTCATCGCCATCCTGGAAGGGGGGGATTTTATGGTATCCCTGGACATAAAGGATGCATACCTTCATGTTCCCATATATCCACCTCATCAGGATTACCTGAGATTTGCGGTACAGAATTGTCATTACCAATTTCAGAGGTTGCCGTTTGGGCTTTCTACGGCCCCGAGGATCTTCACCAAAGTAATGGCGGAAATTATGGTGCTCCTGCGCAAGCAAGGTGTCACAATTATCCCGTACTTGGATGATCTCCTCATAAAAGCGAGATCAAGAGAGCAGTTGCTGAGCAGCGTGTCACTTCCACTGAAAGTGTTACAGCAACACGGCTGGATTCTCAATATCACGAAGTCGCAGCTGGTTCCTACGACTCGTCTGACCTTCTTGGGCATGATTCTGGATACAGACCAGAAAAGGGTTTATCTTCCGGTAGAAAAAGCTCAGGAACTCATGACCCTGGTCGGGAACCTATTGAAGCCAAAAAAGGTGTCAGTGCATCACTGCACTCGAGTCCTGGGAAAGATGGTGGCATCGTACGAGGCCATTCCCTTCGGCAGGTTCCATGCGAGGACCTTCCAATGGGACCTACTGGACAAGTGGTCCGGGTCTCATCTACAAATTCATCAGTTGATCGCCCTGTCCCCCAGGGCCAGGGTATCTCCTGTGCTGGCTACAGAGTGCTCATCTTCTAGAGGGCCGCAGGTTCGGCATTCAGGACTGGGTTCTGTTGACCACGGATGCGAGCCTCCGAGGTTGGGGAGCAGTCACACAGGGAAGAAACTTCCAAGGGCTTTGAACAAGGCAAGAGGCTCGTCTTCACATCAACGTCCTGGAGCTGAGGGCTGTATACAACGCCCTTCGTCAAGCGGAGACTTTACTTCGCGACCTACCAGTTCTGATTCAGTCAGACAACATCACCGCGGTGGCTCATGTAAACCACCAGGGCGGCACAAGGAGCAGAGTGGCGATGGCGGAAGCCGCCATGATTTTGCGCTGGGCGGAAAATCATGTAAGCGCACTGTCAGCAGTGTTTATTCCGGGAGTGGACAACTGGGAAGCAGACTTCCTCAGCAGGCACGATCTGCATCCAGGAGAGTGGGGACTTCATCAGGAAGTCTTTGCACAAATTGCAAGTCAGTGGGGACTGCCCCAGATAGACATGATGGCGTCCCGCCTCAACAAAAAGCTACAGAGGTATTGCGCCAGGTCAAGAAACCCTCAGGCGGTAGCTGTGGACGCCCTAGTGACACCGTGGGTGTTCCAGTCGGTCTATGTATTGCCTCCTCTTTCTCTCATCCCAAAGGTGTTGAGAATAATAAGGAAAAGAGAAGTACAGACAATTCTCATTGTTCCAGATTGGCCGCGAAGGGCCTGGTATCCGGATCTGCAGGAAATGCTCACAGAAGATCCGTGGCCTCTTCCTCTCAGAGAGGACATGTTACAACAGGGGCCCTGTCTGTTCCGCGACTGCGTTTGACGGCATGGCGGTTGAACGCCGGATCCTAGCGGAAAAGGGCATTCCGGATGAGGTCATTCCTACTCTAATAAAGGCTAGGAAGGACGTGACAGCTAAACATTATCAACGTATATGGCGAAAATATGTTTCTTGGTGTGAGGCCAGGAATGCTCCTACGGAAGAATTCCATCTGGGCCGTTTCCTTCACTTCCTACAAACTGGAGTGAATTTGGGCCTAAAATTCGGCTCCATTAAGGTTCAGATTTCGGCCTTATCCATTTTCTTTCAAAAAGAATTGGCTTCTCTCCCAGAAGTACAAACTTTTGTGAAGGGAGTGCTGCATATTCAGCCTCCTTTTGTACCTCCGGTGGCGCCTTGGGACCTTAACGTGGTGTTGAGTTTCCTTAAGTCGCACTGGTTTGAACCACTTAAAACGGTGGAGTTAAAATATCTCACTTGGAAGGTGGTCATGTTGTTAGCCTTGGCTTCGGCTAGGCGAGTGTCGGAATTGGCGGCTTTGTCTCATAAAAGCCTCTATCTGTTTTCCATATGGATAGAGCGGAATTGCGGACCCGTCCTAAATTTTTGCCTAAGGTGGTGTCATCTTTTTTCATATGAACCAACCTATTGTGGTGCCTGTGGCTACGCGAGACTTGGGGGATTCCTAGTCCCTTGATGTGGTCAGGGCTTTGAAAATTTACGTGGCCAGAATGGCTAGAGTCCGAAAAACAGAAGCACTGTTTGTCCTGTATGCAGCCAACAAGGTTGGCGCTCCTGCTTCAAAGCAGACTATTGCTCGCTGGATCTGTAACACGATTCAGCAGGCTCATTCTACGGCTGGATTGCCGTTACCACAATCGGTCAAGGCCCATTCCACTAGGAAGGTGGGCTCTTCTTGGGTGGCTGCCCGAGGGGTCTCGGCACTACAGCTGTGCCGAGCTGCTACTTAGTCGGGTTCAAACACCTTTGCAAAATTCTATAAGTTTGATACCCTGGCTGAGGAGGGCCTCCTGTTTGTTCAATCGGTGCTGCAGAGTCATCCGCACTCTCCCGCCCGTTTTGGAGCTTTAGTATAATCCCCATGGTCCTTACGGAGTCCCCAGCATCCTCTAGGACGTAAGAGAAAATAAGATTTTAAACCTACCGGTAAATCTTTTTCTTGTAGTCCGTAGAGGATGCTGGGCACCCATCCCAAGTGCGGACTACTTCTGCAAGACTTGTATATAGTTTTGCTTACTAAAGGGTTACGTTATAGGTTCATCGATCTCGGACTGATGCTATGTTGTTTTTCATACTGTTAACTGGTTAGTATATCACAAGTTATACGGTGTGAATGGTGTGGGCTGGTATGAATCTTGCCCTTGGATTAACAAAAATCCTTTCCTCGTACTGTCCATCTCCTCTGGGCACAGTTTCTCTAACTGAGGTCTGGAGGAGGGGCATAGAGGGAGGAGCCAGTGAACACTAGTGATGTGCACCGGCAATTTTTCGGGTTTTGTGTTTTGGTTTTGGGTTCGGTTCCGCGGCCGTGTTTTGGGTTCGAACGCGTTTTGGCAAAACCTCACCGAATTTTTTTTGTCGGATTCGGGTGTGTTTTGGATTCGGGTGTTTTTTTCAAAAAACCCTAAAAAACAGCTTAAATCATTGAATTTGGGGGTCATTTTGATCCCATAGTATTATTAACCTCAATAACCATAATTTCCACTCATTTTCAGTCTATTCTGAACACCTCACACCTCACAATATTATTTTTAGTCCTAAAATTTGCACCGAGGTCGCTGGATGGCTAAGCTAAGCGACCCAAGTGGCCGACACAAACACCTGGCCCATCTAGGAGTGGGACTGCAGTGTCAGGCAGGATGGCCCTTCCAAAAAATACTCCCCAATCAGCACATGACGCAAAGAAGAAAAAAAAGAGGCGCAATGAGGTAGCTGTGTGAGTAAGCTAAGCGACCCTAGTGGCCGACACAAACACCTGGCCCATCTAGGAGTGGCACTGCAGTGTCACGCAGGATGGCCCTTCCAAAAAATACTCCCCAAACAGCACATGACGCAAAGAAGAAAAAAAAGAGGCGCAATGAGGTAGCTGTGTGAGTAAGCTAAGCGACCCTAGTGGCCGACGGAAACACCTGGCCCATCTAGGAGTGGCACTGCAGTGTCACGCAGGATGGCCCTTCCAAAAAATACTCCCCAAACAGCACATGACGCAAAGAAAAATTAAAGAAAAAAGAGGTGCAAGATGGAATTGTCCTTGGGCCCTCCCACCCACCCTTATGTTGTATAAACAGGACATGCACACTTTAACCAACCCATCATTTCAGCGACAGGGTCTGCCACACGACTGTGACTGAAATGACTGGTTGGTTTGGGCCCCCACCAAAAAAGAAGCAATCAATCTCTCCTTGCACAAACTGGCTCTACAGAGGCAAGATGTCCACCTCATCATCATCGTCCGATTCATCACCCCTTTCACTGTGTACATCCCCCTCCTCACAGATTATTAATTCGTCCCCACTGGAATCCACCATCTCAGGTCCCTGTGTACTTTCTGGAGGCAATTGCTGCTGGTGAATGTCTCCATGGAGGAATTGATTATAATTAATTTTAATGAACATCATCTACTCCACATTTTCTGGAAGTAACCTCGTACGCCGATTGCTGACAAGGTGAGTGGCGGCACTAAACACTCTTTCGGAGTACACACTGGAGGGAGGGCAACTTAGGTAGAATAAAGCCAGTTTGTGCAAGGGCCTCCAAATTGCCTCTTTTCCCTGCCAGTATACGTACGGACTGTCTGACGTGCCTACTTGGATGCGGTCACTCATATAATCCTCCACCATTCTTTCAATGGTGAGAGAATCATATGCAGTGACAGTAGACGACATGTCAGTAATCGTTGGCAGGTCCTTCAGTCCGGACCAGATGTCAGCATCAGCAGTCGCTCCAGACTGCCCTGCATCACCGCCAGCGGGTGGGCTCGGAATTCGTAGCCTTTTCCTCGCACCCCCAGTTGCGGGAGAATGTGAAGGAGGAGATGTTGACAGGTCGCGTTCCGCTTGACTTGACAATTTTCTCACCAGCAGTTCTTTGAACCCCTGCAGACTTGTGTCTGCCGGAAAGAGAGATCCAACCTAGGTTTTAAATCTAGGATCGAGCACGGTGGCCAAAATGTAGTGCTCTGATTTCAACAGATTGACCACACGTGAATCCTGGTTAAGCGAATGAAGGGCTCCATCCACAAGTCCCACATGCCTAACGGAATCGCTCTGTTTTAGCTCCTCCTTCAATGCCTCCAGCTTCTTCTGCAAAAGCCTGATGAGGGGAATGACCTGACTCAGGCTGGCAGTGTCTGAACTGACTTCACGTGTGGCAAGTTCAAAGGGCAGCAGAACCTTGCACAACGTTGAAATCATTCTCCACTGCGCTTGAGACAGGTGCATTCCACCTCCTTTGCCTATATCGTGGCCAGATGTATAGGCTTGAATGGCCTTTTGCTGCTCCTCCATCCTCTGAAGCATATAGAGGGTTGAATTCCACCTCGTTACCACCTCTTACTTCAGATGATGGCAGGGCAGGTTCAGGTTTTTTTGGTGGTGCTCCAGTCTTCTGTACGCGGTGCCTGTACGCCAAAAGTGGCCCGCAATTCGTCTGGCCACCGACAGCATCTCTTGCACGCCCCTGTCGTTTTTTAAATAATTCTGCACCACCAAATTCAAGGTATGTGCAAAACATGGGACGTGCTGGAATTTGCCCAGATGTAATGCACGCACAATATTGCTGGTGTTGTCCGATGCCACAAATCCCCAGGAGAGTCCAATTGGGGTAAGCCATTCTGCGATGATCTTCCTCAGTTGCCGTAAGAGGTTTTCAGCTGTGTGCGTATTCTGGAAAGCGGTGATACAAAGCGTAGCCTGCCTAGGAACGAGTTGGCGTTTGCGAGATGCTGCTACTGGTGCCGCCGCTGCTGTTCTTGCAGCGGGAGGCAATACATCTACCCAGTGGGCTGTCACAGTCATGTAGTCCTGAGTCTGCCCTGCTCCACTTGTCCACATGTCCGTGGTTAAGTGGACATTGGGTACAACTGCATTTTTTAGGACACTGGTGAGTCTTTTTCTGACGTCCGTGTACATTCTCGGTATCGCCTGCCTAGAGAAGTGGAACCTAGATGGTATTTGGTAACGGGGGCACACTACCTCAAGAAATTGTCTAGTTCCCTCTGAACTAACGGCGGATACCGGACGCACGTCTAACACCAACATAGTTGTCAAGGCCTCAGTTATCCGCTTTGCAACAGGATGACTGCTGTGATATTTCATCTTCCTCGCAAAGGACTGTTGGACAGTCAATTGCTTACTGGAAGTAGTACAAGTGGTCTTCCGACTTCCCCTCTGGGATGACGATCGACTCCCAGCAGCAACAACAGCAGCGCCACCAGCAGTAGGCGTTACACTCAAGGATGCATCGGAGGAATCCCAGGCAGGAGAGGACTCGTCAGACTTGCCAGTGACATGGCCTGCAGGACTATTGGCTTTCCTGGGTAAGGAGGAAATTGACACTGAGGGAGTTGGTGGTGTGGTTTGCGCGAGCTTGGTTACAAGAGGAAGGTATTTACTGGTCAGTGGACTGCTTCCGCTGTCGCCCAAAGTTTTTGAACTTGTCACTGACTTATTATGAATGCGCTGCAGGTGACATATAAGGGAGGATGTTCCGAGGTGGTTAACGTTCTTACCCCTACTTATTACTGCTTGACAAAGGCAACACACGGCTTGACACCTGTTGTCCGCATTTCTGTTGAAATACTTCCACACTGAAGAGCTGATTTTTTTGGTATTTTCACCAGGCATGTCAATCGCCATATTCCTCCCATGGACAACAGGTGTCTCCCCGGGTGCCTGACTTAAACAAACCACCTCACCATCAGAATCCTCCTTGTCAATTTCCTCCCCAGCGCCAGCAACACCCATATCCTCATCCTGGTGTACTTCAACACTGACATCTTCAATTTCACTATCAGGAACTGGACTGCGGGTGCTCCTTTCAACACTTGCAGGGGGCGTGCAAATGGTGGAAGGCGCAAGCTCTTCCCGTCCAGTGTTGGGAAGGTCAGGCATCGCAACCGACACAATTGGACTCTCCTTTGGGATTTGGGATTTCGAAGAACGCACAGTTCTTTGCTGTGCTTTTGCCGCAAGTCTTTTCTTTTTTCTAGCGAGAGGATGAGTGCTTCCATCCTCATGTGAAGCTGAACCACTAGCCATGAACATAGGCCAGGGCCTCAGCCGTTCCTTGCCACTCCGTGTCGTAAATGGCATATTGGCAAGTTTACGCTTCTCCTCAGACGCTTTTAATTTTGATTTTTGGGTCATTTTTTTACTGATCTTTTGTGTTTTGGATTTTACATGCTCTGTACTATGACATTTGGCATCGGCCTTGGCAGACGACGTTGATGGCATTTCATCGTCTCGGCCATGACTAGTGGCAGCAGCTTCAGCACGAGGTGGAAGTGGATCTTGATCTTTCCTTGTTTTTTTAACCTCCACATTTTTGTTCTCTATATTTTGCGCACAACTAAAAGCCACCACAGGTATACAATGTAGATGGATGGATAGTATACTATTATTACTTATACTTATGGACGACGAGTGACGACACAGAGGTAGGTACAGCCGTGGCCTACCGTACTGCTGCTTAGTGCTTATATATATAATATACTGTATAACGGACCTGGTGGACACTGTCAGCAGACTGCTAAACAAACTAGTATGAAGAAAGAAAAAAAAAACACCACAGGTATACAATGTAGATGGATGGATAGTATAGTATTACTTATACTTATGGACGATGAGTGCACTGACGATACAGAGGTAGGTACAGCCGTGGCCTACTGTACTGCTGCTTAGTGCTTATATATATAATATACTGTATAATGGACCTGGTGGACACTGTCAGCAGACTGCTAAACAAACTAGTATGAAGAAAGAAAAAAAAAACACCACAGGTATACAATGTAGATGGATGGATAGTATTAGTATTACTTATACTTATGGACGACGAGTGCACTGACGACACAGAGGTAGGTACAGCCGTAGCCTACCGTACTGCTGCTTAGTGCTTATATATATAATATACTGTATAACGGACCTGGTGGACACTGTCAGCAGACTGCTAAACAAACTAGTATGAAGAAAGAAAAAAAAAACACCACAGGTATACAATGTAGATGGATGGATAGTATAGTATTACTTATACTTATGGACGACGAGTGCACTGACGACACAGAGGTAGGTACAGCCGTGGCCTACCGTACTGCTGCTTAGTGCTTATATATAATATACTGTATAACGGACCTGGTGGACACTGTCAGCAGACTGCTAAACAAACTAGTATGAAGAAAGAAAAAAAAAACACCACAGGTATACAATGTAGATGGATGGATAGTATAGTATTACTTATACTTATGGACGACGAGTGCACTGACGACACAGAGGTAGGTACAGCCGTGGCCTACCGTACTGCTGCTTAGTGCTTATATATATAATATACTGTATAACGGACCTGGTGGACACTGTCAGCAGACTGCTAAACAAACTAGCATGAAGAAAGAAAAAAAAAACACCACAGTGTTTTTCAGGCAGACAAACGTATACTGGACTGGTGGTCACTGTCAGCAAAACTGTGCACTGTACTCCTGCTATAACTGCTCCCCAGTCCCCACAATTAGGCAGTGTGAGCAGTGCACTCAGCACAGATATATCATGCAGCAGTGCAGCACACTGAGTGAGCACAGATATGGTGGAGACTTTTTTTCAGGCAGAGAAACTAAGGATTAAACTAATCAAAACCCTGCACTGTACTCCCTAACAGCTGCTCCCCGTCCCCCCAATTATAACTAAGTCACTCTGTGTTCTACTATAACGGAGAGGACGCCAGCCACGTCCTCTCCCTATCAATCTCAATGCACGTGTGAAAATGGCGGCGACGCGCGGCTCCCTTATATAGAATAAGAGTCTCGCGAGAATCCGACAGCGGGATGATGACGTTCGGGCGCGCTTGGGTTAACCAAGCAAGGCGGGAGGATCCGAGTCGCTCGGACCCGTGTAAAAAAAAGGTGAAGTTCGGGCGGGTTCGGATTCCGAGGAACCGAACCCGCTCATCACTAGTGCACACCCATACCTAAAGTTCTTTCTTAAAGTGCCCATGTCTCCTGCAGAGCCCGTCTATCCCCATGGTCCTTACGGAGTCCCCAGCATCCTCTACGGACTACGAGAAAAAGATTAGCCGGTTGGTTTAAAATCTTATTTTCTGATATTTTTCACCAACCATAGAAATTTTTTTCTAGTTTTATGCCCCATGTGACATTTTTCTCACAGGCTATTGTATATCTATTATAATTATAACTAATAAAAGTAAAGTTTTAACTAATTCCATTTTTTCATAGACAAGAGTGCCCCAACTAGAGAGTTTCTTTCTCTCTTTTTTTCTGTCAATACTATATTTACTCTCTGGGCGCACCTCCACCTTCTCTAACTACTTCGACTTAAATTGCTGTGCTCATTGACGGTTTCCCAAAACTTCCCCTCTCCTTGGTTGACCCCCCCTCCCCATTTTCCCTGACACCCTCTCTCTAGTCTCTTTCTCGCTCCCTGACACCCTTTTTCACTGTCACTCCTCTCAATCTCCCTGATAGTCTATCTCTCTCTCGCTCATTCTCCCCTCTATCTCCCTTGCTCTCCCCTCTTTTTCTCTCTCTCCCTGAAACCCTCTTTGTCTCTCACTCTCTCCTGCTACCCCTGCTGCCTTATATCCACCCCTCACACACTGAATCACAACTCACCCCTCTCCCCTTTCCTGGGTGGAAGGAGGTTGTTTTTTTGTTGTTGTTTTTTTTTGGGGGGACGACAGTATGCAGAAGTTTTGCCTAGGGTGTTGAGACACCTTGCACCAGCCCTGCTCTCATGCATATACCATACAGTATGTAATCTTGTTTTGCTCATCAGTGATTTCCCTCTCAAGCTGTATAAAGCAGGTGTATGCCTATATGCTGTGGAAAGCCCATTAGTAGCAATTTACATTCCATAAGACAGGCCTTACCTACAGTATTTATTTAAAATGTGACAAGATAATTTATTTGAAGAACCCTCTATTTGTCAATATAAAAAAACAACTATGGTGATTGATGCCATTCTTGTTATTACATTTTAGCAGTGTTACTAATAGCAATCCCACGTTTATTTTCATGTATTTGCTATATTTGTTCTTTTTCCTTTTGTCTGTTGCCTAATATTTCACATTTTCTGTCCTGCAGCTATCTGAGCCAGCTGTAGGAGAAAATTGACTGACATTACAATGCTGTTCCATCTGATATTGGCATTGCTTGCCTAGGGGACTGATTTGATGAGCGTTAGTTGTTGTTAAGGATAGATGGCTGAAAGGTGTTTTTGTTTTAGAAAGTAAAGTGATGGTCTAGTGGAAAAATAACAATTCAGGGCTATAAAGATAGGATAAACAAATGTGTACAATTTTCATTGTACTGTATATCCTTTTTCATGTTTAATAAAGCTTTATTAATTTGTTCACATCAAGTAAAACACTAAATTTGCTAACTGAGTCATATTATGTTAAACATATTACTATTCAAGCACTGAGTGAAAAATAAATATCACTGCATTAAAGGAAAGTTCTTTGTTTATTAGAAGTAAGTTCTCCTCAGACCCTGCTTTAACACCATGTTGATGTATATACACACGATCTCTTATCTAATGGCTTGCAAGACTAATTAAGACCCCGATCCGTTTGCATTTCCTGCCCTGCAGTCCCTTCTGAGCCAAACTCTAACTTAAATATTGGCATCAGGTAAAACAAAAAAGGTAAAAATATGAAACTATTATGTACTGTAGATGTTGTTTGCTGCGTGTGGATGGTGAAAATTGCATTATTGCCATCAACTTGTTTTACAGGAAGTGTTTGTTATACAGACAGTGCCTCTTAAAGAATTGTGTAGCATAACTGCATCCATTTTTCACCCATTGTTCAGATGGGATGCGGTCAAGAAGCCGGCAGTTGAAATCCCGACATGTGGCCAAAATAACAAGAGTGCAACTCAGCTGAAATGCTGATGCTGGAACCCCGACACCCGGCATCACAATCGTAAGTATGCTGTTCAACTGTAGTGATAGCCTGTGGGGAAGGTTAGGTTTAAGCACCCCCAAGGACAGTTAGGGTTAGGCTGCGGGGAAGGGAAGGTTAGTGCTAGGCTGCAAGGAGGAAGGGTTAGGTTTAGGCCCCCCCCCGGGGCGGGTTAAGGTTAGGCTGCGGGGAGGATGGGGGGGGGGGGGTTAGGTTCATACTGTGGAAAGGGAGAGTTAGGGTTAGGGGGGTAACTGGGAAGGGTAAGTATACTTATCTAACCCCTGTCGGGATTCTCTCCATCGGGATGCCGCGGTCGGTATTTTGACCAACGGCAACCCGAACACTGGCAAATCATATAACTCCCGTTTAGATATACAGTATGGGAATCAACAGATTTGTCTACTCTACTGTCCTGGAAACTTCAAAATTAGGGCTTTCAGGAGTGGATCAACCCAGGGGCAGAGCCAGAACTTTGTGGGCCCCATAGCAAGATTTTTGAAGGGGCCCTTATCCTTATCCCAGTGCTTCTAGAAAGACACTTCTCTGCAGCAGCTGCTAATTTTATGCCCCATAATAGTGACCTATTTTATTTTATGAACCATTGTAGTGTCCTAGTTCACATTATGTCACATTGCCAGTACACATTATGCTATTGGTTCCCAAACGGTTTTGAATCACGGCACCCCTAGGTCAAAAGTTTGGTATGGAAAAATTCAGAAAAAAATATTAAATGTAATAAGCTGCACTTATATGTTATCCCTAGGTTCAGTTATGTGATGAGGGACAGGATTCACTTCTGTTCGTCCACATATTTTATGATTGGAAGAAACAAACACTGGTTTTGCTATTGACCATAAAAATGTTTGAATTGGTCCTGGACCAACAGCCCAAGGCATTCTGCAAGTGCCCCAAGGCTCCAGAGTGTGCCATGCACCGAGTTTCGGAACCACTGCATTTTGCAATGCAGGCCCCCAATTCACATTACATACAGTGTCTCCAATTCATATTATGTCACATTACAGTTCTTCCCCCAGTTCATATTATGCTACACTATAGTGCCTCCATTTTATATTATATCACATTACAGAACCTACAGTTCATATTATGCCACACTATAGTGCCTCCAATTCATATTGTACCACATTACAATGCCTCAGTTCATATCATGTAACATTATAATGCTTGAAAGGTAATTTTACACCACATTACAATTAGAAATGAGTGGCCCGGATTCCAAGGAATCTGAACCGTTCCGAACACCAGGGGTCCTAGTCCAGATGGGTGGATGCGTCTAGTGGGTGTTCCCACTAGACTTGGATCTCACTTCAAGGCCGAATGTCATCCTTCTAGCATCGGAAATCTTGCAGGACTTGGATTCTGTATATGGCACCGCAGATGGTACGCTGCTGGATGTTGCACTGTACTCTGCTGTACTAGCTGCACTGTGTCCACAAGTGGCAGTGCTCTAAAATGACTGTGTATAGGGGGCATGCTGCTGAATGCTGTGCTATACTCTGCTGCATTGCCTGTGCTGTGTCCACAAGTGTCTGTGCTCTAAAGTGACTGTGTATAGGGGCATGCTGCTGAATACTGCGCTATACTCTGCTGTATTGGTTGTGCTGTGTCCGCAAGCAATTGTGTATTGTGGGCACGTTGCTGAATGCTGCACTACTTTGCTGTATTGTCAGTGCTGTGTCCACAAGTGGCTGTGTTCTAAAGTGACTGTGTATATGTGCTCACTGCTGAATAGTGCACTATACTCTGCTGTATTGGCTATGCTGTGTCCAGACTCACAAGTGGCTGTGCTCTAAAGTGACTGTATATAGGCTGGACACGCTGTATGCAGCTGTATGCTATTGTAAATTGAAAACTCTATTGTAAATTGTACTGTTTGGTGCAGTTTTTTCACATGCATCTATAAGCCCTTTGATCCATGCAGTTTGAACTCAGCTGCAAATTAAAAAACAAATATTAGCTAAAAAAATATAGTTAAGTTCTATTGTTTGTACTGTTTGGTGTGCTTTACCCTAGTGCACTTTGTTCACATGCATCTACAAGCCCTGTGATACTCGCAGTAGCCATGTAGTTTGAACTGAATTGCAAGCTGAAAAATAGAAACATTAAAAATTAAATATATTGTTAAGTTCTATTGTTTGTACTGCTTGGTGCGCTTTATCCTTGCGTGTTTTGTTCACATGCATCTATAAGCCCTATGACTCCACACAGGTTGAACCTAGCTGCAAGTTAAAAAACAGCAAAATAGTCCGGCAAGAAGGAGTGAGCAGCAGCTCCCGTGCACTCCTCCATGCCGCCAGCCTCCCCGCTCGCTTTACCCGCTCACAGCGCCAAACTATAACCCCTGCTGCCTGCAGCAAGCTCCGGACACCCCTCCGCGTTATCCACCGCTGGTATGGAGAAATATCTGGGCCCGCTGGCGCCGTCCAAGCTGCCACCGCCGGCGCTTCCTCCCAGGCAGGAGAGGCGCTGTGTTGAGCAAAATGTGCCACCCAGCACGGATTCTAGCCCTGAGAAGCCGGCAGCAAAGAAGGCAATTCTTGTCGCTACGGGGGATCCTAAGGTGCGTTCTGACACTTGCACAGTGGCTTCTTCTCCCACCTACGCAGACATTGTAACTGCAATCCATGACACAATGGCACCGCTGCTGCAGAAAGCAGTCAGCAACATCACAGCACAGATTTAGCAGCTTACACATCGAGTTACTGACACTGAGACACGTTTGGGAACCACAATAGATGATGTTTCTGTTTTGCAGAAGGCTGTTACGTATCTGGAAAGAGATAACAAGCGCCTTCTAGAGAAAATTTATAATATTGAAAACCGTACACGGAGGTGTAACCTCCGTATAGTTGGTTTGCCGGAATCACTAACGGGCCCGAGGCTAGAAAATTTTGTGCGCATTACTCTTCCAAAACTTCTTCATATTGAAGCTGAGTGTGCTGATTTAGTTATAGGAAGAGTTCACAGAATAGGAGACCTGTCGCGTGCTCATAATAATAAACCGCATGTAGTCATCTTTAAGACTTTGAACTTTCTACACAAATCTGCTATATGTAGAGCTTCTTGCAAAATAGATCGTCTTCAATGGGAGGGAGCCACACTTCGCATTTTCCAAGATTATTCCGTGGAACTTTCCCGCCTCCGCAAATCTTTCTCCCCTATCTGTGCCCTATTGGTACAGAAGAAACGCAAATTTGCGTTGTTATATCCCGCTTGTTTGAGAGTATTTCAAGGATCCTCCTTCCTGGATTTCACCAACCCACAGGATGCCGAAGCATACTTTAAGGAGGACTCTGCCTCTTGTACGGATGACATTGCTGATACTGTCGAAGATTGACCCTCCTGCTGTACTGCAAATTTTTCTCACTCCATGGTTATGACACTCTGCTCAGGCCTGTGATGCTTCATTTTACTTTGTTTTCAGTCTTGCTGGCGACGGATGAGCAGCCCTGCCGTTGGTTTTAATAATTAATGTTTGTTGTTAAGAAATATCTGTGTTCACCTGAAGTCTAGTTTTTGTTTTTTTATGGGTTATTCTGATGCTTGCATCAGTCCATATTGATATGCTATTTAAATTGACATTGCTTTTTCTTTCTTGTATACTGTCTGGGTTCCCCTATGTCTTTGTTTTCTTTCCTCATGTTCTTTCCTCCCTTCCTCCTTCCCTGTCCCCTGTTCTTAGAGATGTTAGCAGCTTTTATGTTGCCCCGATGCCAGCCTTTGTAACTTATTTGTATACAGTAAAGTATGTCTTCTATTAATATAGGCACTTTGAATGTGGGAGGAATTAACTCTCCGGCAAAAAGACGTAAAATATTGTTGTATCTTAACAAACACTCTATTAATATAGCTTGCTTACAGGAGACGCACCTGGTTTTACATGAGACGAAAAAAACTGCAGATGCTGAACTGGGTAGTCTTGGGAGCAGCGTCCCTTAATTCAAAGTCGTGTGGTGTAGTCATTCTAGCGAAAAAATCTTTATCGGTTGAAGTGCTATCTACTACGGTAGACCCTGATGGCAGGTATGTCCTCATAGAATGTCAATTGGGAGATAAGAAATATTTTATCTGTAATGTTTATGCACCTAATGCATATAAGAAATCCTTTTTTATTTCCCTCTTGACTATGTTATATAAATGTGATCTGTCCTCCCTAATTATATGTGGAGACCTGAATCTGGTTTCTTCTCTATATTTAGATAAGTCCCATTTTATTAAATCTTCTAGACCCTTACCCAAGATAGGTATCCCATGGATAACTAAAAGACTTAACCTTATTGATACATGGAGGGCACTACACCCAATCGAGAAGGAATTTACCTGTGTATCGATGGCCCATAATACCTGGTCACGGATCGACTATATATTAATGGCTTCTGTGCTTTTCCCGTATGTACGCCAAGCAATTATAGAGCCGGCTTCTATATCAGACCATGGGTTGGTCTGGATAGAATTGGTTTACACTAATGAACATTCTGGCCGACCTTTGTAGAAATTCCCCTCGCATTTGGGGAACTCAGAGGGCTTTAAAAGTAAGATTTTGTCAGTTTGGGAAACATATAAAAAGACTAATGCAGTACATGATTCAGAAAACCCTTCTCTTTTCTGTCTCACTGCGAAGTCTGTTTTAAGAGGCGAGGTAATTTCTTATGACTCTCACATTAAAAGACAACGTAATACCCTATATTTAGAAAGCCAACAAAACTTATCTTTGGCCTATCAAGCCTATAAAATAAACTAAAAACTCCTATTTAATAGCTAAAACTAGTTTTAATGATCTCCTACATTCCTCTGGTGAGAAGTATTATTTCAATGTTAGTTATAAGTTTCACCGCTTTGGGAACAAATCGGGGAAACTTCTTACTACTCTGCTAAAGGGTACTAGAAAACCAATGACTATCCATCCCCTAAAGCTAGCAGATGGCTCTTACACATCTTCAAATGCCCATATTTCTAAGGTTATGAGGGATTTTTATGCTACATTATATTCTCCCCCTATTTCTCCTGTAGATGATACCTCCCCAAATCTGTCAACCTCCCACGAGCCCTATTCACAATTGTTCTGGGATAGCCTATCATTACCTCAGGTTCCCTCGGCCTATGTCTCCTCCTTAACCTCTCCCATTTCGATTACTGAAATCTCCAATACTATTAAACGACTTAAACCATGTAAAGCCCCTGGCCCAGACGGGTATTCCAATGAATTTTATAAACTACTGTCCTCACAAATCTGCCCTACTCTACAAGCCGTTTATAATCGTATTATGACTGATGGGACTCTCCCCCTATATTTTACTGATGCTGTGATCAAAGTCTTACCAAAAGAAGGTAGAGACCTTTCCCTACCGGGCTCATACAGACCGATATCATTGCTTAATGTCGATTTCAAAATTTTTACATCTATTTTAGCGCAAAGACTTCAAAATATTCTTCCTGTCCTGATCCACAAAGACCAAACTGGCTTTATTTCAGGTAGGCACTGGTGAATCTTCGGAGAGTTCTATCAGTCATACACCATGAAAATCTTCATTTATCCCCAGAACCACCCCATAGTTTGATTCTTACCTTAGACGCAGAAAAGGCCTTCAACCTTTTATTGCCTTCCACCTGTTCCATACGTTGGAAAAATGTGGTTTCCCAGAGTCTTTTGTTTCTATTATAAAAACCCTGTATTCCTCCCCTTCGTCTTATGTATCTTGCAATGGAGTAATGTCCCCTCCTTTCTTATTACAACGGGGAACGAGACAAGGGTGGCCCCCTTTCCCCTCTCCTTTTTGACTTATCGATCGAACCACTAGCTGTGGCTGTTTGTGAATCTAATCTTATTCAGAGGATAACAATAGGGTCGGAAACATTAAAAATAGCTTTATTTGCTGACGACACGCTTTTATTTTTAACTAACCCAGAACAATCATTACCAGCTTTAATTCATTTAATTTCTTCCTTTGGGAAAATTGCAGGTTACAAGATTAATATTACGAAATCTGAAATTTTATTATTAGGTAAAACCTCGCCGACTACCTTTTTACGCCCTGATATTCCTCCTTTTAAAATATCCAAATCTCACTTGAAGTATCTAGGTATTAATATCCTGACCTAGTTAACTTGTATAGGATTAATTTTTCTCAGGCTATAGCCAACGTAGCTTTGAAATTAGATGCGTGGAAGGACCTTCCACTATCTCTACTTGGTAGAATAGAAGTTATTAAAAGTGTTTTTTTCCCCAAATTATTTTATTATATACAGATGCTACCGATTTCCCTTACACAATCTGATATTCTTAAACTTGAAGCTCTGTTTTCAAAATTTCTATGGCGTGGTAAGCATCCAAGGATTGCTAAACTGAAGCTGAAATCTGCTAAAAAAGATGGAGGTTTCGGTTTACCTGACTTAAAGGCCTACTCCTTGGCAGTGCATTTCCGCTACATACTTCAGTGGTCCAATAATACCTCACTTTATACTGACTTAGAGTTAGAACAAGCTATTTTTACGCATACTCGCCTGCTGCCTTAGTTCATTTACAACCCTCTCAAATACCTCCAAAGATTAAAGACCACATTTTATTTAAGGACACCTTTCTAGCTTGGACCACTATTAACAAAAAGTGTCATAGAAATCCTTATTTCTCCCAGTTTGTTCCCTTTTGGGGCAACCCAGCATTTTTGCCCTCATTACAAAACACTGCTTTTTTACTGTGGAAATCTAAATGTCTCGACTCGTTTAACAAGGTTTTTGATCCTGGTGGCTCTATCTAGTCGTTTTCAGAATTGTGCCAAAAATTTGACCTCCCTAAACAACACATTTTCATGTACTTCCAGGTGCGTCACTTTGTATATTCTATCAGCTCCCCTTCTCATTCAACTATGCCTAGTGGCTTAAAAACACTTTCTAATACTATTGATACTCTTCTTAAGTCTGTTTGTTTTCGCCCCTATAAAGTGCAGTCCTTGTATGCTGTTATAATGACCTGCTCTCCCACTGTTCAATGGGACAATTTGCTATTAAAATGGAAAGGCGATATTCCTACCTTGACGGATGTCGCTGAACTTATTGACCCTTGCCTACGATCCCTTTAGTACCTCGGTTCATCATATCTACAAGAGGTGCATTTGAGAACTATTCAAAGGGCATATATTACCCCGCTACAACGTAAACATATTATAACTAGTGAAACAGGGAATTGTATTAAATGTAGATTTTCTTCGGCATCCTTTTTACATTGTATGTGGGAGTGCAGGAAAGTTAAATTCTTTTGGAATAAACTTATAGCGTTTATTAACCAGTTGTTTTCTATGAATGTCCAACCAGATCCACTAGCATGCTTGTGTTTAAAGTTTAAGAATTGGAGCCTAAAACAGAGGATTCGCCCCTTGCTTAGTATTATACTCACACTTGGTAGAAAATGTTTATTGATTGGATGGGTTCAATGTTCTGTTCCTTCTATTACCGAGGTCAAACAAAAACTTTTACAACTAATATATTATGATTGGGGAACGCTGTTGACACTATCCTCCTCATTTGGACTCTGTAAGTTCTGTTTAAAATGGAGTCCTTTCATTGAGACTCTAGAACCTCCTACTAAAGCTCATGTTTTAAAAATGATAGATTGTAAAGTGGTGACATATAACCTGTATGTACAAGATTATTGATATAATTTAATATTTCCAATGCCTATTTCGTATTTTTAATTACGGTGATATTTTGAGATATCTCAAAGGCTGGCCTCCATTATTCCATTATTCCAGAGTCGCTGACATCCCATTCTCTCCCTTCCCTTACTTCCGCTATGTGTGCTCCCCTTGTCTCTTTTATCTTTCCCTTCTATTTTCCTTATCTATCTTTATTTAGTAATTAATGCAGAGTCAGATTGCTCAAAGTTCATCAATAATATTAATGGCCTTTTGACTGTTTTGTCATATATTTTATTGTGATATGAAGCTTGTGAATTTTTCTGACATGTACTGTTACGGATTCAGTTGTCTTTCATAAAATCCTAATAAATATATCTTTAAAAAAACAAACAAAAAAAAACAGCAAAATAAAAATTTATAGATCTATCGTTTGCACTGTTTGGTGCGCTTTACCCTAGTGCCCTGGGACTCCATGCAGTTTGAACCGAGCTGCAAGTACAAAAAAGATAAAAATATATATGCACTGTAGATTTATTGTTTGTACTATTCTGTGCACTATACCCCAATTCACTGTGGCAATGTTTCATAGATATATTTGTGCCGCTGCTCTATCACATAGTAATCAGCCAGCTTGCTGCAGCCTTTGGCCAATATTGGTGAAAACAATATTGTGAGCTGTGAGGTGGTTAACATTGACTGGAAATGACTGGAAATTAATGTTATTGAGGGTAATAATACTCTATAAATAAAAAAGGCCAAAATCATGTGATTTGTAGCCTTTTTGTAAAATTTTTTTGGGGAAAATCCAAATCCAAAACCGGATGATGAATCAGAGTCAAATGCAAATTCAGCAAAATGGTCTGGTGCACATCTCATATGTATCACCCAATAGTGTAAAAAGTGTATAACACATGTAACTTTGACAGGGAATGAATCAGATCTGATCGCTGATGTGCAAAAACAAGCAGGCGATCAGATCCTAACTGTGCATGCGTATGCACCGCAATCACGATCACATCACTGTATCATCTCATTAACGCCAATGTTCAGATAGGGGACTGGATAAGGCAGGACTAAGGTAGGCATTCTCTGTCTAGCACTGCCCATCGCACAGCGGCTCAGATCACAATCAGTCTCCTCTCCTTCTATCAGGCAGCCGTGGCCGAGCAAGGTGGGCTGTGGAAGGTGGAAATCGTTCTGTCTTCAAATACAACTGACAGAATGCAGTTTAGCCCCGTTCCTTGGCCAACTTTAACACCTGCCAGCCAACTTACCCCTGGAGGCACCAACTACAAGCATCTGTAGATATTGTAATACCATCTGGTGCATTTTTAGATACCACAATCTGTCTCACGATCGACACTTGCACCAGCCCAATGACAGAAGAAGTGAACAATTGAGCATCTACAGTATGTATGTAAACACTTCAGCAACACGCCATAACATGACCATAAGGAACCATCTTTGTGCGGCTGAAAAGCCACCTCCCAGTTACCAGGACATCTCGATCACAGCAGCATGTTTGTGTATACATGCTGTGTAGTACACACACTGTAGGAGTATTTGGGGATTTTCGCGCACTCACAGCAGCAAAAAATTACTCATCTCTGACTGTGAACATTGGCATTGAGTGTGCCTCTAAATCAGGCCCTAAGTGTATATTCATGCACCTGCATACCATAGAGCCAATTCATTATCATCAACCTCAGCATGATAGCCATTTTATATATATATATATATATATATATATAGTGAAACAAAAAAAGCTAAAAAAAAAAAAGAATAAGAAAGCACCCCCTGCCATTAATGAGGAGGGAAACTAGAGCACCTCCACCCTCCCTTTTAAAACAAATCTGTAACCAACATCAGGCCTGGGCAACACTATGACACAGTACCCCGCAGTGTGATTCAGCAGGTGACTAAATGCATTAGGGAAGTATATAGAATCGAGTACTCATCTTTGGTAGCTCACCCTGGTAACATAATTCTTAATAGATATGACGTGAAAAAAATATAGTGTAATATGTTTTAATAGAATTGGAAACCCCTTGTGTTATGGAAAAGGTGTGTTTAGAACACAAAGACCATTCAAGGTAGATAATAGAGAGGAATAAAAATTCCTTCCTCTGAGGGGTTTACCTTACTGGAAGTAATTGTATAACAGGTGACTTATATGATCTTTAACTTCAGTTGAACCACAGGATCCAATAAGCAATGTTCTGCTGAGCGCAGCTGAGAGGGACAAAGGTGCCCCTATGAAATGCTGCTGATGACCTTGGCTGTAATTAACCAATCAGAATGGTGTTCTCATGCTCTGATCAATCAAAGTGAATTTGCTGTGTAACGGTTAACTGCTTAAAGGATTTTTTTTCTAGCGGAGCATTCATCTCCATGCTGAACAGGCATGGTCTGTGTCCCACTATAACAGGGTACACTATTCTACAAGTTTCCTTGTTATAGTGTGACCAGCCCAGCCTGTCAGCCTGACAGGCTGTCACTAGAAATTGTGAAAAGATGTCAAGTGAAGAGAAGTTGGTGACAGGGTGGGTGGAGGGTGCAAATTTAAAGGGGGTACAGTAGTGAGGACAGATAAGAAGAAGAGAAGAGGGAACAGATGGAACTAAGACATACATGCTAAGGCGAAGAAAGAAACTACTGTAGTTCACATAGATTGGGTTCTGCATTGAGTCTGAGGAAATGATTGCATGTATTACTTGCAAGTTTTTCTTCAATAAACAAGAAAACAGTAGAATCTATGGACTATATGATTTTTTGATAGAATATTTCTATAATAGGGGCAATCAATACTCCCCCCTTCTCTCAACCAGAGCGCAGATGTGACAAATTCAAACACGGCATTTTTTCCCCAATTAATTTAAGGTTTATCACATAATTTATGTATCCATATAATTTGCTGTGTGATTTTATATTTGAAATCGTGACCCACTGATGACCTCCAGATCTGCTTGCCCCTCCTTGCACCAACTTTAGGTATTAGTTGCTGGGGGAGGAGGAGGGGGGAGGGTAGTTTTCTTCTTAAGATGCTGCGAGATCCAGGTACAGATCCATCATTGTTTTTCATATACAATATTTGACTGTTCCTTTAACTATTCACTATACAGTTTTTCAGGCACAATATGAAACAAATCACAATCTACTATAAGGTCAACAGGTATCATCCCAATTATCACAAAGCTAGTATTAAAGAATCAGAATCAATACTACCAACAGGTATAAAACACTAGTAGTGTGAACTACAATCTTCACTAAAGCAAAAAACCCCATGAATCCTTAATTCAGCAACGTAAGAGAGAAACGAGCCAGACATATATCAAGCAAGGTGAATGATTATTTCTAGACTGCTGTTTCTAAAGCAGAGATACATTGTACAATAAACTAGACGAGATGTATCTTTAGGCCACAGTTTATGAAGTCAGAGAAAAATTCAACTTCATTGATGTTAAAATAAAATTTACAACAAAAGCATGCAAGAACTTGGATGGGGAGAGGGAGCTCTAGTTCTGTTTCCCCAAAACCCACTATACTTGGATCACCACCTCCTGATGACTGATGCCAGGAGAACCTTCTACCAGGCCATGGTAGACCTCATTCCTCCACACCATAGTGGTAAGGGCAAGTGAGTGGAGTGACAGGCATTACCATTGGAAGGGAACCATTCAAGAGTTGAGGCGTTACATTAATTACAGCAAACCTTGCAATGGTGGTATCCGGACTCCAGATCGACAGCAAAAAGGTAGACAAACCTTAGGTCGACGCCAATTGGTCGACAAACCTTAGGTCGACATGGACAAAAGGTCAACATGGACAAAAGGTCAACAGGAACAAGGTCGACATGGAAAAAGGTCGACATGAGTTTTTCACAATTTTTTTCTTTTTTGGAAGCTTTTCATACTTAACGATCCACGTGGACTACGATTGGAACGGTAATCTGTGCCGAGCAAAGCGGTAGCGGAGCGAAGGCACCGTGCCCGAAGCATGGCGAGCGAAGCGAGCCATGCGAGGGGACCCGGTGCACTAATTGGGGTTCCCGGTCACTCTACGAAGAAAACGACACAAAAAAAACAAAACTCATGTCGACCTTTTCTATGTCGACCTTGTTCCTGTCGACCTTTTGTCCATGTCGACCTTTTGTCCATGTCGACCTAAGGTTTGTCGACCAATTGGCGTCGACCTAAGGTTTGTCGACCTTTTTGCTGTCGATCCTGAGTCCCAGACCCTGCAATGGTATGCTATTGCGTATATGCAATGGACAGCCGTATGTTGCCATGTGTACATACCCTCCAACTGCACCTTTTTGGCAGGTACAGCACCTTTTTTTATGGTCTGTACCGATTTTTGGCTCTCCAAACTTCCATTGAAAGTATAGGAAAATGGGTGTGGTCACTCCCGACATCACACAACTATAACCCTTTACACTAACATGCGGGGGGACGCACAGGGCAAGTCCGCCCCACAGCCACCCCACATGCCAGCTCCTCCCCCCCGTTAACATTATTAGGGTTGCCCCCTGTCTATGCAGCCTGGCGGGCAGCCATCTTTTGGGTCGCAGTGGCTGTATGTGTCATGACGCAGCCACTGCGGGCCGCCCCGCAAACGGTCAGTTGATGCCCATAAAATATATCGTTAACGTCCCATCACCGACTCCCACCAGGACTTAAACTGCGCTCTGAAGAGAACGCAGTTTAAGACCTTGCACATGCACACACTGGCGTGCGCGCATGCGCACGTGGGCTGAAATTGACTAATAGCGATTTAAACACAATATCGGCTGATGCTGAATCAGCCCATCACTTTGGTTGTACATAAGCATATGGACAGAGACTGGCATGCTAAAAAGCTTAAACCATAAAGCTTTTGGCCAGTTGATTGTCAAGGGACACTGATATGCGAATGAACATCATGGTGCCACGCAATTTGTGTAATGGGGTGCTAGTGGGATTATAGGAGGGTCATCTGTGAAAATGAAATGTCAGGTGGAGGCCAGCAATCTACAGGCATGTTAAAACCCTGACTAATGACTTTGAAGGACATAAGATAACCCACAGTGTAATTCCAACTGCCCCAATACACATTTAGTCATGGTCTTCACTCCCGCATCAATAGGTTCATACAGTATAAACTTTGCTGACTCATTCATAGACCATGGGGGTAATTCCAAGTTGATCGCAGCAGGAAATTTTTTAGCAGGTGGGCAAAACCATGTGCACTGCAGGTGTGGCAGATATAACATTTGCAGAGAGAGTTAGATTTGGGTGGATTATTTTGTTTCTGTGCAGGGTAAATACTGGCTGCTTTACTTTTAACTGCAATTTAGATTGCAGATTTAACTCACCACACCCAAATCTAACTCTCTCTGCGAATGTTATATCTGCCCGCCCTGCAGTGCACATGGTTTTGCCCAACTGCTAAAAAATTTCCTGCTGCGATCAACTTGGAATTACCCCCCATATGTCTCCGATTGCAGTAGGTGCACATTCCAAGTTGAAGGGGAAAATTCTAGGTATGGCACAGAGCACAATCCAGGTTTGTAAGAAAAACATACACGGAATAAAGTCTAAATAGTGACTCAATAAACAATAATATGTACAGATGTAGCATGATCTACTTTGTGACTATGCAGCTTGCTTCAACACGGCTTACTGCATGGCGTGCCAGGCTGCAACTATTCGCTTCATTAATTCCTTTTTGCGAATAGTTGCAGCCTGGTGGGCCATGCAGCAAGCAGTGATCACAGTAAGATGAGCATGTCTACATCTGTAGGTGGTATTTAGTGACAGAATAATGCACTACTGGTATAGTCACTGTAAACAAAGGACAACAGCGGAAAGCAGAGATGGCGCAGTATTGAACCATCAGTAATACCTTAATAATACACATTACATGCAACCAGGGCTGTTTCTAGGCAATTTGGCTCCCTGTGCGAGATTTAAAAATGTGCCCCCCCCCCCCCCGCCATTGGCATAACCAAAAAATGTACCCCCCACATAGATATAAAAAGTAAAAGGTATGTGAGCGCCAAAGGCGCGCGCGCTCCTGGAAAAGGGGGCGTGGCCTTGATAAAATGGCCGTTGTCTCTGTAAAATGGGCGTGGCCTCGTCTGAAACGACTACCTTACACCCCAGTTTTTGACCTTGCACCGACAGATCACGACGAGCACAGGAAAAAAATAAAAAATATATATTATGCCATACACCGCAATGCCTTTGATACATTAAATCCCCATTTTACACGTTACGGCAGGCAAGAGTCCCCATTTTCCACATTATGGCAGGCAAGAGTCCCCATTTTCCACAATACGGCAGGCAAGTGTCCCCATTTTCCACATTACGGCAGGCAAGTGTCGCCATTTTCCACAATACGGCAGGCAAGAGTCCCATTTTACACAATACGGCAGGCAGGTGTCCCCATTTTACACAATACGGCAGGCAGATGTCCCCATTTTACACAATACAGCAGGCAAGAGTCCCCATTTTACACAATACGACAGGCAAGAGTCCCCATTTTACACAATACGGCAGGCACGTGTCCCCATTTTACACAGTACGGCAGGCATGTGTCCCCATTTTACACAGTACGGCAGGCACGTGTCCCCATTTTACACAATATGGCAGGCGAGTGTCCCCATTTTTCACAGTACGGCAGGCAAGAGTCCCATTTTACACAATACGGCAGGCAGGTGTCCCCATTTTACACAATACGGCAGGCAGGTGTCCCCATTTTACACAATACAGCAGGCAAGAGTCCCCATTTTACACAATACGACAGGAAAAAGTCCCCATTTTACACAATACGGCAGGCACGTGTCCCCATTTTACACAGTACGGCAGGCATGTGCCCCATTTTACACAGTACGGCAGGCACGTGTCCCCATTTTACACAGTATGGCAGGCGAGTGTCCCCATTTTTCACAGTACGGCAGGCAAGTGTCCCCATTTTACACAATACGACAGGCGAGTGACCCCATTTTACACAATACGGCAGGCGAGTGTCCCCATTTTACACAATACGGCAGGCGAGTGTCCCCATTTTACACAATACGGCAGGTGAGTGTCCTCATTTTACACAATACAGCAGGCGAGTGTCCCCATTTTAAACAATACGGCAGGCGAGTGTCCCCATTTTACAAAATACAGCAGGCGAGTGTCCCCATTTTACACAATACGGCAGGCGAGTGTACCCATTTTACACAATACGGCAGGCGAGTGTCCCCATTTTACACATTATGGCAGGCAGGTGTCCCCATTTTACACATGATGGCAGGCAGGTGTCCCCATTTTACACAGTACGGCAGGCAGGTGTCCCATTTTACACATGATGGCAGTTGGCAGAGGGGGGGGGGGAGAGAGGGAGAGGCTGACTTACGGTTGAAGCGGTTCTTCCCTCTCTTCGCCGCCTCTCCCTCCTCTTCGCGGCGCCGGCTGGCTTGGCTCCCCCTCCTCTCCGCGTCATTCTGCAAAACTCTGTCCCCCGAGCTGGGTACTCGGGAGGAGGGGGGATTTTAAAGTGTTCAAGAAGTGCCACGGCGGGCGCCCCGTGCGGTTGCACGGGGCGCCCGCCGCAAGAAACGGCACTGCATGCAACAATTGACCATAGTGTAAATATTCAGCAGCTATTAAATATATTTCAAACAGTAAGCATAACTTGAGGGATCCTTGTTATTCAGTCACACTGTTCTTTTTTACATTTCATGATGCTGATATACCTGAGATTCAAACCCATCGCCTGCAGCATTGCAGTCAGACACTCTATTCATTGAGTTTTCTGCCCTTGCATAGAAAGCTTGAAAATTCTAAACAAGAGAATTCTATTTGAAGTTTACATACAAGTGGAGCCACGATCATCTGAGGCGGCTCCATCGCAAACGAGCACTCCCAGCGTGACTAGGCAATCCGCGGACAGGGACGCTCTCGGCGATAGGCGCACCCAGGCGGGCGAGCCTAGTCATAGACGGAGCCACAGCTAGCATGGCACCATCTGTAGTACTTTGTGAAAAAATGATCAGCATTGTAGCTGAGCAGTACAGTATATGTAGTGTATGGCAGCAAGGCATTGGATATGTGGCTGCACACTACATACTGTAGATCAGCTCAATTGCAAGTACAAGTAGCTTCATATAGTTAGAAATCTCATAGTTTTTATGCAGAATCAAATAGCTCAATGTTTAGTGTGTTTGACTGATATGTAACTGGTTATGTGTTTGAATCCTGGGTATGGATATTGAAATTGTGTAAATTAACAAAGGTTACTGTAAATGAATAACAACGAGCTCTCAAGTTAAGTGCATGAATGTGGTATAAAAGGGATATGTGTCACATACTTTTTCTTGCAGTGTTCTATAAATGTGTGTGTATATAATATATATACAAAAGTATTCAGACGCCTGACCATTACACCAACAGGGACTGTAATGATATTGTA
This sequence comes from Pseudophryne corroboree, assembly GCF_028390025.1. Classification (NCBI taxonomy): domain Eukaryota; kingdom Metazoa; phylum Chordata; class Amphibia; order Anura; family Myobatrachidae; genus Pseudophryne; species Pseudophryne corroboree. Next base: position 675,936,188 of record NC_086448.1, read on the forward strand.
TTCAAATACCTCTACTTTAATATGGAGTTGGTCCCCCTTTGGCAGCTATAACAACTTTTACTGTCCTCGGGAGGCTTTCCACAAGATTTTTTCGGTGTTTCTGTGGGAATTTGTGCCCATTATTTCTGTAGAGCATTTATGAGGTCAGGCACTGATGTTGGGCGAGAATGCCTGGCTCGCAATCTCCCTTCCAGTTCATCTCAAAGGTGCTCGATTGGGTTGAGGTCAGGTCTCTGTGCAGGCCAGTCAAGTTCTTCCACACCGAACTCATCAAACTATGTTTTTATAGTCTTTGTGCACTGGGGCAAAGTCATATTGGAATAGAAAAGGGCCTTCCCCAAACTGTTGCCAGAAAGTTGGAAGCATAGCATTGTCCAAAATGTATTGGTATGCTGAAGCATCAAGAATTCCCTTCACTGGAAATAAAGGGACTAGCCCAAACCCAGATAAATAGCTCCATACCATTACCCTCCTCCACCAAACTTTACAATTGGCATAATGCAGTCAGGCAGGTAATGTTCTCTCAGCATCCACCAAACCCAGACTCACCCATCAGACTGCCAAACAGTGTCAGTGTGCTTTACACCACTCCATCCGATGCTTGGCATTGGAATTGGTGATGTAAGGCTTACATGCAATTGCTCGGCCATGAAAACACATTCCATTAAGCTCTCGTCACAGTTTTTGTTCTTACATTATTGCCAGCAGAAGTTCAGAACTCTTCAGCTATGGAATCAGCAGAGCGTTGGCTACTGTTATGCATCATGAGCCTTTGCAGTTGTTGACCCCACTCTGTGATTTTACATGGTCTTCCACTTTGTGGCTGAGTTGCTTTTGTTCCTAAACGCTTCCACTTTCTAATAATATGACTTACAGTTGACCGTGGAAAATCCAGCAGGATTGAAATTTTATGAACAGTCTTATTGCAAAGGTATCCTTTTACAGTGCCATGCTTGAAGTCACTGAGCTCTTCAGATCGACCCATTGTGTATCACAAATGTTTGCAAATGGTGCTTGATTTTATACACCTGTGGCAATGGGTCTGATTGAAACACCTTAATTCATGCCTTATGTCCCTATAGGAAAAATCAGAGGGGAGGAGAGTGTTGGCATCAATTCTCTTTCTGGCACTGGGCACCAACAAATCTAGTTACGGCTCTGGTACACTGACAAATAGAACAAACTATCACAATCTGAGCATATCCATATAATTAGTTAATTCTGGAACAAAATGCCCCTCTCAGCTTATAAAAATGACCCTGAATAGGCTGACCTCCAACCAACAGGACACAGGGCAGAACACTCTGTTTAAAATAGGTCTAATAGCTGTGAAAATTAGAGTATGGATATAGACCATTTAATTAATGTATTAGTCTCTAATGTGCTTTCCAGACTCTGACTAAAGTTCAATGTTCCATGTACAGAGGGAAACACAGTGATAATGCAAGCTCATTCAGATAGCTGTTTGGCCTAGGCAGCAGGATCACCACTGATATCACATCAATAAACCACAGACAGCTCTAAGGATAGAATCCATATGCTATACAGGTTTATAGCTATCAACTGGCAAACTGGAATAGCAGCAAATGTTCTAAGTTATAGAAAGGAAAAGCCAATAAAAAGCCTCTAATGAAACCCTCCCCCACAGTCACTGCCCAGGAACATCCATGTAGTTCCGATCTGCGCCTGCCGACTCAAGCCCATCGGGACACAAACACAAAATTGAGTGATTGTTTTACTTAGTCCACCTCTGAATGGCTCCATATGTCTTTGTATAGATATTCAAGAGCTTATTTAGCAATCATTAGGTTTTAGATCTGATAATTATAATTTCTTATCACTGCTATTCGCGGCAATAAGAAATTATTTTTCACCCAAATCTATAAAAAAAAAAAGAACATGCAGGGACATGAGCTTGGAAAGGAGCCTATCCCTGCAATGTGTAAGAAAGTATCACTACTGCACTCACTTCCCTTCTCTACCTGGATGCTGTATCAAGACCGCACAGGCTGACCGCACATGCATGATGACCATTGCTGGAGAGGGTTACATTATTGGGATCCTTAATATTTATGGGAACCCCCCAAAAAGGCGTGTTTTTGAGGATATCCCACAAATATTGGTGGTCATCCCGAGTTGATCGCTAGCTGCATTTTTTCGCAGCGCAGCGATCAGGCTAAAAAAATGACAGTTCTGCGCATGCGTATGTGGCGCAATGCGCACGCATGACTTATGGGCACAAGGAACGATGCAGTTTTGCACAGGGTCTAGCGATGCATTTCAGTCGCACTGCTTGCCGCAGAGTGATTGACATGAAGTGGGCATTTCTGGGTGGCAACTGACCGTTTTCAGGGAGTGTTGAGTGTTGAGTCAGGTTGAGTGCTCACAGCATTATTGTTACTTCTTGAAATAACCATACAATTGGAATATCTGTTTGGATTTTTTTCACATATATGCTTTATGTGTCGGGAAGTTTGGCAGATACATGATTGAGACCACCTTCTATTATTATCTTCTGACTTATTGGTAGTTATTTACCATTTTCTTTATTTATTTGTGGCACAGGTATACAGACTTACTATGTGTTATTATGTGCCGAACCTTCTTGTGAACTGTTAACGAGATGGTGAATACATGGCCATCTCTGTAATCAAGTGAATATATTGTTGCCAGTTTGTATACTGCTGTCACAATTTATCCTTTAGCAGAAACTGTTTAATCAAATGGCAACACTCATACCTTTTCTGTAAAGTAATAAGGAGAATACTATCTATGTGTGATTCCTTTTAGTCCTGTCTTTTACAACTTTATAGTTGTGAAACAATATACCAGTACACAGGATTTTAGTCAGAAGTCTTATTCTATTTTGTCTACCCTGAGATATAGACAGTCAGTTTGTTGTATTATTACAGTTTTTCTAAAGCCACTGCATATTTGAGATTGTATTCATTTAGGAAAGAAATGTCTATTTTGCAGCAGGTCTTATATGCACAACCTTTGTCCACTATCCCTTAACAACTTTTTCAGGTTGGATTAGAAGGAAGCGTCAGTAGTTCTCTCATTGGATACACTGACCTATACGTCATCATCCGACAGCAGAAACGAAGATACGCATCCTTAAACCAACCCCTTCTGCCCTTCCATTGGCTTGTGTTAGTAAGGATCTCTCACCTCATATTCGATGCCTTTGGCAGATATGGGAAAGCAGAATACCTAAACCACCCCAGGAGCCATGCCTCTTCTATTTTATACCAAGACATATTCTTTATGATATTCTGAGAGATCAGAGTAATACTGATACCTTAACTTATATACTAACCTACCTGGTGTAATGTGTTATATATTTCATGTGTTTGTCTATATTTCGCCTTTTCATTTATTTAGGTTCTGTTAAATCAGTAACCTTTTTATCATTATAACTATTAAAAGTTAAGTTTTAGATATCTTAGAGCTTCTCACAGTGTGACGTTAACGATTTTCAGTTTATGGTCAGGTTACAAAGAGTTGCTTCCCTTCAAAGACAGTTCTTTTCCTCCCATTTTTGGGAGGGGCTTTTTTTGTTTCTACTGTCTTTTACTCTCGGGCAGCACCACCAAACAATTTATGATAGCATAGATTATGCATATAAATATGATATACTGGTTAGATCCCTGACCCTCTAGACTTTTTGTATCTCACAAATTAATACCAGTGCGATTAATTCTGTCCTCTTTTAAAATAGGCTCCCTCAGAAATAAAGGACTATCTGGGATTCCATTCAGAGAAAGTGGTCTTAGTTGTCATCCAGTGGCCACCTAACAAAGAAGCACTTCTACTGTGGCATGCTGAGAAGCATGATATACAGTATGCAGGAACACAGTCAGAAAGACAGTGTAAATAGAAACATAAGACAGTAAGCTACTGTTGCATCCATGCACAGCTCAGAAAAGGGTAAAAGGCAGCTGTGCCAGCATTCTTTTACCTGCCTCAAAGCAGGATATGACAGTGTGGCAAGGACAGAAACCCCAACAGGCTTTTTCTGGTGGAGATCCCATGACATTACCAAATCTCACGCCACTTCCTCCTACAGGTACAATCTTTCCTTCAGGCATGGGGAATGGGATCTCACAGCTGTCATGGCCACAGAGGTCTCTCTCACTGATTGATTTCTTTCCAGACAGAGGTATCTGGATGCAGAGTCACCAAGAGGTGGAGGCAGGTACAAAGTACCAGGCCTCAACCACCATTGGCGGCCCAGGTGACAATGATGGTAGGTGATGATGGGGCTCCACATCTATGTTGCACAAAGGATAGTGACTGTGTAGACATAAAATCCTATAGGTCAGTGTGATCACAAAACTTGCGCTCAGCCGGTGAAGAGGATCTAAGGGGCTGCTGTACTAGGGCCCAAGGTTGAGCCTTGTTTAGATCCACAATACCTAGCTACTGTAGGTATAGCCATCTATGCCTCTCAGTACTTTGTGCAGTGTGCAATCATGTTGTCAATCAGCTGTATGAAAGCTCCTGAATTGTTAACACATAGGCCCTCATTCCGAGCTGTTCGCTCGCAAGCTGCTTTTAGCAGCATTGCACACGCTAAGCCGCCGCCTACTGGGAGTGAATCTTAGCTTAGCAAAATTGCGAACGAAAGATTCGCAATATTGCGAAAAGAGTTTTCTTTGCAGTTTCTGAGTAGCTTGAGACTTACTCTTCTAGTGCGATCAGTTTAGTGCTTGTCGTTCCTGGTTTGACGTCACAAACACACCCAGCGTTCGCCCAGACACTCCTCCGTTTCTCCAGCCACTCCCGCGTTTTTCCCAGAAACGGTAGCGTTTTTTCACACACTCCCATAAAACGGCCAGTTTCCGCCCAGAAACACCGACTTCCTGTCAATCACACTCCGATCACCAGAACGAAGAAAAAACCTCGTAATGCCGTGAGTAAAATACCAAACTTCTTAGCAAATTTACTTGGCGCAGTCGCAGTGCGAACATTGCGCATGCGCAATTAGCGGAAAATCGCTGCAATGCAAAGAAAATTACCGAGCGAACAACTCTGAATGAGGGCCATAATTATATTCACACCAAGCAGTTTTTAAGTACTCTGAAAGTCTTCAACATGTTATTATTCACAAAACGCAATGCACTTAATCAGAACTTGCATAACCGAGAGTTATATATGCAGTTCAACCAAACTATAGCCAATGGTTTCCAATTCCTCTAGTAATGTTATCATTGCTATTGTTACATGGCCTCTCTTGTGTCATTCAAGATAGAAAACTGAATACTGTATTTCTCCTTAAAGCTCATTCAAGTCTTTCAGCTACAGTATGCTTCCCATTTCTTTTATTTCATTCTTGCACTGTATTTTGTTAATCTGTGTCATTGTACCCACTTATCCTACATATTATGCATGTGACAGGTAGGAACTCTGGGGGAGATGTACGAATGTGTGTGTTACTCTCCTTATGTGTTAAGCAGGTTAAGACAGTGTATTATTGCTTCTTTTGCCGAAGGGGGAGAGTGTTAGGGCTATTTTGCACTGGCCAGTTTCACTAGGTGTCAAAAAGCCACCCAGTTTTTGGCCGTGATTTAGATCCTTTCACATGGAGCAACTTTGCGTTGTGTTGAAGGATCTGGGCATGCTTTTTGATGCCCGATGAAAACCGGCCAGTGTGAAATAGCCCTTACTGTAATTCACCTGTCCTGCAATTTCCACTCTCCCTCTTTCAGTGGGGCTGTCAAAATCGATAGCTGCAGCTGTCACAATTGTCATTGACACTGACCATTCATACATTTGCAGGCACAGCGGCGCACTATCTTGTAGTACTGTCCCTTCATTTAACACACAACCCAACATTCATACAGAGAAGCGGTATCTGCAGCACATGATGTGACATAATGCCTGGCAGAGTTATCTATTCTTTAGAAATATTTTAGAGCGACCACCTGACTCATACGCCATACTGACTGGGTAGTGGGCAACACTTTTTTTTTGCAAAGGCAGGTTAACAATGGGGAAGGTGGACTTCAGCTCTAGGTATCCAAACAAAAATAGGCCCATCATAGAAATACAGTTATAATCCCATGTGGCCTGCAGGGTGACTGGTCATCTTGCTGTATGACCAGTCACCCTGCAGGCCACATGGGATTATAACTGTATTTCTATTTTACTCAGAAAATGTTGCAGTTTTTCTACTTTTACATATTTAGGAAGACTTTTGGGTTGATAGTATGGGGGTGGGGGGGTGTTAAAGGCACACATATCACTGGCCACTTCTCACATTAGGGGGAGCTGTATTAAGCCTTGAAGAGAGATAATGGGGTATATTCAATAAGAGTCGGAAACTGCCGTCTTGTCGGAAAGACAACAGTTTCCAACTGATATAGGTCGGAAGGGGTTCCGACATATTCAATAGGGGCTGAATTCCCGGCTTGTTGGAAAACACGTGGATCGGCGGAATAGCCACCGATCCGCGTGCATCTGTCGGAAACAAGGCCAAAGCCGACAGATTTTGGCCCGTTTCCGACAATCTCAATCCGACTTTAAAAAAAGTCGGATTGAGAAGATCAGACGTGGGAGCGGGGCAAGGGAGGGAGAGAGAGTACTTAGCGGCGGGGCAGCTGGAGCCGCGGTCGGGGGAAGACACGGCTCCTCTCTGACGGGCGTCCCCCCGGCCAGGCTCCTCTCTCCCATCAGCGCTACACAGCTCCCCAGGAGGCTCCACGGCAGCGCGTCCTGGCTACATGGCTCCCCAGGAGGCTCCACGGCAGCGCTGCCCGGCTACATGGCTCCTCTGTTACACAGGCGGCTACATGGCTCTGTCCGGCTCCCTCCAGCAGCTCCCTGTGATCTCACACACAGGGAGCTGCTGACAGCAGCAGCACGGACGCCAGCCAAATCTGACAGTCGGATTAGGCTCAAATCCAACAGTCGGATTTGGCCGCTCTTTAAATAGGGGTTGTCAGGTCCATTTCGACAACTGCATGTCGGAATGGACCCAACTCTTATTGAATATACCCCAAAGTGGAAAAGTTGTCCAGAGCAAATAAACAGCTTGTCTTTTATCTAGCAGTCTCTGAAATTACAGATGCTGATTGTTTTGGATAACGTCACTGTATTTCTTTCCAAGGCTTGACACATTTCCCCCTATGCCCTTAAACATTTTCAGCTCGAGGCCCATGTGGCCATTAATCCGGCCCTGATTGTTCTTGGGTATTGGACAAATTGATCAAATGTTTCTCTTTGTAGTTATTATAAGTGAGCTGTAATTTTTCAATTCAAAGCAGAAATAATATCTAATACAGACCTATCTAATGTCTAAAATATTTATATTTTCAAACAGCAATGCCGATTAGCATTGAGTACATTATGTTCCAAGCAAAATAAATAAACATAAAATATGCTACTCAAACAATGTAATTGGCTTGCCATAATTAGAATATTAGCTATTCCCAATACCATAAATTGATAAAGTGTGTAATTCAGTACTGCAATCAAGAGCACACATTGCACATATGATTAATCTTATAATTATGTGTTGTTTTTTATGGTGCGTGCATAATTTAATGATTCATCCAAGCCAAAGAATGATACAAATGTGATATTAGCAACATTTTCTGGAAAGTTAAAATTCAAGATGTACCTGGTTAAAACCACTTAACTAAACCTGATTATGTTCGATTATTAAACTAAAGAGGCTAGGAAAAGAAATAATTATGTATAAAAGGAAATGCAACATAAAAATGTCATACTGTACGTAAGTAGGCTGAGAGGGCCAATTATTGTTAACGAGAACAATTCATAGTGGATTTCCCAGGACACTGACACAAAACATATGCTACTTTGCTTTAAATACATAACAGCAGAATCAGTTGATACCCTAGAGGTTATTAAAGAGAAGTTAAAGCTTCAAACCTGTGTAATTATGAAAGATCAAACTGCATCATTCACAAGTGTGTGTGTGTGTGTGTGTGTGTGTGTGTGTGTATATATATATATATATATATATATATATATATATGTATTCTGTACTTATATATTTGTTGTCTGATATGTATGTACCCATATTGTATCTCATCTTCCACCCATTTACTTCACCAGGGGCGGATTGGGATTGAAAAACAGCCCGGGAAATGTATGGAAGCAGCCCTAATGGGGGGGGGGGGGGTTGTTCAGGGGGTGGAGTATGGCAAGTGGGAGGGATTGCTGCTCAGAAGGAATGACCACATGCAGGAAAAGGAAAGTGTGCGCCGTAGACTGCTAAAAATTTTAAGGCTGTGGCTTCGTGGGGAAGGAGCGTGGCCACATATTAGTGCCAATTCACATTACACCACACAGTAGTGCCGCTTATACAGATTGCACCAAGTAGAACCTCCTATATACCTGGCGCCAGGTAGAGCATGTTATACATATTGCACCAGGTAGAGCACGGTATACACTTTGCGCCAGGTAGAGCACATTATACATATTGCACAAGGCAGAGCATGTTATACATATTGCACCAGGTAGAGCAAGTTATACACTATGCGCCAGGTAGAGCACGATATACACTTATACATTATATATATATATATATATATATGTGTGTGTGCAGCGGAGCACAAAAATATACATATATACAACTACAGTGCATTGTAAGCAGGACTACTACCATATACTATATATCAGGCACACACACTACTACAGTATATCTTTGGGACATTTACTCACTATCACATTCAGAATTGGCGGCTGCTGGCTCCTGCGTCTGCCTTGGCTGCTGCGGCTGGGGACTGGAGGCGGACATGGGGCTGGAGGCGTAGCCGTCAGTTGTGACTGGCGGCCCTGTCCTGCAAAGGGAGGCTGGTGGAGCTCCTGCGGCTGCACATGCGCAGCAGCTCCGCTGGCGGACATTTTTCATCTACATTTCAGTAAATGCTGCCGCGATCAGAGCGGAGATCCGATTGCCGCAGCTGTCCGGCAAGATGGTGACGGCAGGCCACTGTGGGGACGACCAGACCAGCCAAACTGAGTCTGGTCCGGCGTCCAGGCATGCCAATCTGGGAGTGACATGGTGACACAAACACTTGCGCCTGATTAGTGACATGGGAAAACATACACAGGCGGAGGGGGGGGGGGAAACTTGGTGACACACACTAGGGGGATTTTGACACACACATACAGGGTCCTGGGGGGAGGACATGGTGATATTCACTATGTCTGGGGGATGGGAACATGGTAACTTAATGTGGCTTTGGGTGAGAATAGTGACATACTTACACTGGGTGACTAGGGTTGTGGGGCCATGGTGGCATACACTCTTGAGCAGGGGGAGCTTCCATGCCCTCCCCCAAATGCATTTTTTTTTCATTGTTCCACAGATGGGTAAAATGAGGGGCAATCCATTACTGCCGGAGCCCGCCTCCTCTCTCCATTTACACTGCAGCTTCTGCTCCGCCCACACCACTCCCCCCTCATGCAGGCACCGATAACCAACAGTTTTAGTGATCGCAGAGAAGTTTAAAGAACTATTCCGTGCGCAGAAGCGGCCTGTCAGTAGTAAACTTCTGGAGGTATCCTTCACCCCTCACCAGTTGTGCAAAATAGACAAGAAAAAAATGAAGAAACCACTTAACCAGCGCTTCTCTGTTTGTTCAATAATTCACTTAATTCTAATCAAATCATCTCTATCAGTAGTATATGTAACAAAAAATGCGAGAGAATATAGTGTAACACAATTTTAATTTACAAACAACATATAAGTAAAATCCAATAATCTGTACAAAAAAGGCATAGTTTTTAGAAAAGGTAAGGATGTAGCCACCTTTATCTTGACTGGCTGAGGCGTTTGTCCCGATCGAGCATACGCAGCGTAGGGAGGCGCGCCTAGTCACAGAGAGGCGTACCTAATCGCACAGAGGCAGACAGAGCGTTTGGCGTTACCTTTACGTGTAATACCTGCGATCAGCCACCAGATGTCGCTTTTTACAATCACCACTGAGCATGCGTGTGGTCTCCCGTAAAATACAATACTGAAATATATAATACGGACTACTTTACTAAGGCGTCTCATTACGCTGCATACAGTAAATACTCATTACGCTGCATTACTTAATACAGTATATACGATACAGACACAGATAGTACAGCATACAGTATATGATCCATCTACAGTACTTTATGAATATGTGAGCGTCCAAGTCCCGCAGACAAAACAACAGAAAACCAGTAGTGTACACTGTCGCAAATGGACGTGTTAGAAGTTCACTATTGCCTCTTGAGATTAGGAATTTTGTACAGTATGTTAGCGTCCTAATCCCATAGTCATTACAGCATAATCAAAACCAATGGATTTATTCATCTGTCTGTGGCGAAGTGGTGAAGTGTTCCGCTTCCAATACTCAGAGTCCTGAGTTCGATTCCTAAAGTACAAATGCATGTTAGTTTTTTCCAGACACTTTATTATTATTTTTATTCACATAAACCAGGGCAAAGCTGCATGAGCGGTTCTACTGTTAAGGTTCTATGCACCGTACAGTACACATACAATTCTGTAGCTGGGCAGACTCAATAGAAATGGCTACCACCTATGACTCCTTGCCCCACAGAGGCCCTAGGCTACGGAGCAAGTAACAGTCCAGATTTTACAGGCTATGGGGCAATGCTGAAGGAGCGTCACAATCCCCTAGCTAAAATACACAGGGGCGATAGAGATAAGTGAGGTCTATGCACATTACGTTACACCGGGCTCGATCGCATGGCAAACTGACAAAACACAAGTTTTACATAAAGCAGGGCAAAGCTGCAGGAGAGTTTCTACTGTCAAGGTTCTATGCACTTTACGGTACACATACAATTCTATAGCAGGGCAAACTCAATTGAAATGGCTACCGCCTGTGACTCCTAGCTCCATGGAGGCACTCGGCTATGGAGCAAGTAACAGCACAGATTTGAGGCAATGCTGAAGGAGCGTCAGAATCCCCTAGCTAAAATACACAGGGGTGATAGGGATAAGCGAGGTCAATGCACATAACGATACACCGCAAAGTACCCCATGCTTTTGATTATGCCTTTTCTTTGAACACGGTATTTTCCACTGCCTCGCCCTACCCCCATCCCACTTTCCCCTTCCCCCCTGGGAGCCTGCAAAGTACATGCAGTAGACAGGGAGGGAGTTCCGATCAGGTTACAAGACATGTGCAACAGTATACTACTGTATGTAGGAAAATCCTCCACCTACTCTGATTTATGTGAAACCTGTGTGCACCCTTTCATTGAATGTATAACAAAGAAAAAAAAATAATTAAGTGAATGTCACGGGAACATAGAAAACAAAGGTTGGAACTTTGGGACTCTCAGCGTGGGAGGTGGGAGCCTTCATCGCTAGGTTGGTATGGAAGGGGAGACAATTAGCTACCGGAGGGTACCAACCCCAAGTTTCTGTAACCCCCACAAGGCTCATGGCAAGCGTCGGAACCCATGGTGGGTCTGAATTAACGGGCCCATTATAGTCTATGGGAAAATGGGTCCACTTTGCATACGGATATCTCTGGTTCTGGGTGTCCCAGAGACTCAGGACTGGTACCATACAAAAGAGGAGACTCTTGGCTTTCGGGGCAGACCAACCACTAGTTTATGTGACACTGGAAAGGGAAACGGGAAGCAACCGTGTACCGGGTCCCCTCCAGTTGTCCGCCTAGCTTGCACAGGATGCAGGGTTTCTGGCTAGATAGGAAATACTGTACAGAAATGCTAAGCATGGTAATTTGACATCCAGGAACATAGGGAGGAGTTTTTATCTCTCTCCATTATACTTAGAAAAATTACACTTGCCACTGTACGTTACAAGCTGTTCGTGCTAATTAGTACACTAGTAGAACATACTGTACAGAGATACTAAGGACAGTGATTTGGCATCCACGAACTTAGGGAGGAGCTTTAATCTCGCTCCATTGTAATCTTTCTAAGTATAATGGAGAGAGATAAAAGCTCCTCCCTAAGTTCCTGGGTGCCAAATTACAGTCTTTAGTATCTCTGTATTCTATGTTCTACTAGTGTACTAATTAGCATGAACAGCTTGTAACGTACAGTGGCAAGTTTAATATTTCTATGTATAATGGAGAGAGATAAAAGCTCCTCTGAAAGTTCTTAGATGCCAAATCACCGTCCTTAGTATCTCTGTACAGTATGTTCTACTAGTGTACTAATTAGCACAAACGGCTATTAACGGAATACCAAATCACCGAACTTAGTATCTCTGTACAGTATGTCCTATTAGGGTACTAATTAGCATGAACAGCTTGTAACGTACATGGCAGGTTTAATCTTTCTATGTATAATGGAGAGAGATAAAAGCTCCTCAGTAAGTTCCTGGATGCCAAATCACCGTACTTAGTATCTCTGTACAGTATGTTCTATTAGGGTACTAATTAGCTGTTCGTGCTAACTAGTACCCTAATAGAAAATACTATACAGAGATACTAAAGACGGTGATTTGGCAACCAGGAATTTACGGAGGAGAAAGATCAAACCTGCCACTGTATGTTACAAGCTGCTCGTGCTAATTAGTACACTAGAAGAACATGCTGTACAGAGATACTACGGACAGTGATTTGGCATCCACGAACTTAGGGAGGAGCTTTTATCTCTCTCCATTATACTTAGAAAGATTACAATGGAGAGAGATAAAAGCTCCTCACTAAGTTCCTGGATGCCAAATCACTGTACTTAGTATCTATGTACAGTATGTTCTACTAGTGTACTAATTAGCACGAACAGCATGTAACACACAGTGGCAATTTTAATCTTTCTATGTATAATATTGAGAGATAAAAGCTTCTCTCGAAGTTCCTGGTTGCCAAATCACCAAACTTAGTATCTCTGCATAGTATTTTCTATTAGGGTACTAATTAGCACAAACAGCTAATTAGTACCCTAATAGAACATACTGTACAGAGATACTAAGCACGGTGATTTGGCATCCAGGAACTTACTGAGGAGCTTTTATCTCTCTCCATTATACATAGAAAGATTAAACTTGCCGCTGTACGTTACAAGCTGTTCGTGCTAATTAGTACACTAGTAAAACATACTGTACAGAGATACTTCAGCATTGCCCCGTGACCTACCAAATCTGTGCTGTTACTTTCTCCATAGCCGAGGGCCTCCATTGGGCGAGGAGTCACAGGCGGTAGCCATTTCAATTGAGTCTGCCCTGCTACAAAATTGTATGTATACCATATGGTGCATAGACCCTAAACAGTACAACTGCTCCTGCAGCTTTGCCCTAGTTTATGTGAATAACTCCCTCCCTGTCTACTGCATGACCTGTGCAGGATCCCAGGGGGGAAGGGCGATGGGCAAGCGGGAGGCGGTGGAAAATACTGCGCTTTTGAAATGCAAGTACTGTATGAGTCTGAGTCCCCTGTAGCCTCCTGCTAGCCCATCGCCCTTCCCCCCTGGGAGCCTGCACAGATCATGCAGTGGACAGGGAGGGAATTCAGGTCCTGTGCTATACACAAATGCCGAAGATCTACTGTACTGTTTTGCTCACTCAGAATACACTCATTTCTACTCATTACCGCTGTGTAGATGCATTTAGCGTAAAGAATCGCTCCTGCAGATCTACTCTGATTTATATGAAACTTGTGTGCATCCTTCCATTGGATGTATTAGAGAGGAAAAAAAAATATTAAAGTGAATGTCACGGGAACACATAAAAAAAAAAGGTTGGCACTTCCTTCCCATTGGTGTTGGTTTATGCCGTAGGGGACTCGGACGCTCATATAATTGCATTTCAAAGGCATGGTATTTTCCATCGTCTCCCCCTACCTCCATCGCCCTTCCCCCCTGGGAGCTTGCACAGATCATGCAGTAGACAGGGAGGGAATTCAGGTCCTGTGCAATACACAAACGCCGAAGATCTACTGTACTGTTTTGCTCAATTTGTTGCGTCAGAATACACTCATTTCTACTCATTGCCGCTGTGTAGTTGCATTTAGCGTAAAGAATCGCTCCTGCAGATGTAATCTGATTTATATGTAACTTGTGTGCACCTTTCCATTGACTGCCTTACAATGAAAATAAAATAATACAGTGTATTATTACAATAAAAAAAAAGAAGGCACATCAGGTCTCGAACCCTGGACCCTCAGCGTGGGAGGTGGGAGCCTTCACCCCCTAGCCCACGATGCCTCATGAGAGATTCCCAATTTCATGTGTAAAAGTACTGCAAACAGCGCCCGGCCCCCACCCCATTGGTGTTGGTTTATGCCTTAGAGGACTCGGACACTCGCATTTGTAAAGCATGGTATTTTCCACCGCCTCCTGCTAGCCCTCCATTCCCATTATGCCTTAGGGAACTCAGACGCTCATGTATTTTAAAAGCACGGTGTTTATACATTGTACTGTACATTCTTCCTTTTACACAATTAGTTGCGTCTCCATACACATACAGTACTCTACAGTAGGTCACCATCTTTTTCCACCGCCTCCCGTTACGCCTACAGTATTAACATTACAGTCGTCACTGACCAATTGCCAGAGCTGTACAGGTACAGGTAGATCAATCCGCCGCTATACTGTACGATCGAAAGTACTGGATTAGTGGAGCATTAGCCACCCAGTGGTGGAGATGTGTAATGCATGCTGAGTATCTAGATCGCTTCAACGCGCCTGCCTGTGATTAAACTCAGCTATCGCCTTAGCGTGACTAAACGGACGTCTAGGCGGAGAATCGGTCAAGACAAAGGTGGCTACATCTGTAGGCTTCCCAGTCAATTTATGCGATGGGGAATTACCAGATATGGTGGAATTGCGGTTAAACAGTTCAATAACAGCTCATATGGTATAATGGAGATCCCGGGAGCACCATTCACGACCTTTCGGGCTGCTAGTTCCACGAAGGTTCCTCTATTGCATAGAAACTGGGACGCCTCCTCCACCAACGCGTTTCCTCCGCAACTGGGGTCTTTGTCAAGGTGTAGATATGCCTCACTTCCACTTCTAGTACTATTTAAATGAGCAGTGTCCAATAAAATACCTCCGTGCACAGCTGAGCTCATTAGACACAAAGATCCTACAAGTCCCAGCGTCCTCCGCCGTGCACGGGTTTCCCGCTACGTCACATCCGACATAGCGGGTTGTCATGGCAATATCGGGTTCTCGAGCGCAGTGGAGCAACCACTTGCCAATATACCGTTTCACTGCGTTCCTGCACACATCGATCTTCCATTACTCTGTTCTTTAGTGATTATGTTTATTTAGAAGAAAATAAACGTCCATTCATTAATAGCGTCACGTCACGTCCGGGGGCGTTTTGAAGCAGACAAACTCGTTGTCATGGAGACAGGAATACAATCTAAAATAATTTCAAATACATAAATTTTGTAAACATCAAATATAAACGTTTTTTATATTTGAATACAAAAATGAACATCTCAATTTAGAAACCATTTAATTTCAAAATCGGCATTTATGCCACCAGGTTTTAATGTCCCTAATTCGTAAATAGCTTGCATTTCTGCTTTAGCCAATTAGCTGGCTAGGTCTTTTTTTCTCCAGTGATTTTTAATGTGCCTTATTCCACAAAAACGTGTAATCCCTGCTGTACAACAGTTATGATGAACCCTAAAATGTTCGGATAGCGCATGAGTCGTGAGTCCCTTTTTGATGTTCCTTAAATGCTCGCTGATTCTAATTTTTAAAGATCTTGAAGTACGACCTATATACCACAGGTAACATGTGCACTCAATCGCGTTAAAATAACAGATTTTGTAACCTGTAACAGTACCAATGTTATTTACGCGATTGAGTGCACATGTAACCTGTGGTATATAGGTCGTACTTCAAGATCTTTAAAAATCAGTTTTAGTGATCGAGCTGCATCATGTCTCTCCCCCTGCAGTGCGGCTCCCCTGTAAGTGGGCTGCGGTACACCAGAGTACCGCGGCACACAATTTGAGAACCGATGACGCCGGTCTAGAGGCTGGGCTAGAGGCGAGGCTGGAGGTGTAGCCGTCAGCCCTGAAAAGGCTTACATGGGAGCTGCTGCTGCTGCACATGCGCAACAGCTCCCCGGCGGCCATTTTTCTTTGGGTTTATTGAACTTCTGCGCACGCGCAGAAGCTTTCAGTTAGCGCGGCCCTGCATGGGGGGGGGTGTGACAGCAGCCACTGAAGGGACGACCGGACCAGTTTACCGGAATCTGGCCCGGCAACCCGACGGACCAATGCTCCGCTGTACTTCACTGTGGTCTGGGATTGAAATGACATCTTTCAAATATAGATTTATGGGGCAAGAGAAATAAGGGTTTTGTTTGTTTTATTGTGTGTGTTTTAATCATAAATGTTTAATGTACAGCAAATGTTGGCACTCCTTTTATAACTGTCTTCTACATTTTCTTAGCAAAACACTCTGGATGGCTAGCACCTACATTGCAATACATGTTGCTATTTAAGTCGCAACACACAAGACAAGCAAATATGAATCCTATATGCTAATCCAAGCTGGTTTATTATAGAAATGTGTTCCGGGCCATTTTTGACGGATTTGGTTCTAATTAGTCAGCCAGTTTTGGATTTGGCAAATTGCTGTGACTGGCATTGGATCTGGATTTGGATTATTTTTTTTTTAAATGTACAAAAAAAGCTAAAATCACTTAAATTAGGCCTATTTTTGTCTCTAGAGCAGAGGTTCTCAAACACGGTTCTCAAGGAACTCCAATGGTCCAGGTTTTAAGTTAATCCATGTTTGGCCACCTCAGTCAGTTTCATTGAACAATCTGTGCTGAGCCATGGATATACCTAAAACGTGGACCGTTGGGGTGCCTTGAGGACCGCATTTGAGAACTTCTGCTCTAGAGTATTATTAACCTCAATAGCATTCCTTTCCAGTCATTTGCAGACAATTTTGACCATCTTACTGTTCACAATGTTGTTTTCATCCACTTTAGGCCAAAGTCTGCAGTGAGTTGGCTGGTTTACTACGTGACAGAGCAGCGCCACAAACACGCAGCAGCTTATACCATATCTATGAAACACTGACACACAGCAGTGGGAGAAATGAACAGTGGTGCAAGATGAACCCTTATGTTTGATATTAAAAAGGACATGCACAGTTTAACAAACAAGCAATAGGAGCTGCATATTTTGTGGCTGAAGTGCATGGTTTGTTTGGGCCCCAACAAAACAAGCTAACAATCAGCTTAAGGCAACAGCTCTGCAGTGGCTACATGTCATCATCATTGCCATCCTCACCCTCATCAGTGTGTAACATCCTCCTCACAACATATTAATTCATCCCCGCTGGAATCCACCATTACAGAAGTCTCTGTACTTTGACGTAATTGCCGGGAAAGGTCTTTGCTCATGAAATTTACAGTTCATTTTGATGAACATCATCTTTTCCACATTTTGAGGAAGTAGCCTCCTATGCTACTCGCTCACAAGGTTCCCGGCTGTGCTGAAAGCTGTACACATTGGAGGGTGGACAGCTTAAGTGATGCAAAGCCATTTTGTACAATAGCCTCAAAATTGCCTTTTATGCCTTCCAGTACTCGAAAAGACTCTGTGACATGCCTATTTTTATGGTATCATGAAAATAATCCTCCACCATTCTTTGGATGGTGACCGCATCAGATGGAGTTATGGTAGAGGTGTCACAAATGCTGGGCAATTCATTTAGAACCAAACAGATGTCAAAAGGTTGTGCTAACTTAGATGCATCACCAGTAGGTTTTTTGAGAAAGGTAAGTTTTTCCTGGCGGCTGCCGAAGAAACTGAAGGAGACTTTTCAGTGCCACATGTCACTTGAGCTGCCAGCTTGCTCACCAGGAGCTCTTTGCATCTCTTAAAATATGGGTCAGTTGGAAAGAAAGACACAGCATACGTGTCAGGTCTGTAACTCTGTCTGTTCCAGGAGGGGGCACTAGTGGGTCAGTGGTGGTGCGGTGGAGGAAACAAGGAGGCTGTAGAAGATTCTTGCGTATGTGCGCAATGATATTTATTTAGCACACAAAAGGTATGAACAGTCATTGAAGCACAATAACAATACTGATGATTTGAGCAATTAAGCTGACAGAGGTATAACTACAGTCTCAGGTGATGATCTGTAAACCAGTGAGATTAACAACAGTGGTGACCGGCCTGGAAGCCAGTGCCGTAACTAGGCATTTTAGCGCTGTGTGCAAGAAATGGCATTGGTGCCCCCCCCACCCCCATGCAAGACAGGGGCAGTGCGCGCCGCAGGCGTGCAAAATATATATAGGGGTGTGGCTTCATGGGGAAGGGGTGTGGCCACAAAATAATACCAATTCATACTACGGTGCACAGTAGTCTCCATTATTCAAATTACGCTGCACAGTAGTGTCACTACACCAGGTAGAGCTCCTTTTTACACATTACGGTGGACAGATTCCCCTTTTTACACATTATGGCAGATAGCGTCCCCTTATTACACATTATGGCAGACAGCGTCCCCCTTTTTACACATTACGGCAGACAGTGTGCCTTTTTACACATTACGGCAGACAGTCCCCCTTTTTACACATTACAGCAGGCAGCGTCCCCCTTTTTACACATTACGGCAGACAGCGTCCCCCTTTTTACACATTACAGCAGACAGCGTCCCCCTTATTACACATTACGGCAGACAGTGTCCCCCTTTTTACACATTACAGCAGGCAGCGTCCCCCTTTTTACACATTACAGCAGACAGTCCCCCTTTTTACACATTATGACAGACAGCGTCCCCTTATTACACATTACGGCAGACCGAGTCCGCCTTATTACACATTACGGCAGACAGCGTCCCCCTTTTTACACATTACGGCAGACAGCATCCCCCTTTTTACACATTACGGCAGACAGCGACCCCTTTTTACACATTACGGCAGCCAGCATCGCCCTTTTTACACATTATGGCAGCCAGAGTCCCCCTTTTTATACATTACGGCAGCCAGCGTCCTCCTTTTTACACATTACAGCAGCAGCGTCCCCCTTTTTACACATTACGGCAGCCAGTCCCCCTTTTTACACATTGTGGCAGATAGAAGAGAAAGAGAGAGAGAGAGAGAGATACTTACCATCTCTCCCTGCTGGCAGTCAGGCTCCTCGTGCAGGCAGATCCATTCCCAGGCAGCGGAGAAGGAGGAGGAGGGAGGGGGAGTGGAGCCGCAGCAGCGCTATGTAATTAGTGGAGCAGCCCTCTCTCCTTCTGCATTGGCTGCCCGCCGCTGTGAATGCTGGGATGAGGGAACCACATCCCAGCATTCACAGCAGCGCCATGCAGCCAATATGGAAGGAGAGGGGACTGCTGCAGCGGCGCTACTACCAATGACATAGTGCTGCTGTGGCTCCAGTCCCCCTCCCTCCTTCTCCTTCCCTGCTTCCGGCGCTGCTGCTCTCCTCCAGTGCAGCACACGCCACAGAACAGGCGGATTGTAATGAGTCAATTTGACTCATTATAAGCCGCTGGCTGTGCGCCCTCAGGGCAACTGCGCTGTATGCCAGGCACACCTGGCACACAGGTAGTTACGGCGCTGCTGGAAGCCGATTGCAAACATTGATGGTCGACTTGGAAGTCGATGGTAACAGGATCAAATATGCAGATGATGATAATGCAACTGATGACAGTGAACACAGGCAATAGTAACTACGATAATTGGTATGGAAACCAACAGCAATAGATTCACACAGTCTGTATATATACACATGTCCACAAAGCCAAGCAAGGCCAAAGCAGGAGACAGTTTCTAAATTGCAAGCTGGTTGTTTTAAGTGCCAGATGGAATAGCACAGTGCTGAATGCAGATAAACAACACACAGGTGATAATGGTAAGTAGCACCTGGAGAGAGTCTCTTACTGCATGCAGAGGTGGAAGCTGGCTATGGAAGCAGTTGTAGCAGAGCTGGATGGCTGGAGCCTGTAGTTCCACGGAGACACTGGAGCAAGGAAATCATTGGAGACAGAAGACTGGAGCCAGGAGACGCTGTACAGTGGATGTGATGCGTTGTTCAAGGCGATGAGACTGAGAAGATGTTCTGGATTTAAACCCCATGGTCAACAGGCATTGGATGCTTGAATCATGTGTGCAGACACAGCGCAGGATTGGGTGTTACAGGTCAGCTGACCGCAAGTGTCATGGCTGCGCCCATGCTGCACAGATGGTGGGCACACACCGGATGGACTTCAGGGATACACAATGACAATGGGCACCACACCCGCGGACAGAGCATTCATGCAGCTGCAAACTGGGGCTATGACCTCCGAGGCCTGCACTCCAGCATGCTGGTAAGCGAGATGCCACTGAACGCCGATTCCTGACAATACGACTTAAACCTAGTATCATGTACAGTTGCCAAAATGTAGTGATCTGATTTCATGATATTGGCAACACTTGGATCCTGGCGAATGAATCAAGGACTTGATCTTCAAGTCTGGCATACTTTGCATATTCGCTTTGTTTTATCTACTCCTTCAATTTCTACAGCTGATTTTCCAAAAGCCTAATTAGGGGAATCCCCTGGCTCAAGCTACCAGTGTCAGCACTCACTTCACAGGTGGATACTTCGAAGGGTTGTACAAGACAGAAAGTACTCTCCACTGCACTAAGCTAAGGTAAATTCCCCCTCCTCTCCCAAAGTCATGGTTTGTTGTATAGCTATGGATGGCTTTTGCGGTTACTCCATCTGCTGAAGCATATAAAGGGTGGAGTTCCACCTTGTTACCACCTCTTGCTTCAGTTGATGACAGGGTAAATTAAACTGTTCTTGCAGGTGCTGCAATCTCCTGTATGCTGTTACTGAATGCTGAAAATTTCCTGAAATCTTTCGGGCCACAGACAGCATCTTCTGCACGCCCATCATTTAAAAAAACAACAACCCTGTATCACCAAGTTAATTGTGTGAGAAAACTAGAGAATGTGTTGGAATTCCCCCAGCTGTAATGCTTTCATGATATTTGTGAAGTTATCAGAAACCACAAATCCTGAGAATAGTCCAAGTGGGGTTAGCCATGTTGCTATGACATCCCTCAGTCAGCGGTATGCCTCTTGGTGAAGCCGCTGATACACAGAGTAGTCTGCCTCTGAATGAGCTGGCGTTTGTTACATAATTCTTCTGCTGCTGATGATGAAGGCGATTCACCCAACAAGTGGGCTGTCACAGTCATATAACCTTTAGTTTGCCTACTACCGCTTGTTCACATATCTGTGGTTAAGTGGACATTGGGTACAATGGCATTTTGTAGGGCAATAATTAGATTTATTTTAACGTCCTGTTTAGCAGAGGAATGGCTTTTCGGCTAAAATGGAACCGAGATGGAATTTGGTACCAGGACACAGGACCTCAATAAACTGTAAAACCCACTGCATTAATGGCGGATACTGGATGCCGATCTAATACTAGCATAGCAGTCATGGCGTCAATGATCCGTTGTGCTGTGCGACTGGGTGAGAACTGTCATACTTGCTCCCCCTTATTAGGGATGGTTTAAAAGTCAATTGTTTTGTGTAACTACTACTAGCAGTCTTCTTTGTCCACTTCTAGGATGAAGATCTAGCAGCAGCAGCAGCAGCAGCAGCAGGTCAAGCTCTCAAGGATTCTTCAGAGGAATGATGAATGGCATGTTGGCAATTTTATGTTTTTCTGCACCCACCCTTCCCTTTATAAGGGGTGGCTTTTTCTTTACCACTGTATATTGGATTTTTGGTTTTAGATGCCCGGGCTCAGATCCACTATGCCCTTCAGCATCGACTTTAGTAAATGCTGGCCTATCATCATCATCATCATGACTGGTGGCAGCGGGTTGGTGTTCTCTAAACTGGTTGTTATCCCTTTTAAGTGCGTGAATCACAGGGTTAGATGCACGTAAGAAAAGCGCACTAGGGTACAGTACACCCCTTGTTGAGACTCTGAGTCTCTGGTGTGGACACAGCAAGGTTATAAAAGTTACTTTTTAACAGCAGAGTCAACATAGTGTACCCCCTACAGCTACAGTACAGCCCCCTGTGAAACTCACAAAGCAGTTGTAGGCATATATATATATATATATATATATATATAGTATTGGATACTCAGTCTCTGCGCAAATAGTCCGAGTGCTTCCAGAGTTAATTCCTCTCCTGCTTTAACTCCTCCACGTGCAGCTACATCCAGCTCCAAGCCAATGGAGCAATACGTATTGTTGCTAGGAAATTAGGAGAGCGCACTTGTGAGTTAAAAAGTATTATCTTTATAATAAAAATGCAATATAAACGTACATTTCAGTTTTAGATAACAAACACGGCAATGATTTAAAAACCATCACTGCTCTGCTCAGTCTCGCCGATTCCACTGCACTGGCTCCGGACCCAGCAGCTGACGTCACAACGCCCACGGTGTGTAGCCACGCCCAACGCGTTTCAACCAAAAGCGGTCTTCGTCTAGGGATGTGGTCATTGTACATAGACAGGGTTTTTATATGTCTACCCTTCATTTCAATTTAACACTTTCACGTCAGTTTAGAAGAGAGAGACAGTTTTAACTATATTCAAATCTCCACCATTACTACTTGAATTTATTTATTATACTAGCATAAACAGCATTAACTATTTAGCACATAGCTATATATCCTGTGAGTGAACGGGGTTAAAAACCTCCCAAATTACAATACCTAATTGGGATCAGATCAGTGCCTTGCACTTTACAGACCTTTTTAAAAAAAACGCTATTTTACAAAATATATATAAAATTCAATTCCATATATCTATTCAATTAAAATTATTAATTAATATTAAGTATATATATATATATCAATACTTCATAGTCTATAAAAAATGGTACAGGACAGACATAATACTACAAGTCGGACCAAAAGGATTTTTTATATAGAATACTTATAGTAATTTAAAGTGAAACCGCAATCCAACAACTAGAACTTCCGTACATTGGGGGTAATTCTGAGTTGATCGCAGCAGGAACTTTGTTAGCAGTTGGGCAAAACCATGTGCACTGCAGGGGAGGCAGATATAACATGTGCAGAGAGAGTTAGATTTGGGTGGGCTATTTTGTTTCTATGCAGGGTAAATACTGGCTGCTTTATTTTTACACTGCAATTTAGATTGCAGATTGAACACACCACACCCAAATCTAACTCTCTCTCTGCACATGTTATATCTGCCTCACCTGCAGTGCACATGGGCCCTCATTCCGAGTTGTTCGCTCGCTAGCTGCTTTTAGCAGCATTGCACACGCTAGACCGCCGCCCTCTGGGAGTGTATCTTAGCTTAGCAGAATAGCAAACGAAAAATTAGCAAAACTGCTACTAAATAATTCTTAGCAGTTTCTGAGTAGCTCCGGACTACTCACTGATTGCGATCAGCTCAGTCCGTTTAGTTCCTGGTTTGACGTCACAAACACGCCCTGCGTTCGGCCAGCCACTCCCCCGTTTCTCCAGACACTCCCGCGTTTTCCCCTGACACGCCTGCGTTTTTTTACAAACGCCGGGAAAACGATGAGTTGCCGCCCAGAAACGCCCCTTTCCTGTCAATCATTTACCGAACAGCAGTGCGACTGAAAAGCGCCGCAGGATCCACAGCAAAAATGCTAAGTTTTGTGTTAAATAACTAAGCGCATGCGCCCTGCATGCCTTGCGCATGCGCAATTTGCAACAAATCGAAGCATAGCAAAAATCGGCAACGAGCGAACAACTCGGAATGACCCCCATGGTTTTGCCCAACTGCTAACAAAGTTCCTGCTGCGATCAACTCGTAATCCCCACATTGATAGAAGTTAATCTAGGATCCTTTCATCTCCCATAATGGGACTGCTGTTGGTTAAATGCATTTTAACCTATTTAACCTATATGTCTGGGCTCACTATTTGAGGTCCACAAGTCGGGACTTAGCCGCTGATACCTACGGATCTCAATGAGCTCAAACACACAGGTCAATCATGTAAAAACGGGACTACATCACATCCTTCATTAAGTCCCTGTGGTGCAAATGTATTTAGAGTATATATCCAGTAAGTCTCTCTCTGAGAGAGCTTTTTTAACAAATCTCCTTTTCTATCATCCAGTGTAATTTTTTCTATTGCCTTAAATGCAAACCCTTTTAAACTGGAGTTGACACATTCTGTAAAATGACGGGGGACACTATGATTTTCTACTTTATGCAAAATATTGCGTGTATGTTCTAATATGCTCAATTTTGGGGTACGCTTCGTCTTACCAACATACCGTTTTCCGCAGCTACACTCCAATAAATATAAAACATGAGTGCTCAAACAACTCAGTTTCCCTTTAATCTTCCAGGATTTTTTATTACTGGAATCAAAGAATTGTTTGTTGTCTTTATGTACATATTGACATACCTTACATCTTTGACAGGCAAAAAAACCCTTCAATTTTATTTCTATCCGTCTGATCATTAATAGATTTGAGTTTACTAGGGGCTAATCTATTTTTTAGAGAGCACGATTTCCTATATATAATCCTACGTTGCTGCGGGATGACATCTTTCAATAAGGGATCGAGACATAAAATGTCCCAGTGTTTCATAAGTATCTTCTTAATCTCTCCTCCCCTCACATTATACCGTGTCACAAAAGGAACACCTTGTGTATGACCCAACCTTACATCTTTTTCCTTATATACTGTTAACTCTTTCCTGTCTCTATCTAATGCTTTTTTATAACACTTTTTTATCAATGTCTCTGGATACTGTTTTCCCCTAAATCTTTTACTATAAACCTCTGATTGTTCTTGAAATTTCTCTATTTGTGAACAATTTCGTCTCAATCTGACAAACTGGGAGTAAGGGATGTTCTCAATCCATTTTTTATAGTGACAACTCTGAAAGTGGACATAACTATTTCTATCTATCCCTTTAATATGGATATAGGTATTTACTTCTTCACTATTATATATATATATATATATATATATACACACACACACATATATATATATATATATATATATATATATACACACACACACACACACACACACACACACACACACACACATACACTGTACACTGAGCTGGCAGTAAATAATGTCCCCCTAAATTTTATGCAGATTGCAGTGCACACAAAGTTTATATCTCAAGCTTGCAGAGTACACGCAGCAGACTGAAGCGTGCTACCATCTACAGTATCTCAGGGAAATGGTGCCTAGTCCTGGCTGTGGTGCCTTTTACAGAATCCAAGTCCCATGAGAATCCGATGGCAGGAAGATGACGTTCAGCCTTGTTCGGGAATCCGAGCCTGGCGGGAACACCTGAGGTGCGCTCAGATTTCCCCATTCGGAAAGCGGTTCGGATTCCTCAGAGTCTGTTATCATAGTAACCAATCAGCTTCTAGCTATCATTTATCTAGCACAGTCTATAAAATAGTAGAGAGAAGAATGGAGGGAGAGAGGACACAAAATGTTATGATATCTAGTGGTCACGACAACTTTATTGGAAACAAAATATTGTGAAATTCTCACATCAATAAGGGAGGTAGTCCTTAAAATTAGAGGACATTTGCACATTAAATGTCTTAAAATGATTATATTCTATATACAGGTCTTTTTGAAAAAAAAAAAAAATTCCAGTCCATAAAATGACAGTTGTGAATAAATTTACTAAAGATTCTAAAAATTAAAAGTGGTGATGTTGCCCATAGCATCCAATCAGATTCTGTCTATCATTTCTCTATTGCATCCTAGAAAATCACCATTGCAACCAATCAGAGTCTAAGGGATATATTTACTCTCCTCTCTGGGAGGGAGCAGCCTGGGCGATGGGGGGGGGGGGGGGGGGGGGCAGGGATGACATGTCACAGGGGTTGCGGCAGTGGAGGTGAGTAGGCGGTACGGGGGGGTGGGGCACCATCTATATAATGCCGAGATTACTGGCATGATACAGCTGGGGGTGTGGCTAGAATTACACGATTCATTGACTGCCCGGGCCACCTACTTGACTCGCAAAGTGTGCGGCTGGGTTGGGAGACTTGCCTACATGCTCACGGGTCCGGGAGAGTTACCCCAAAGTTTTTCTTTTAACTTTTAAAATAATTGACGTAATTTAGTGAAAATTGACACAGACAAATCTTGGTCTATGAGCAATATGAGGAAGTCATAGCAAGTGGTGGCTCCAGAGCTGGGGCTGCAGCACAGTCCAAAATTCAAACAGAGGAGCTACACCAACTGCCAGTGAGTCTTGGCTGGCAATGCTTGACAGCCCCACAAGTCAGGCCCTTCCCCCTCCCCCCCCCCTTCCCTCACAGGTGCAAAAGTATTGCATGGCAGTAATGGTTTGGAACCTGGTGAGTAGCTCCCTACCCGACGCTTCCCAATTCACAGCAGCTACATGTGATGTCACGCAGCCACCGCAGCCCCTCCTCCCCAGCGGTCTGAACACACCTGCGTTGTCCAGACCGCGCCCCCTCCTGCCCCGCGACCGCCTCTGCCTGTCAATTAGGCACAGGCGATCGTAGCCCAGGGATTCTGTTAGCATCTCACTAGGCTCCTGGGTTGTGCCCACTGTGCGGGCACACTCAACAAAGTGATTCAGACTGTGATCCAACCTTCATCCAACCGACCTGATCAACCTGGAACAAATCTGCAAGGAAGAACAGGCAAAAAATTACCCCAGTGTATAAATATGGTAGACACTTACCCTAAGTTCTAGCCTGGAGTGGTTGGATACCTATGCAAGCTTCCTGTTTATTTTTATATGTTTTTTTTTAACTGAGAAAATTATGAATTGTGGGTTAAAAAATTATATATATATATATATATATATACACACGCTTGTCCCGGATGAAGGGGTATATCCCTGAAACGCTGTTAGACTAATAAACATGACCTTTTAAATTCATTATCAAGACTGTTGGAGTGCCGCAGCTATCTCTATATCTACATTGGGCCACGCAGTTGGACCTACAGAGGGCACCGCAGCATTTATATACAGCACCCATTCAGGACAAACACAGCCAGCAACATCCACTTTGAATAGAAAAAAATTACTTCATATTTATTGCATATAGCAATGAAAAAGTGCAATGCATACTCAAATAAAGTGCATAAAAAGTATGGGAGACTGGATTAAATCACAAATAAGCAGCATCATGGAAACAGGAGTACTTATCCAGCAGATGTCAGGGTGGTAAAATGAAACCAGTCATCCCACAAGGTTCTAACAGCTCGACAGCTGTTTCGGTGCCTCAATAGCACCTTAGTCATGAGCATACCAAACCATTATGGAGCCATTCCCTATATACACATGGAGCAATCAAATCAATAAACTCATCTGTGTCTAATAAATTACACCTGTATTCACGTCTCTGCATGACCAGAACTGCACACACGGGTCTAGTGTAGCCATAGTAACATATCAACACCGCAGGTTCCGCATGACAGGAAGTGACGCGGCCGGACAGGATATACCCGCCGCATCACTGGCCAGAAAAAGGAAGTGACCAATACAGCTCCCACGTTGCCTAGGCAACCACCCACATACGCGGTTCCCGCGTGACCGAAGGTGACGCGGCAGGACAGGATGTGTCCGTCGCATCACTAAGCAACAGTGGAAAAAGGCCAATGTATGTCCCGGGTTGCCATAGCCACCAAAAAATTTAAACACACAGTAATAATAACTATTCTAACTACAAAAAAAACTTCTTTACTACCATGTGTATATTAGGGAGCGGCCCCACAATAATAATACAAACACACAAAAACAACAAAAACGATAAGAGAACAACCATATGGGAAAAAGAGCAGCAGTTTACATTACATTAGTATTAGCATACTGACACCACCATCAGGCTCATACAGTGTAGCTATAGAAAACAATTAAGGGATTGTGCCTCATTAAGACCATAAGGGCTGACAGCATTAAGTCGATGAATCCACGTACATTCCCTTTATAAGAGGAGTTTATTACGGTCCCCCCCTCTTCTGAGGGGCGGAACATGATCAATTGGTAAACAACGAAAATCCCTAAACGTATGTTTGTTCAATTGAAAATGTCTTGCCACAGGTGGCGTATTGGAGTCCATTTTAATCATGGCCTTTTTAATGGACGATCGGTGCATCAAGATTCTCTCTTTAAGTGTATGAATTGTCTTCCCCATGTACACTTTATTGCAGGGGCATATGATGACATATATTATATACCGACTGTCACAGTCCAAATGATGTCTTATGTCATACACAGTTCCTTGGACAGGATCCACAAACTTATCACCCAAGCATAAAAATTGGCAATTTACACACCCATGACATCTGTATACTCCATTCTTGGGTTGCAACCAAGTGGTGTTTTTTATAGGCTCTATATCTGATTTGGCCACAATGTCTTTGATGTTACGACTCCTTTTATAACAAAAAAGAGGATTCTTTTGGCAAAAGGGTCCAATTACTTCATCAGACTGAACTATGTGCCAATGTCCCAAAACAGTTTCACGAATGTGTTTGGAAGAAATTGAGTATGTGGTAGAAAACACCAATCTGTCCATATTATCATCACGTTTATGACTTTCCAACACTTGATCTCGTGATAATTCTCTGCAGTATGCAATTGCATTTTGTATTTTGTGTTCTGCATAGCCCCTATCCAGGAATCTCGCACCCACTTCCTTGTGGAAGTTCATTAACATCTGAGGTAATACATACCACTCTAAGCGATTGTGATAGTGGTAACCCACGCTTAAGAGGTTCAGGATGGAAGCTGTCAGCCATGAGGAAAGTGTTTTTATCTGTTTCCTTCCTAAATATCCTAGTAGAAAGAGCACCATCTCTCAAAAGGACACAAACATCCAAGTAATTAATCACAGTATCACTAAATGCAACAGTGAACCTGATGGTGGTATCAAGTGAATTAAGGACATCAATGAACTCTGTGAGGCGGTCAGTCCCGCCAGTCCACACCAAAAACAAATCATCTATATATCTTACATAAAAATATATAAATTGTGAAAAAAAAGGATGTGACATAATATGTTGCTTCTCATATAAATGCATGAAGAGGTTCGCATACGATGGGGCCATATTAGACCCCATTGCGGTCCCCCTCAACTGCAAATAATAAGAATTTTCAAAAAGAAAATAATTTTTTTGTAAGACAACTTCCAAAAGAAGCAACAAAAAAAATCGATATTAGGGCCTCTACAGTGTGGATTAGCGGAGACAAGCGCTCTCACAGAGTCCAAACCATCTTTGTGTTTAATATTAGTGTACAAGCTGGTTATAGCAAGGGTTACCAACAAAAAAGATTTCGGTAAAGTGCCAAGTGCATTCAATTTGCAGATGAAATCGGACGTATCTTTTAAGAAATAACTCATATTCTATACTACTGGTTGTAACCAAAAATCTATGTACTGGAAAAGGGGTTGGCAAAGTGAGCCACAAGATGAAATAATAGGCCTACCAGGTGGCCGTATTAAGGTCTTATGAATCTTTGGCAGTACATAGATCAACGGTGTTCTAGGGTGAGTTTGAGTCAAAAATTGTGAAGTAGGTTCATCAATCCATCTGTTAACTAATCCCAAATTGATAATAGCATCTGTCTCTTTCTTATAGGCATAAGTGGGATCATATGTCAACATCCTATAACATTCTGTGTCAGCAAGCTGTCTTTTTATCTCAGAAACATAGGCCCTCATTCCGAGTTGTTCGCTCGCAAGCTGCTTTTAGCAGCATTGCACACGCTAAGCCGCCGCCTACTGGGAGTGAATCTTAGCTTAGCAGAATTGCAAACGAAAGATTCTCAAAATTGCGAATAGAAATTTCTTAGCAGTTTCTGAGTAGCTCGACACTTACTCTGCCACTGCGATCAGTTCAGTCAGTTTCGTTCCTGGTTTGACGTCACAAACACACCCAGCGTTCGCCCAGACACTCCCCCGTTTCTCCAGCCACTCCCGCGTTTTTCCCAGAAACGGCAGCGTTTTTTCACACACACCCATAAAACGGTCAGTTTCCGCCCAGAAACACCCACTTCCTGTCAATCACACTCCGATCACAAGAATGAGGAAAAAACCTTGTAATGCCGTGAGTAAAATACCAAACTTCTTAGCAAATTTACTTGACGCAGCCGCAGTGCGAACATTGCGCATGCGCAGTTAGCGGAAAATCGCACCGATGCGAAGAAAAATAACGAGCGAACAACTCGGAATGAGGGCCATAATCTGCTCTATTAAGCAACACTATTCCGCCCCCTTTATCAGAGGGACGGATAATCAACTCCTTATTGTCTCGTAATGAGTTAACCACCAAGTTCTCTTTCTTGGTTAAATTAGAGTAGGAGATTTTTTGTTTAGAGATAAACGAAGAACAGTCGCATTTAACTAGTCTAATAAAGGTCTCAATAGAAGGGTTACAGACCGGAGGATCAAATGTACTCTTAGGTTTGAATTCAGTCCTGTTGGTATTAGTAGAATTCTGTTTAGCAAAAAAATCCTTTAATTTTAACAACCTATGAAATTTATATAACTCTACTTCAAAATCAAAAGCATCCTGTCTGTGAGTCCTAACAAAGGACAAGCCCTTAGATAGAACAGATCAATGGTAGGAGCATAAGAAAATAAAAACAATCACTTCTTTTTGTTCCTTGAATTTTTTCTTATTGTGTCTAGCTCCTCCCCTTCTAGCGAGTTTCCTTCTTTTGTACCTTTGTATTTGTTCCTGGTAACGCTCCCCTTTAAAAAAGAAGTAGAAGCAAACTGTCTCTGGCCTTGGTCAGAGTCACTGGCCGAAGTGTTAGTATCAACTTTATAAAAATTCCTATTGGCATGATTTCTTCTATACTTATTAGCTGTTCTCCATGAAAACTTAGAGTCACCATCCTGTAACAAGCTGTACACACGTAAATCTTTATAGTCCTCTTTCACCAGCTTATACTTTTTCTTTTTAAAAGACAATAATTCACTATGAAATAGGTTTAGACTACTCTCAATTTTAGACACCCAATCAACAGAGGTGTCACCCTTGAGTGTGTCTAAACCAGATGGTTTGGACTCTGTGAGAGCGCTTGTCTCCACTAATCCACACTATAGAGGCCCTAATATCGATTTTTTTTTTTTTTGTTGCTTCTTTTGGACGTTGTCTTACAAAAAAATTATTTTCTTTTTGAAAATTCTTATTATTTGCAGTTGAGGGGGACCGCGATGGGGTCTAATATGGCCCCATCGTATGCAAACCTCTTCATACATTTATATGAGAAGCAACATATTATGTCACATCCTTTTTTTTCACAATTTATATATTTTTATGTAAGATATATAGATGATTTGTTTTTGGTGTGGACTGGCGGGGCTGACCGCCTCACAGAGTTCATTGATGTCCTCAATTCACTTGATACCACCATCAGGTTCACTGTTGCATTTAGTGATACTGTGACAGCTTCCATCCTGAACCTCTTAAGCGTGGGTTACCACTATCACAATTGCTTAGAGTGGTACGTTTTACCTCAGATGTTAATGAACTTCCACAAGCATTAGATGAAATGGGTGCGAGATTCCTGGTTAGGGGCTATGCAGAACACGAAATACAAAATGCAATTGCATACTGCAGAGAATTATCACGAGATCAAGTGTTGGAAAGTCATAAGCGTGATGATAATATGGACAGATTGGGGTTTTCTACCACATACTCAATTTCTTCCAAACACATTCGTGAAACTGTTTTGAGACATTGGCACATAGTTCAGTCTGATGAAGTAATTGGACCCTTTTGCCAAAAGAATCCTCTTTTTTGTTATAAAAGGAGTCGTAATATCAAAGACATTGTGGCCAAATCAGATATAGGGCCCATAAAAAACACCACTTGGTTGCAACCCAAGAATGGAGTATACAGATGTCATGGGTGTGCAAATTGCCAATTTTTATGCTTGGGAGTTAAGTTTGTAGATCCTGTCCAAGGAACTGTGTATGACATAAGACATCATTTGGACTGTGACAGTCGGTATATAATATATGTCATCATATGCCCCTGCAATAAAGTGTACATGGGGAAGACAATTCATACACTTAAAGAGAGAATCTCGATGCACCGATCGTCCATTAAAAAGGCCATGATTAAAATGGACTCCAATACGCCACCTGTGGCAAGACATTTTCAATTGAACAAACATACGTTTAGGGATTTTCGTTGTTTACCAATTGATCATGTTCCGCCCCTCAGAAGAGGGGGGGACCGTAATAAACTCCTCTTACAAAGGGAATGTTTGTGGATTCATCGACTTAATGCTGTCAGCCCTAATGGTCTTAATGAGGCATAATCCCTTAATTGTTTTCTATAGCTACACTGTATGAGCCTGATGGTGGTGTCAGTATGCTAATACTAATGTAATGTAAACTGCTGCTCTTTTTCCCATATGGATGTTCTCTTATCTTTTTGTTTTTGTTGTTTTTGTGTGTTTGTATTATATTGTGGGGCCGCTCCCTAATATACACATGGTAGTAAAGAAGTTTTTTTTGTAGTAAGAATAGTTGTTTTTACTGTGTGTTTACAATTTTTGGTTGCTATGGCAATGCGGGACATACATTGGCCTTTTCCACTGTTGCTTAGTGATGCGACGGACACATCCTGTCCTGCCGCGTTACCTCCGGTCACGCGGGAACCACGTATGTGGGTGGTTGCCTAGGCAACGCGGGAGCTGTATTGGTCGTTTCCTTTTTCTGTCCAGTGACGCGGTGGGTATATCCTGTCCGGCCGCGTCACTTCCTGTCATGCGGAACCTGCGGTGTTGATATGTTACTATGGCTACACTAGACCCGTGTGTGCAGTTCTGGCCACGCAGAGACGTGAATACAGGTGTAATTTATTAGACACAGATGAGTTTATTGATTTGATTGCTCGATGTGTATATAGGGAATGGCTCCATAATGGTTTGGTATGCTCATGGCTAAGGTGCTATTGAGGCACCGAAACAGCTGTCGAGCTGTTAGAACCTTGTGGGATGGCTGGTTTCGTTTTACCACCCTGACATCTGCTGGATAAGTACTACTGTTTCCATGATGCTGCTTATTTGTGATTTAATCCAGTCTCCCATACTTTTTATGCACTTTATTTGAATATGCATTGCACCTTTTCATTGCTATATGCAATAAATATGAAGTAATTTTTATTACTATTCAAAGTGGATGTTGCTGGCTGTGTTTGTCCATATTGAAACTATTATGAGCCTTGCACTCCGATTGTTGGACTTAAATGTGTGCTGCTAGACTCATCCTACATATATATATATATATATATATATATATATACACATACATACATACATACATACATACACACACACATACACACACTATATATATTTTATATATATATATATATATATATATATATATTTATGTATACACCTGTCACATGATGGTTTGCGCTATAAAAATTATTACAATAATTTATAGATTTGATTGCAACTATTGAATAAATTTCTCATTAAAAATGATCTAATTAGCTTTGTGGTTTAATATTATTGAACATTTTGTAAGGACAATTTCTCTATTCAATAATTAATATGACATGTATATTAAAATAATGCCTAAAATGTAGACTGCCTTTTTCCTGTCTCTTATTTGTTAAGATTCAGTAGGCATTTTACTAAGTCTATATTATCTGTGTTTTATGCACAATATTGAAAGAATAGTGATCATTAAGTTTGGTCATTTGGGATTTCCAATTTTATATATACATGGAAGTTGTGTATTAATATCTTCCAAAAAAGTGAAAAGTAGTAATAAGTTAGGAGACGGCAGTAAAAATCACAATGGTTATAAGAACTTTGTTTCATATAGTGGCACACTGCAAACATATATTTTGTAGCTGTTTGTATTTCAGTTAATAGCCAGGTCTGTTATCCTTCTGATTGTTAACGTTGAAGAGTTGTTGAGTACAGTCTATCTTGTCCCTGTGGACCAGGCCCGGCGCTACTCGCTCAGCGAAGGGATGCAGTGCAGGGAGGCGCTGGGAAGGAGAGGCGCTTTCCCTGCTCTGCATCCCTTCCCTGCTGCTGCGCCACCTGGCATGTCACCCCTGCTGCCGGCTGCTGTGCCTGTCACTGTATGACAGGCAGCGGCGCCGACAGCATGAAAAGCCTCCTCCCCTCACCTGTAACAGCGGCTGTGTGCACTGCAGATCCGAAGAGGGGGCGGAGCTACATGGAATGCAGAGGGCGAGGCTGCACGGGATACAGGGGGCGGGGCTACACGGACCAGGCTGCTGTAGCTGTACAGAGGAAAAGTAATTACAGTGACAGCCAGCCAGACTTAGGTAAGTGGAGGGTGAGAGAGAAATGTATGTATGTGTGTGTGTGTGTATGGTGGGTTGTGTGTGTATAGTGGTGGTGTGTATGTCTGTATGGTGGGGGTGTGTGTGTGTAGTGGGGGTGTGAGGTGTGTGTGTGTGCGCGCATTATGGATGCTACTACTGGGGGGTCATTACATGTAAGGACACTACTACTACAGGGGGGGCATTACGTATAATGACCCTACTACTGGGGGAGGGGGCATTATGTATAAGGACACTACTACTGGGGGAAAGGGCATTACGTATAAGGATGCTACTACTGGGGGAAAGGGCATTATGTATAAGGATGCTACTACTGGGGGGGCATTACGTATAAGGACGCTACTACTACTACTCCTGGGGGGGCATTACGTATAAGGACGCTACTACTACTACTACTGGGGGGGCATTACGTATAAGGACGCTACTACTACTACTGGAGGGGCATTACATATAAGGACGCTACTACTACTACTACTACTACTGGGGGGGCATTACGTATAAAGATGCTACTACTGGGGGGCATTACATGTAAGGACGCTACTACTACTGTGGGGGCATTATGTATAAGGACGCTACTACTACTGGGGGGGGCATTAAATGTAAGGACGCTACTACTACTGGGGGGGCATTATGTATAAGGATGCTATTACTACTGGGATGCATTACATATAAGGACGCTAATACTACTGGGGGGGCATTATGTATAAGAACGGGGCTACTACTGGGGGCGCATTAAGTAAAAGGAAACTACTACTACTGGGGGGGCATTACGTACAAGGACGCTACTACTACTACTACTGGGGGGGCATTATGTATAAGGACGCTACTACTACTACTGGGGGGGCATTACATATAAGGACGCTACTACTACTACTACTGGGGGGACATTACGTATAAGGACGCTACTACTGGGGGGGCATTACATGTAAGGACGCTACTACTACTGGGGGGGCATTATGTATAAGGATGCTATTACTACTGGGGGCGCATTACATATAAGGACGCTAATACTACTGGGGGGGGGCATTATGTATAAGGACGGGGCTACTACTGGGGGCGCATTAAGTAAAAGGAAACTACTACTACTGGGGGGGCATTACGTACAAGGACGCTACTACTACTGGGGGGGATTACATATAAGGACGCTACTACTACGGTGGAGCATTACATGGGGCATTACGTATGAGGTGAATAAGATCGTGCTACTGTGTGGCGTAATTTTGAATAGGGGTACTATTGTGTGGCCATGCCCCTTCCCTGTGAGACCACACCCCTTTTCCTTTGTCGCGCGCTGACCCTTTGTGAAATATGGGAGGGCGCACATTTATAGTTTACAGGGGGGCACTGAAAACCCTAGCACTGGCCCTGCTGTGGACATTACAATGCTGTCATTCACTATAGTATGTTTTAACTGTGAATATTTTAACATACTGATTAGCTGCAGGTAGGACTAATGAAATGTAGAACTACTTCACTGGATCAACAGAATTTATGGGGGTCATTCCGACCCGATCACACGCTGCAGTTTTTCGCAGCAGTGCGATCAGGTCTGAACTGCGCATGCGCCGTGACAGAAAGCGATCGCACACGAAGATTGACAGTAAGAGGCCGGCCGGAGGCGTCAACTGAACGTTTCCAGGGAGTGTCCGTCCGAACACAGGTGTGCCCAGCGGTTTCGAGGGAGGGATCCTGATGTCAGCTCCATCCTGGATGATCGCAGCGGGTGAGTAAGTCCTGAGCTGTGCAGAAACTGCACAAACTTTTATTTGTGCAGCTCTCAAGCTCAGCTCTGCACAGCGATTCCCCCCTCCCCTGTAGGTGGCGACTACCTGATCGCAGCAGTGCTAAAAGTAGAGTGCTAGCGATCTGGTCGGAATGAGGACCTATGCTCTGTGGACTAATTCCACCTGTGGCATCAGAGACCAGCATTGACGCATTTTCTATTACTGCTGCTTACTCCCTTCACCTTTGGCCCATACTATATTGCTATATAGTATGTGTATATGTAAGGATGTGCCCTGTGGGCACATCCATGTTGTGGTCCCTAGCTGGGGACAGCGCTGGGGCAGCTTGTCTGTCCCCAGCGCCTGGTGCGTGGCGGCGGGTGTCCGGTGCAGGGATTACCCTTTTCCCTGCACCGGACAGGAGGCTGCAGGAGGATTTAAATCTTGGCGCCCTCCGGGAGCCAATCGCGGCTCCCGGATAGGCAGCCAATCAGAGAGTGACGCGGCGAGCCAATCGGCGCTCGCCGCGTCATAGGCCCCACCCCCGGCGTCTGACGTCAGACGCCGAGCGGGAGCCTGAAGAAAAGGCCGCGCCGAAGAGCGGCGAGGGGAAGAAGGAAGACGACGGGCGGGGGAAGGAGAGACCGCGTGCGCGGAAGAGCGCGGAAGATGACGCCGCAGGTAGAAGACGACGACGGCCGCGGGGAGAAGAGCTCCGGTGGCCGCTGAAGAGGCCGGAAGACGTCGGGCCCCGGGAAGGAGATGTCCAGCGGCGGCTGGACGCGGAGCAGCGGAGGCGACGCCGCTGGCCAGGACGGGTCAGCGGCAGAAGAGAGTGCCGGAGACCCCGCGGATCAGGTGAGGCCTCGGTGAGGCAAACTTCACCCCCTCCCCTCTTCCTCCCTCGACCACCAGGGACGGGCATTAGGCCCGAGGGCACAATTCAGGCACTAGGCCTGTGGCGCAGCTAGGAGTTTGGGGCTCAACATTTGATTAGGTGGTTTGGGGCATTAGGCCAAAGCCACCCTACTCCTGCGGCACCAGTTAGGCGGGCACTAGGCCCGGGGGGGACAAATCAGGCAATAGGCCTGTGGGCGTTAGAGGGCGTTAGGCCCTAGTGTATTTTTGGCCATTAGGGATACGATAAGGTGACCTTGGGCACAAGGCCCAGGTCACCCAACGGGCAGCATGTTAGGCGGGCGCTAGGCCCGTGGGCGAAGTCAGGCCTCCGGCCTGTGTGCAGTTAGGGGGCGCTAGGCCCAGTGAATAAGAGCCCCCGAGGTAAGTACAGGTGGCCCTGGGCACTAGGCCCAGGCCACCCCGAGGTATTTAGGAAGGCAGAGCTGAGGCCCACATGAGGGAAGGCGCAGGAGGTGGGTAGGCCGTGCGGTGCCCACCCCCTTCCAGCGGCAGATAGGGATTAAAAAGGGACAGCACCGTTTTATATTGTATTTCCGATGTGTGTTGTTACCGTGCAGGGCGAATTGCTGTTATAATGTTTGTGCATAGTTATGTCGCACCACACCCACAGAGCTAGTTTGAGGGCTCTGCCGTTATAGTTAGTATAAGGTGTGACACTAGGTCTAGTTAGGCCCTGCACGGCTGTTTCTTTCTTTTGCCTCCTTACAGGGACCTGTACTGGAGAAGATCGGAGTACCGGAGTGTAAGACGGTGAGTAACCACGGTCTGAGTGTTTGGTTGTGTTTCTTTCCATCTCCCTTCCTTCAGGGTAACGGTGAGCCTTGCACGGCTGTGCAAGGCGGAATTTCCACCTGGTGCGAAAGTGCCGATAGGTGAAATTCGGGCTCTGAGGCGGACGCCAATGATGACCCCCACCTAGCCCGAAAGCACTATTTTTCTAGAGGTCGGAGGGCGTTTCGGTCCACAGGTAGGAGGACGGCACTCAGCAATCTCTTTCCTCCTAGGTCGTCGTGTCCGGGTCCGACGAAAGAGTTGCCAGGTCCGTTGAATGTTCCGGTACCTGAAGGTGAGAGAGAGCGGTGCCTGGTGAGTACAGAGTCTACACCTGCACGGCAGCAGGCACCACACGCACAGCAGCCGCACCTCTCACATATATACTATATAGCTATATAGTATGTGGACATCCTATATAGCAATAGTTCACACATCCATAGACTTAAATCAGTAGTGTGCAACCTGACATAAAGTGGTGATCCAGATCTGATCTGTCATATAGCACATTGAACTCATATAAACTTCCACAGCCACTAAACATTTGAAGATTATTGATAATTTTGCATCATAAGAGGCTATTAAAGGCATCAAGTTGCTGCTCAGTCACACATAAAATAATTGTTTTATTTACTGCTCAGCTGCAAGCACTATTAGATAACTTGCTTAACAAATAACCACCGCTGTTCTGCAATTATGGTTTCTTATAAGAGCATCTTAGCGTATCTCCAAGTGTAAGGCTTTTTTGTTAAAGCCGAACATAAGATGAAAGAAATATTTCTGATTATCTGCTGAACTGTTACTTTAATAGTCCTCATTTAGAATAATCCAATTCACTGGAAACCCCGTTTGCTAATTGTGTAAATAGCAGAGCAATTTTCTGCTGAAACCACATCAAAGGACATGAAATGGGAGCAGTAGGATTGTATATCTGTTGTATGATGGAAAGGAGCTTCAAAGCTTGTTAACCATTTATTACCCAGTGTAGACTGATTTGTCTCTAATATAGAGGTGTGAAGACCTCCACATTTCCCCTCTCTATTACAGTGACCATGACCCCTAAATTGTGCATAGATGAGGACCACATCATAGTCAGTTACCTGTTAGCTACAGTCATCATTCTGCTGATGACATAAATGGGGGCATTTATATACAGTAAGTTCCTGCTTCAGAAGGCATGTGCCAGGATGCTGCATAGAACATGCAATATATTTATAAATTATGATATACTTTTTATTTCCTCTATTAAGATTTGTGCAATCATTGTGAAATATTGGTGGAAAAAGGGGTGTGTCACCTGTTGAGCCTTAAAAAAAAGCACATATGTAAAGCAAATGGGCAACTGGTATAAATAGGGCCAGCACAGTATCTATAGAAAGTAACGTTCTAGACAGAAAAACTGTTTAAGCCAGGTGTATAAACATTGCTCAGTTGGCAGCATATGGCCCAAAGGTAATAGCTTGTGATTTGTGTGCACTGATACATTTTAGGCAGTGTAGACTAAAATATATATTGCTGCTTGATTTAAAGTGAGGATTCACTTTAAGGCAAAACCAGGTTGGTTTAGGTTTCACTACAATTTGCTGCTTTAAATCTAGCGGCTGTATGTATACTAATACAAACAAATCGCAGATTATTACATGTGTTTCAAATAACCGAAGTTCAAATTGAATCATGTAAAACTAGTATATTTACACCCATCTCATAGTGCGTCCAGTCCTGCAACAGTAACATATGCGACAGGTTTACAGTAAGTTATTCATTATTGCACCCAGATAAACTAGCACCCAAACAACTCATAAGATAAATAAATATGTTTTAACTTAAATTGTTTGTCTTAAACAAATTAGGTTGATTGTTTATTGGGTTTTTTTACGTTTCATTTAATAACAAAACTTCTATAATACTATCTAGTGTGTGATTGAAGGTAGCAAAAATGTAAAACATAGGCAAGATCCATGAAGAATGCACTTATTAGCTACAGAGGGTAGCCACAATCAGCCAATCAAATGCAAATCATTACCATCATTATTTGTCATTTGCACCAGCTTTAATGTACCTGCAAATAATATGGCTGCTGACAGGAGTATCTGAATTCCTGTGAAGGTGAGCCCCAGTTTGCTCTTATGTACTTACTGTACTTGGTACTGCATGGTACCTTCCCTCCCCCATCATCCCTTCAAGCAGAGACAGGCACAACCAAATCTCCATACAGATGTAGGTGTATGCTTTTTTGTTAGCATGTGCAATACAAATGTGCATATTTTATTTATATGACCAACTCAGCATGACCCCCACTGTGTCAGAGAGACTAAGCAACATCGGCATTGTTCTTTAATATTCAAAGCAATAAAATTGCAGAGAAATTGCAATGGAAATTCAGTACCTACAGTATTAAATTCCTCCTAAATGTCAACGCAGGCTAAAGTGAACCATAAGGAGACAAATATGTAGTCAAATGAGATCAAAGTAATTCACAAATGACGCGTAGTAACTGAAGTGTGTCCCTATTTCTTCTGTATAGCTTTGTTTACACAGATAAGATACCGTTAGTGCATTAACAGTAATTCATATATCTAGTCATTCAAAATCCATAGCAGCCAGTGGTAGCAGGCGGATGGAAGGCTGAGATGGGAGAGTGGGGGATTGAATATGGAGGCAAAGATCATGAAGGGGAGGGACAGGTCAACACAGGACTGATTGACATAGTACAGCTCATAAGGTTGATGAGACCAGGCATCATGAACCTGTTCAATGTCAGGGCTAGTTCCTAATAAGCCAGGGCAAGCACCTACTAAATCAGGCAGACAAACAATGGTAGTTGCTCGGTCATTCCTGAAGATAATTATGTATCAGGTGCAAATCCCACCCCTACATTTCCCTTCATGTAAATGAAAATGTAAGGTATGTTCCTGCGCACTCTCTTTGCTGCCCAGTGTAAGGTCCCTTCCTGATGTGTCACCACACACCTGTAGACAACTTTATAAACAAGAAAAGGTAGGATGGAACCTACTGTTGGCGCAAAGTTAAGATGATAGTTGTATTTCACCGTGGGATCACTGTCCAAGAATGATGGTGAGGAAGTTCTTTAATGTTCCCAAAACGTGTTCTTCGTGGAAATTGCTTTCAAACGATGTTACATGTAGAGAGAACACAAATGGTGTACAAGGGTTCAGTGAGATTTCCAAAAAAGTTAATTTGAATGAGGGTGACTTCTGCCCGGACTCTGTGAACTATGGTGATACGGGGAAGTGTGGAGGTATCCTGTAAGGGTTCACCCTGGTGTTTTGAGATAGGTGTGGCTCCTCACATGTGTGCTTACTTTCATACACTTGGAGAAAGCCTATAAAGGTTTCTTTAAAGCCTCTAAGTAAATGTTCCAGGTGTCAAAAAATGGGTGTGCCCCAAATATTCACATGCAGATACTTCTAGATGATGCTCACATCTATGCTTACTTCAACAGACGCCGTACTTTCATGTAATGGTTTCTTTTTTTCAGCAGGCTGGATGATCGTCCTCATTCACTCCCTGACTCCGTATTAGGCTCGGTATTAAGCACAAACACGAAGGGGTGTGTGAGGTTTCATATACATTTATTATAAAAATTAATTAATAAAAACAAATTCTGGATTGCATACCACAACAAACAGTCTCATGGATGTTATTCAGCAAAATCCAACAGTGAAAAAATGATGTTAACCCGGGATATCTCACCGTTTTCCTGCTGATAGAACTGGTTGGAGTGGTACCTCAAATCCTCACATGCTCCACCAACGCGTTTCAACTATTTAGTCTTTATCAAGCTTGATAAAGACTAAATAGTTGAAACGCGTTGGTGGAGCACTGTTGGATTTTGATGAATAACATCCAGTGACCCCCTTGCCTATTTTAAAAAGCTAAGTCCTTACCTTTTTACCTTTTTTACTTGTCTTTGGATGTTTTATGACCTTTTTAAACATCTTATCTATATGTGCTATTAAAACTGTTTGTTCAAATTTTATATTTTTTGGCTCATGAATCATACCTTTTAACAGTAACCTTTTGCGTACTCACACAACAATAGTCGCCGGTACCCTTATCCCCCTACTATATATCCTTTAGGCAGCATTGTACTAGTGTTGCAACCTTAAGGGGTGGCAGACACCTTTAACAAGGTGGTTGTGTTTTTAATTAATTTTTTTAGCATACGATTTTCATCACTGAGATTTTAATCCACAAGTGGCGCTGTATCATCCTTCGCATATATATATATATATATATATATCACAGCCCACACTGCCTGCTCCTATAAAACTTCCTGCTCCTATAACACTTTTAAACTGTAATACACAATTGTGATTTATTCTCACCCACTGGTATATAGCCATTATCAGGATATTGCAAATTGTATCACATTATCCTGTATGCACTCAGACACTTTCTCTAGATCCAAGCCAATTGATGAAGAAGAGGTCCTAAAGCTGACAGATAAGCACATATCATGAGTATTTTTGGTACGCATGTACTTGGCACTTTATTTATTTTATCATTTCCACTAGCAAACAGATACTACACTATCAGCTGCATGTCCTTTATCTAAGTTTTTTTTTTAGATTTCTCTGACTGACCAGACCAATTCAGTACACTAAAAGGGCAAACAGCCACCAGCAAATAAAGTGGGAAGTACTGTAACTGTTTATATATGGGACATTTATCTCTTATTGTTTTTATTATACTGCATAGTCACATTGCATTGTCTAAAAGAGATAACAGATATTCCACTCTTGGGTGTAATATAGTACGCACGCATTTGTGTTATTGCGTTCAACCACCCAAAGCATGCATTAAGTGTATATCAGAGCGCAACTGCACACCCAAGACTGGTATACTGTATCTATCTGGGATGGTATCGGGATCCCGGCGCTTGGGATGTCGGCAGTCAAAATACAGACGGCGGCACCCCGACGCTCAGAATACTGACAAAATAGTTCAAGTAAAAACTCTGAAACGTTGACTACATTTTGGGAGTCTTTGTGTTTCCTTAAGTCGTCTGAGTGCCGCCCTATGTAAGATAGATAGGTAAATAGATACAGTCGACATATATACAGTATATATAAATATATATACTGTATTAATATATCTATATATACCTAATTCCAATGTCCACACACTACTGTGTTTGCCGTATACTGCATATTTTAACCTATGTGGCTGATGACCATTTGTTTATTAAAAAAAAACCTTTTAAACATACTCACACTATGGAGCGTGCCCTCTGTTCTTACTTGTTCTAGATATTATACCTGGTTTTGGATCCAGGATTATCGAGGGGTGACGCCAATCAAAGTGATACAGAGTGCATACAGAGCGG
Organism: Pseudophryne corroboree; assembly: GCF_028390025.1. NCBI lineage: Eukaryota > Metazoa > Chordata > Amphibia > Anura > Myobatrachidae > Pseudophryne > Pseudophryne corroboree. The sequence goes on from NC_086448.1 coordinate 675,979,175, forward strand.
CAGTGGAGCTATCTGTGATAGAAATCGGCCTGCTACATTGGAAGATTTTCATTCCAACTGGGACTTGTAGTTCAACACAAGCTATAAATTGAGGACATATGGTATCATCTGCACACTGACAGTTGTCACACAACAATAGAGTAATTGGCGCCTCTATTTGGTTATATTCCTAGACCATTAGTTCCATCAGTCTTAGCCACCTACTAGGTGGAATATGTTATTCACAATAAAATATACAAATATAAAAAAAGGTTCCACTTAATGCAAAGATTTATTAAAATACATAAAATACATAAAAATATGATGCCAGCAATTCTCAGAATTTGGACTAATGTCCTTTAAGTCTCTTCATTTGATTCATATAACTTGAAGGTCACAATAGAGACAGATACACAACGTGTTTCGTCTCACACCGAGACTTCATCAGGGTGTGTCTACAAAACGTAGGATACAGTCTTTCTTAGACAATTATTTATACAATAATTCTAACAATCACAATAACAGTGATACAATGTAATAAACAATCTTTGACAAATTATGACTGATGGATAACAGAAAGAACAAGCACAAATGGAAAGGAACAAATGGAAAGGCAGACACAAATGGGTGAGTTTTCAAAAATACATGAGGACACATACCTTGTTATAAATGTAGCACCCATTTATAAATAAAAAATGGGTGAAAAACAATACTTGGGCATTCAAATTCTATTATCTAAGCATCAACTCTCTATGTGGCGTGGCCCAATGACCTGTAAAGAGACATTATCATAATACTCTAAGATTTAAACATATGGAAACAATTTAATGTGTACCACTCTGGACAAAGAAGCACGTACCTGGTTGGTTCGTAAAGGACGTATAAAAAATTCTGATATTATGAAGATCAAATTCAGTGGTAAATCCCAAACCTATTCGACCTAATAAATAATTGTTTTAACATTAGTATCTATGTGTGACTTCAAATATCTGGTTTATAACAACCCAATAGTCTTCTAACGTTAGTATCTGTATGTAGAAAATATATACACATACAGTAAGTCCCTTTAACAATATGTTAATGTAAATTGTCTAATTAAACTAGGAAACTTGGTCAAAATTGATGGCAAGATGAATGCAGCATGTTATCAAAAAATACTGGAGGAAAATTTGCACTCATCAGCCCGGAAGAAGCGCATGGGACGTACTTGGATGCTCCAACATGACAATGATCCAAAACACAAGGCCAAGTCGACCAGTCATTGGCTAGGCAGAATAAAGTGAAGGTTCTGGAGTGGCCATCTCAGTCTCCTGACCTCAATATCATTGAGCCACTCTGGGGAGATCTCAAACGTGCAGTTCATGCAAGACAGCCCAAGAATTTACAGGAACTGGAGGCTTTTTACCAAGAAGAATGGGCAGCTTTACCATCTGAGAAAATAAAGAGCCTCAAAAGACTTCAAGCTGTCATTGATGTTAAAGGGGGCAATACACAGTATTAAGAACTGGGGTATGTAAACTTTTGATCAGGGTCATTTGGGTAGTTTTTGTTGTCATTATGATTTAAAAAGAGTAAACACAGTTGTTTGACAATAAATGGCATCACCCAACCACTAACCATGAGTGAAAGAAAAGTTTGTGAGTTATCATTCATATTCTCTGACAAATGGCCAGAAAATCACAAATTCTGCTAGGGTATGTAAACTTATGAGCACAACTGTATGTTTTTTTTCACCACTTGCTGTTTACTCCATTTTTAGAATATCCCCCTTATAGCCAAAGAATAAACATCTTCTGCATTGATAGTGCCTTCAAATCCTTCTCTGAACATTACAAGGTTATTCATTCATTAAGCATTAAATGAATTTAAAAAATCTCCAATATTTCAATTTGTCAGTAGAAATGTAAGTGGATATTGTAAATACAAGTTAATATGTAAGTAAATGAAATCCATATGTGTGACACATGAAAATATCCACATCAACCTTTCAAATTCATCATCCGCTAACAACTAAACAAATTGTATTTTGATGTTCAATTTCCTAGTGACTATGAGAAGTAATATATACACTATTGCCAAAAGGTCAAATCACTAGGACTGTAGCTGATTTCAAACAGTTACCCTTTTAAAGTAAAAGTCAGTCCATTATTATTTATTAACAGTTTATGTGATCAAAGTAAAGAATATTATCCTTCATGGTCAAAACACGAAAAGTTATACTGGGGAGACCATTTCATTTATCTGTTGTGTAACCATCTACTATATACTGGAAGTTGCGATTTTATATCAGATAATATAAATATCTATGCCTTACATGGTTATGCAGAATGGTTATAGTTAACCTGCTCCCGATTCCCCCATGGGGAATCAGACTGGTAGAATTTAGTTCATATTCCAGTATATTAATAAACTTTTTTGTTCTTTTAATTAAATGTTATTTTTTCTTTAAACCTAGAGCCCCACAGAGCTCTACCTGCCCTTGTAGCAGGACAAAAAGGGGATATTTTGGAGACCTGTTTAGCAATAGGGTTGCTGCAATGCATCTGATATAATGTATGAGACAGAAGGATTTAAATTAGCATCACTAAAGCGCTGAAAGGAAAAGAGTAAGTATTATTTATTTACTACCAGTTATTTATATACTGTAGCGCATACATATTCTGCAGCGCTTCGCAGAATATATTTGGCCATTCACAACAGTCCCTGCACCTTCAATCTATATTCCCTACCACATGTACATGCACACACATTTACGTTCATGCTAGGGTTAATGGGAGCCAATTAACCTATCAGGATATAGATATATATATATATATATATATATATATATATATATGTCTATAGAGAAAAAATATTGTGCCACTTGCAAGTAAAATAACGGCTAAATATTACCTGGCAGTTAGAAAACTCAGATACACGTATATATGTATTGTAACAGGAGTCTTGCTAGAATGTGCTCTGCTACAAAAATTCCACCAGCGACCATCTCCAGGCTTGTGCAAAAACGACAAATACCTTTTATTCAGGTTGCTCAAATCCAAAGATACACATAAAACAAAGATAACTGTCTTTAGTATAAACAACCAGGGAGGTTATACCCTGCCTCACTCCCTCTTACTTAATAAGGAACCCTTCAGGTCCCGGCATCCTGACACTAGTGGCCCTGCCCTCCGGATCCCACTGTCCCTAGCAGGCCTATCACCTGGACACTAACTGCCTTCAGGAGCCCTGACTAATGGGAGAGACTCTGCTTTAAACCCAGCAGCCAGGTGCTGGATGATGAAGCAGCTTCTTGGGCTAAGAAGCCTATAAGACCTGGTCTGGGCCGCATGGATGGGAACCCGGTCCATCCACACTTCCCTATGGTTATTTCCAGGTGGCAAAGTACCTCTTCTGCCACATACCCTTTCCTCAGCTTTTCCTGGCTCAGAAAAGTGGCATGTGACATTGGCAAGGTTTCACATTTGCCAATTATTTTGGGCTGACAAATCTTCGGGACATAAATTGGGCAGATACACCTGGGTCACAAGTTCCTGTTCCAAGTTCATGTCCAAGGCCCTTTTAACTGGCCTTGGAATCTGTTTCCATTAAAGGTTGGTGGCACCGACCCCACTGTGCCACCTTCCCTTTCCCTCCATTTTGGCATAGTGGCCAAAGTGGTCGTTTTAATGGACAACTTCCCATTGCCCACTAAACTTCCCCTCCTCTTCACCTTTCCACCTTTAGGGATGTTTCCCTTATCTGGCTCGGATTTACTGGCTACTGAGGAAGTCGCTTCATTCTTGTCTGGGTGTTTGTGACACCTGACCTTAACCAACTCTGGACTGGGGAAGGTATTAAGTTCACTCTGGGCCTAGTAGTCACCCAGGCCCTCACTGGTCTTGGCCTATATGGACAATTCCACCTTTTATGGCCAAGCTCTTGGCACTGGTAACACCTAGTCTCTGCCCTGACTTTAATTGTTCTGAGGTCATGGTCCAACTTTGCCCCCACCCTTTCCCTTAGAGTGAGACATTGGTCCTGAGTCTCAGAACGTCCTTTCATTTGTTGAACTTTTAGTGCTTCCTTCAATCTTTCCAGCTTTGGTAACATTTCCTTCATTAACGTGACTGCTTCGTCCTCCGATCTCCCATCTTTGACCCTAGTCACCGTCTCCTGCTGTTCTATGACCAGCACATAACCCATTTTGAGTCTCTTGTCCAGGTCTCTTATTCGACTCCATAGTTTAGGAATCTCCTTCACTGTTTCTTTTAGCTGGCTATTACTTAGGGCCAGCTTTTGGATCTCTCCTTTTTAAAATTTTACAGCTCTCATGTCTCATATAGAGAACGCTCCCTGGGTAGAGCAACCTCAGAAATGGGACTCTGCACCAATTCCTCTGAGACAGGCTCTTGCTCCTTACTTAGTGTGTCCTTTATGAACTGTCCCAGTTCAGCAATTGGATCTTGAGCCTCTCCTGGTGGATCATGGCAGGGTGCAACAACCCCAAGATCGAAATCTTGCACCTTATCCTCCTCATACATGAGGGGAACCCCTTCAGAAGCAGATTCCTGGATGTCTTCGGAAGTATTGCAACTAGCTTAGCCATGACTAGCTCACGTAGGCGAGACACCTCCAAAGGTACGGTCTTTGTCTGTGATTTATCAGAGAAAGTCTCACATGTGTACTGGATGTCCAGAAGCGGGGGCTTCTGAATCTGTGATGTCCCATCAGGGATTAAGTTGTGAACGTATATCGCGTCAACAGGAGAAGGATCCTGGGTTTCCAAGACCTCAACAGAAGCAATCTCCAGCTCAGATAAGACTTCCTGTTCCAGGATGGGCTCTTGAGTAGTCATCAAATTTGAGAAAGTCACGTGGCATTCGTGACGAAATGCGTCAGTCTCCGCCCACTCTACCGTAGCTGCAGCAGTGATAGTGGCAAAGACGGGGAAACACGGCTCAGCCGAGCGGGAGTTCTATTGGACTGTGCCATCTGTCCATCCCGCCGTAAGCTGTTTTCATACATTGGACGAAGCATCGGCATCAAGTGTCCTGCTACACTTCCTCCGTGGATCAACTCACTACACACAGTTGGTGACAGAAAAGGCAACCCCCGTGGAAAGGTAATCCTATCCGAGGACGCTCGGCATTGGGGGTAAGACCACACCACTGTTTTGCTCCAGGAGGCAAACGGACACTTGTAATTAATACTCCGAGCCGCTACATTTCTACTTTAGTGCGCTACAGTTCATTCATTGACTGATACTAAGTTACCATCTGCTGTCTGAATACAGTACAGCCTAATCAGTGCACTGATTTTTTAGAAGAGATACTTTATTCAAAATACTCTTTGCCATTAAATACTGCTGGCCAGCAAGGAATTTTTTTAGCCTGATATACTTAGGATTTATTAACCGTTTATTGGCTATATTATATGGATGTAATTTGTAGTAGAATACTTATTAAATTTTTTTTATACTATTTACCGGCTCTGATTATATTATACTATTGAACATATGAGTAGCTCACTATGAGCCCATGAGCGCAATTCTCTTTCCTTTTTCTTGTTTAATCAAATTGCCATAAGTCCAGGTAGATTCCTGGGGTTCATCATTCTGCCACAGATCCAGCAGATTAGAGAATTCTTGTTTTGGAGGTGGATGATCACTTGACATCAAGTCAACCTCTCCCAGCTCCATTACCGCTTCCTCCTCACTCCCTGTCAACGGAGGAGCAGCCGGGAATCCCACATCCTCATCTCGTGTCTCCATAAACACATCTTCTGTGAGCCCCTGTGGCTGCTATGCTCCATCTTGAACAGGTTCCACTGAACTCAGGGCTTTGTTCCACTCTTCACCCAAGCTACAACGTTCTTTTTACGGAGAATGAGGTGGTCCTGCTTCGGAGGAACTTCTCACTGCCATCCTAGGGGTTAACAACAAAACACTGCCATCTGATGTGGCTCTCTCTTGCTGCTTGAAAAATCCCAGAGGATTTTCTGTGCACTGCGCAATAATGGCTGCAGCTTCATCCATACTCTGGAATGGCAATACCAACTGAATGGACATTAGTTCCTGTGATGTTTTACCTCTGAGGAAGGGCCCTCATTTCCACTTTCCAGGCAGATGGCCTTACTAGTGGCATAGCAGGGAGCCTTCCGGGACTTAGGCACTGGCAGCTCTGGCTCAACTTTCCTGTTCCTTCTGGCTGGAACAGGGAATCCAGTATAGCCAGGTTCCACTACAGTATGATACCATTCTTCAGTAGCCTGCACCACCATTGTCGTCATTTCCCCCGAAGATGGCATCTCCATTTCGGCTGATTAATGTCTCTGACCCAACATTCGGGATAACGTTTTCAGCAACTGGTGTAGCTACGCCTGTCTTTGAACTGAAACTAGGCATAGCCAATGGATTTAGCTGAGAAACCTCCTCCTGAAGCTCCACCCAGTCTTGCAACAGAGCCTTATTGGCCAGCACCAGACTTCCATCTTGTATCTGGTCACAGGAGATTTTCTCTAATAGTCCATGGCTATGTACTACAAAGTTTTCAGATCTGGGTTTAACCTTTGCCAAGGTTTTCTGCAACTCTGACACCTTGCCTGAGAGCATCGCAATCTCTTTTCTACTCTTTTCCAATTTGGTCAGAGAGTCAGACAAAAGAGATTCCTTCTTCTCCAGCTTTTGCGTTAAGGTGTTCACCTGCTCTTGAAGAAAATCACATTTTTCCTTAAGCTCTTCTAGCTCCTGGTCCTTTAATTGGACATTATTTTCAAGGTCACTTATCGTGTGACACCAAAAAAAAGGTTCCGTGCTAAAATCTTCCGCAAGATCTGGATTACTCCCCAATAAACTCACTACTTCACTCTCCAACTGTGGGGCTTTAATAGGGTCACATAAGTTCCTGATCTGAGGTGTTAGAGCTGTCACCCCTTTTGTTTTTTTAGCATGAATTCTCTTTTTGTTACCCATTTGAATAGACACTTCAGAATATGCTGTATATCTGAAAATCTTTATTCACCCTTTATTCACTTCCGCCACACTTCCGGTGACAGATGATGCAGTCCGGGTCCGTCTAGCACTTCCGCCCCACTTCCGGTGTTTACTGCGCATGGCCGGAAGCCGCGGCGGGCGCATTCACAGTAAACACTGGAAGTGGGGCGGAAGCGCTAGATGGACCCGGACTGCGTCATCTGTCACCGGAAGTGTGGCAGAAGTACCGCGATTACTATGTTTTAACATGATCTACATATTTTTGTTTATATAAACAGATTTTTAATTACAAACAGCCTAGCTAAACTATACCCTTATCTAAGTAGACTGCTTTGTGCACTTTAGTAATTCATCAGAGATACATGTTAAATTGAGTCACATGATATGTCATGAGGTCAGAACCAGGAAATCAATTACTTTAGGTATAAATAGACTTTCATAATCAGTCTGTCCCTACCCCTTGAGGAACTCTGTTGAGACGAAACGCATTGGGATAACCCTAGATGACCTCTAGCTAAGATAAGATATACATATATCTTTTTTTTATATATACATTCTTATCTATATATATTTTTATTTTATATCTTACCTGTGTTCTTAAAAAACTAATTTTTTTATTTTTTAATCATTAGAACTGTTTATGAATATATGTCAGATGTGAATATTTTTACTCAAGTTTTTTATTCATTTTTATTGCTCCTGTTGTTATAATAAATTGTATATATATTTTTATATACATTGGGCATTGGGCATTGTCCTTTTCTAATGTAAACACCATTGGATGCTTAGAACCCCTCCATTTTTTCTATCAATACTGGTCGGACCGGGGAATTGTCACTTCCAGGGAGGGTCGGGAGGACAACACCAGGATCCGAGCTATGTGTTTGGCGGTGAAGACCTCCTACTTTTTCAGGTATTTAAACACTTAATATTTGAACTGATTTTCATCCTGATAAAGGGGATGCGACCCCGAAACGTAGATGTGATGTTTTCATCTTTTCTGCATTAAAAGTACTGTATACACTTTATGAAGTCTCCCAGTGCCGCCTTCGTTTGAATATATATATATATATATATATATATATATATATATAAATAAAATTGGGGGCGGGAGGGGTTATGGGAGGAAACCAGAGCACCTGGACCAAACCTATGCAAGCACAGGGGGAATATGCAATCTCCACACTGTTAGGGCCATGGTGGTAATTGAACCCATGACCTCAGTGCTGGGAGGCAGTAATGCTAAACATTACATTACACCAGAGGTTCTCAAACTCGGTCCTCGGGGGCCCACACAGTGCATGTTTTGCAGGTCTCCTCACAGAATCGCAAGTGAAATAATTAGCTCCACCTGTGGACTTTTTAAAATGTGTCAGTGAGTAATTAATACACCTGTGCACCTGCTGGGTTACCTGCAAAACATGTACTGTGTGGGCTCCCAAGGACCGAGTTTGAGAACCTCTGCATTACACCATCCATGTGGCCCAGTTGGTAAAAGGCTTACACTACAAGCTCCTCTATAAAGAAAGAATTTGGGCTTAAGAATGGGATTATCTATAGTAAAGTATGTACTCTATATTACTATCATTATTATCTTTTAATTATGAAGTGCTGACATATTACTCTGAGCTGTACATTAAGGTGATTATGACATGAACAAATTCCATTAAGCAGAACAGTTTATCTGGTTTCTTGTTAGTATAGGGGAAGCATGGGATGCAAAGATCATGAATACTCCATAGAAACATACTCCACAATGAGGCATAGCCACGCCCACTCTCAGTAATACTGAGGCCAGGCCAAGTCTTAGCAACCCTGATTAGAAATGTCATCTCTTTACTGTCAATTACTACCATACTGTACCAAACCACTCATGAAACTAAATGTTTCTAAATGTACTGTTGTACTGCATGTGTATACATTTATATCTGCGCTGTCAATAAGTCAAAATCATAATTTCCCATAAATGTTTGACTATAGCCTGTTTTCCATGTAGACTAAACACTAACAAATAGGGCATAATTGTACCTACAAGCACAGTATAATCTGGTATCTGCACTGGAAAAACACATTTTGGTTTATAGCTCATAAATAGAATCTTCTATAAACAGACATATCGAACACACACACATACACACACACACACACACACACACACACACACACACACACACACACACACACATATATATCTGTTAACAATGAAGGCAGAGGGGGTGCTCCATAGTGCATAAAAGTTTATTAGAACAGCAGCACAAAGAACTGCACACAGGATATGGTAAAACATATAACATCCCTGGCTATCCCCTGCACACGTCTTGGACATAGCAGGAATCACACCCTAAGATGCTGACCAGAAGGCTGGAGTGTGCCGGAACACGGAGGACACAGAGGTGGACAGTAGATGCTGGGAGCACAGGAGGTGAGTGTCACTAGGACACGCTCTAATACATTTCATCACCAGACTTCATCAGAGAGCCCTCTGACGAAGTCTGTTGATGAAATGTGAAGATGGCAGTAGACAATTGTAACCTATGGGCTACACACCGCAATCTTAGCTTCTATTTCCATCATTGTTTAGCTACTGTACTGCGCTGTTCTCACATTTCATCTGAGGGTTCCTGTGACAAGTTAATATTCAGTAAATGGTCTTTCAACCATTTTCCACTATATCGGCAAACCACATTAATAACCTGCCTCTGAATAAAATGGTAATTTCAGGCATTTCATTTGCATATCATTATCATTAGTGCTGAAAAGCAATGTAAGTATCATAGTATAGCACTAATTAGTGAAAGATAAGAATGGCATATTGGCAGTTTAACAATGATTAACATCAGTAGGGATGTGAGTACCAAGTGTTCACTCCTAGGGTGGGCTGTAACTTCGTTGTAAATGACTGCTCCTTTACAAAAAAGTTATAGTTTGGCCGGCATTCCGCACATCGGGCGAACTTGGACTCCATTACATCCCATCACTAGATTCAGCATTTACCCCACAATATTTTTGTGTATATGGATTTAGGTATGAACAGAGAAGAATAGACCCTTAGTGCGCTTAAATACTAATAGCAGCCCTTGGAGACCAAAAGAACCTTTAACCGTGATTCACAATAATATAACATTCAATAGATGTGACTCCACGTGGCGCTACTTATTACCATCAAATAAAATGCTTACACAATGTAATATTGTCAGGTTCGGCTCTCATAGATAGTAGAACTCATACATATCTAAAATGCAAAAACATGCAAAACATAGTGCAACTCTGTTATGAATTAAAACGAGGTTTTTAATTTGCTCGGTCCCACTCACATAAAACGGTAAAGATATTGCACATAGGTAGTCAGAAATGTTGAGAGAGCAGCTTTCACTCAATAGAAGAATCCTCCTTCATGAATAACTTAAAGAAGAAAAAAAGTGATAGTTCAACACCGTCTTTAAAAGACAAGTAATTTAATGATAAAAATGCACTCACAAACAACAAATAAAAAACAGCATATAGTGGGTAGAAGACACTCCTATGTAAATGGTCTGCTGCTGAAGAAAAAACTTTAGGGCATAGTCACCGCAAAGTCCCAATATTCAGGCTCACTTTAACACCTGATCGCAATAATGCATTCAAATACACAGGCAGGTACAGGGGCACCTGCAATGTGTAAAAGTAAATGGCATTTGCCAGGAGTGCCAGGTAGCCAGTCCGGCACTGCTTTTGAGACACCAAAACACTGTGTGCTTCCTTTACCATGTATGGAACTATTTGCATTAACTATGGAACACAGCCATAAGTCACATCAGTAATAATATTTCATGAATGTCAAATGCTGCAAAGTTTTCTTTTTTCAGTAATATTTCTGAGTCATTTTAAAAGTTTCTACTGAATAATGAAATGTTTCCAGCTGTAACGTCATTTAGTGACTGGCTTTACACTTTGGAAAATGAAAACGGACAGCTTTTGCAAGACTTAAGTGTATAAAAATGAGACTGGGGATAGAGATGCTGATTATACAGTGGCACTGTTGTTGAAATGCATAAAGAAATTAATGAGGAATGGTCGGAAAAGAAATGGTCGGAAACGTTGCTTTCCTGAAAAGTGTAAAGCAGCTTATTAATGATTCTGAATTTGCAGGAGAAACTTAAAATTAATACAAGCCAGAAATTGTATTAAATAATATATGAAAGTATTTTGCATTTAAACCAGAGTACCTACAGCGTGTATCTCTTGAATACAGATAAGTACTGCAGTTTTCTGTCATGTGTGAATGGTGCTTTTTTTTTGCATAAGATATCCAGAAAAATGAAGCACTGTGTTAGAATTGGAGCTTTGAATAGAACTCATTGAAAAAAAGACATGTGAAGTCTATAATAGGCTAGACCCTGTTTCAAGCACTGTAGAAGCCCATCCATACTGTACGTTTCTATAAAGACAGTTACAGTATTAAAAGTTTGTTCAAAATTCTCAGCAGTGACTACAGTTTGGTTTCCCTTCATAAAACTGTTGCTATGAAACTGAGGGGGACATTTACTAAGCAGTGATAAGAGTGGAGAAGTGAGCCAGTGGAGAAGTTGCCCCATCAACCAATCAGCAGCTCTGTATAATTTTATAGTATGCAAATTATAGATGTTACTTCATTGCTGATTGGTTACCATGGGCAACTTCTCCACTGGCTCACTTCTCTACACTTTTCACTGCTTCATGAATAGACCCCTCAGTGGTAGAACAATCAGCACTGGAGTAACATTTATAAGTTGCATACTATACAATTGTACGGAGCAGCTGATTGGTTGCCATGGGCAACTTCTCCACAGGCTCAGTTCTCCACTCTTTTCACTGCTTCATGAATATACCCCAAAGGCTTTTATCATCCTTGTGAAGAGTCTGTTTTGCACTTTTTGATTGGTTACATTCCAAAATGAGTATGAATATTTATTTTTCAGTACTTACACAAATTAGACTTTTTTCAGAAGAATTTGAGTAATAAGAATAGCATACCACTATGCAAAGTAGAGATGAGCGGGTTCGGTTTCTCTGAATCCGAACCCGCCCGAACTTCATGTTTTTTTACACGGGTCCGAGCGACTCGGATCTTCCCGCCTTGCTCGGTTAACCCGAGCGCGCCCGAACGTCATCATCACGCTGTCGGATTCTCGCGAGGCTCGGATTCTATCGCGAGACTCGGATTCTATATAAGGAGCCGCGCGTCGCGGCCATTTTCACACGTGCATTGAGATTGATAGGGAGAGGACGTGGCTGGCGTCCTCTCCGTTTAGAAATTAAAATAGATAGGAGAGTGAGAGTGAGACACTTCATTTACTTACTGGAGCTTAGGAGGAGTTATACTAGTGACTGATGACCAGTGACCTGACCACCAGTGCAGTTTTATAATTTATTATTATTTAATAATCCGTTCTGTTCTTGTTCTCTGCCTGAAAAAAACGATACACAGTGACTCAGTCACACTCACATACCATATCTGTGCTCAGCCCAGTGTGCTGCATCATCTATGTATAATATCTGACTGTGCTCACACAGCTTAATTGTGGGGGAGACTGGGGAGCAGTTATAGGTTATAGCAGGAGCCAGGAGTACATATTAAACAGTGCACACTTTTGCTGCCAGAGTGCCACTGCCAGTGTGACTGACCACTGACCACTGTGACCAGTGACCTGACCACACTGACCACCAGTATAGTATATTGTGATTGTCTGCCTGAAAAAGTACACTCGTCGTGTGACTTGTGTGGTGTTTTTTTATTCTATAAAAATTAAAAAACTCATTCTGCTGACAGACAGTGTCCAGCAGGTCCGTCATTATATAATATATACCTGTCCGGCTGCAGTAGTGATATATATATATTTTTTATATCATTATTTATCATCCAGTCTATACTAGCAGCAGACACAGTACGGTAGTTCACGGCTGTAGCTACCTCTGTGTCGGCACTCGGCAGTCCATCCATAATTGTATACCACCTACCCGTGGTTTTTTTTTTCTTTCTTCTTTATACATACTACATCTCATTATCATCCAGTCTATATTAGCAGCAGACACAGTACAGTACGGTAGTCCACGGCTGTAGCTACCTCTGTGTCGGCACTCGGCAGTCCATCCATAATTGTATACCACCTACCCGTGGTTTTTTTTTCTTTCTTCTTTATACATACTACATCTCATTATCATCCAGTCTATATTAGCAGCAGACACAGTACGGTAGTCCACGGCTGTAGCTACCTCTGTGTCGGCACTCGGCAGTCCATCCATAATTGTATACCACCTACCCGTGGTTTTTTTTTCTTTCTTCTTTATACATTACATACTACATCTCATTATCATCCAGTCTATATTAGCAGCAGACACAGTACGGTAGTCCACGGCTGTAGCTACCTCTGTGTCGGCACTTGGCAGTCCATCCATAATTGTATACCACCTACCCGTGTTTTTTTTTTTCTTTCTTCTTTATACATACTACATCTCATTATCATCCAGTCTATATTAGCAGCAGACACAGTACAGTACGGTAGTCCACGGCTGTAGCTACCTCTGTGTCGGCACTCGGCAGTCCATCCATAATTGTATACCACCTACCCGTGGTTTTTTTTTTTCTTTCTTCTTTATACATACTACATCTCATTATCATCCAGTCTATATTAGCAGCAGACACAGTACAGTACGGTAGTCCACGGCTGTAGCTACCTCTGTGTCGGCACTCGGCAGGCCAATCAATAATTGTATACCACCTACCCGTGGTTTTTTTTTCTTTCTTCTTTATACATACTACATCTCATTATCATCCAGTCTATATTAGCAGCAGACACAGTACAGTACGGTAGTCCACGGCTGTAGCTACCTCTGTGTCGGCACTCGGCAGTCCATCCATAATTGTATACCACCTACCCGTGGTTTTTTTTTTCTTTCTTCTTTATACATTACATACTACATCTCATTATCATCCAGTCTATATTAGCAGCAGACACAGTACGGTAGTCCACGGCTGTAGCTACCTCTGTGTCGGCACTCGGCAGTCCATCCATAATTGTATACCACCTACCCGTGGTTTTTTTTTTCTTTCTTCTTTATACATACTACATCTCATTATCAACCAGTCTATATTAGCAGCAGACACAGTACGGTAGTCCACGGCTGTAGCTACCTCTGTGTCGGCACTCGGCAGTCCATCCATAATTGTATACCACCTACCCGTGGTTTTTTTTTTCTCTTTCTTCTTTATACATACTACATCTCATTATCATCCAGTCTATATTAACAGCAGACACAGTACAGTACGGTAGTCCACGGCTGTAGCTACCTCTGTGTCGGCACTCTGCAGTCCATCCATAAGTATACTAGTATCCATCCATCTCCATTGTTTACCTGAGGTGCCTTTTAGTTGTGCCTATTAAAATATGGAGAACAAAAATGTTGAGGTTCCAAAATTAGGGAAAGATCAAGATCCACTTCCACCTCGTGCTGAAGCTGCTGCCACTAGTCATGGCCGAGACGATGAAATGCCAGCAACGTCGTCTGCCAAGGCCGATGCCCAATGTCATAGTACAGAGCATGTCAAATCCAAAACACCAAATATCAGTAAAAAAAGGACTCCAAAACCTAAAATAAAATTGTCGGAGGAGAAGCGTAAACTTGCCAATATGCCATTTACCACACGGAGTGGCAAGGAACGGCTGAGGCCCTGGCCTATGTTCATGGCTAGTGGTTCAGCTTCACATGAGGATGGAAGCACTCAGCCTCTCGCTAGAAAACTGAAAAGACTCAAGCTGGCAAAAGCACCGCAAAGAACTGTGCGTTCTTCGAAATCCCAAATCCACAAGGAGAGTCCAATTGTGTCGGTTGCGATGCCTGACCTTCCCAACACTGGACGTGAAGAGCATGCGCCTTCCACCATTTGCACGCCCCCTGCAAGTGCTGGAAGGAGCACCCGCAGTCCAGTTCCTGATAGTCAGATTGAAGATGTCAGTGTTGAAGTACACCAGGATGAGGAGGATATGGGTGTTGCTGGCGCTGGGGAGGAAATTGACCAGGAGGATTCTGATGGTGAGGTGGTTTGTTTAAGTCAGGCACCCGGGGAGACACCTGTTGTCCGTGGGAGGAATAGGGCCATTGACATGCCTGGTCAAAATACAAAAAAAATCAGCTCTTCGGTGTGGAAGTATTTCACCAGAAATGCGGACAACATTTGTCAAGCCGTGTGTTGCCTTTGTCAAGCTGTAATAAGTAGGGGTAAGGACGTTAACCACCTCGGAACATCCTCCCTTATACGTCACCTGCAGCGCATTCATAATAAGTCAGTGACAAGTTCAAAAACTTTGGGTGACAGCGGAAGCAGTCCACTGACCAGTAAATCCCTTCCTCTTGTAACCAAGCTCACGCAAACCACCCCACCAACTCCCTCAGTGTCAATTTCCTCCTTACCCAGGAATGCCAATAGTCCTGCAGGCCATGTCACTGGCAATTCTGACGAGTCCTCTCCTGCCTGGGATTCCTCCGATGCATCCTTGAGTGTAATGCCTACTGCTGCTGGCGCTGCTGTTGTTGCTGCTGGGAGTCGATCGTCATCCCAGAGGGGAAGTCGTAAGCCCACTTGTACTACTTCCAGTAAGCAATTGACTGTCCAACAGTCCTTTGCGAGGAAGATGAAATATCACAGCAGTCATCCTGCTGCAAAGCGGATAACTGAGGCCTTGACAACTATGTTGGTGTTAGACGTGCGTCCGGTATCCGCCGTTAGTTCACAGGGAACTAGACAATTTATTGAGGCAGTGTGCCCCCGTTACCAAATACCATCTAGGTTCCACTTCTCTAGGCAGGCGATACCGAGAATGTACACGGACTAGAGATGAGCGGGTTCGGTTTCTCTGAATCCGAACCCGCCCGAACTTCATGTTTTTTTACACGGGTCCGAGCGACTCGGATCTTCCCGCCTTGCTCGGTTAACCCGAGCGCGCCCGAACGTCATCATCACGCTGTCGGATTCTCGCGAGGCTCGGATTCTATCGCGAGACTCGGATTCTATATAAGGAGCCGCGCGTCGCGGCCATTTTCACACGTGCATTGAGATTGATAGGGAGAGGACGTGGCTGGCGTCCTCTCCGTTTAGAAATTAAAATAGATAGGAGAGTGAGAGTGAGACACTTCATTTACTTACTGGAGCTTAGGAGGAGTTATACTAGTGACTGATGACCAGTGACCTGACCACCAGTGCAGTTTTATAATTTATTATTATTTAATAATCCGTTCTGTTCTTGTTCTCTGCCTGAAAAAAATGATACACAGTGACTCAGTCACACTCACATACCATATCTGTGCTCAGCCCAGTGTGCTGCATCATCTATGTATAATATCTGACTGTGCTCACACAGCTTAATTGTGGGGGAGACTGGGGAGCAGTTATAGGTTATAGCAGGAGCCAGGAGTACATATTAAACAGTGCACACTTTTGCTGCCAGAGTGCCACTGCCAGTGTGACTGACCACTGACCACTGTGACCAGTGACCTGACCACACTGACCACCAGTATAGTATATTGTGATTGTCTGCCTGAAAAAGTACACTCGTCGTGTGACTTGTGTGGTGTTTTTTTATTCTATAAAAATTAAAAAACTAATTCTGCTGACAGACAGTGTCCAGCAGGTCCGTCATTATATAATATATACCTGTCCGGCTGCAGTAGTGATATATATATATTTTTTATATCATTATTTATCATCCAGTCTATACTAGCAGCAGACACAGTACGGTAGTTCACGGCTGTAGCTACCTCTGTGTCGGCACTCGGCAGTCCATCCATAATTGTATACCACCTACCCGTGGTTTTTTTTTTCTTTCTTCTTTATACATACTACATCTCATTATCATCCAGTCTATATTAGCAGCAGACACAGTACAGTACGGTAGTCCACGGCTGTAGCTACCTCTGTGTCGGCACTCGGCAGTCCATCCATAATTGTATACCACCTACCCGTGGTTTTTTTTTCTTCCTTCTTTATACATACTACATCTCATTATCATCCAGTCTATATTAGCAGCAGACACAGTACGGTAGTCCACGGCTGTAGCTACCTCTGTGTCGGCACTCGGCAGTCCATCCACAATTGTATACCACCTACCCGTGGTTTTTTTTTTTCTTTCTTCTTTATACATACTACATCTCATTATCATCCAGTCTATATTAGCAGCAGACACAGTACAGTACGGTAGTCCACGGCTGTAGCTACCTCTGTGTCGGCACTCGGCAGTCCATCCATAATTGTATACCACCTACCCGTGGTTTTTTTTTTCTTTCTTCTTTATACATACTCCATCTCATTATCATCCAGTCTATATTAGCAGCAGACACAATACAGTACGGTAGTCCACGGCTGTAGCTACCTCTGTGTCGGCACTCGGCAGTCCATCCATAATTGTATACCACCTACCCGTGGTTTTTTTTTTCTTTCTTCTTTATACATACTACATCTCATTATCATCCAGTCTATATTAGCTGCAGACACAGTACAGTATGGTAGTCCACGGCTGTAGCTACCTCTGTGTCGGCACTCGGCAGTCCATCCATAATTGTATACCACCTACCCGTGGTTTTTTTTTCTTTCTTCTTTATACATTACATACTACATCTCATTATCATCCAGTCTATATTAGCAGCAGACACAGTACGGTAGTCCACGGCTGTAGCTACCTCTGTGTCGGCACTCGGCAGTCCATCCATAATTGTATACCACCTACCCGTGGTTTTTTTTTTCTTTCTTCTTTATACATACTACATCTCATTATCAACCAGTCTATATTAGCAGCAGACACAGTACGGTAGTCCACGGCTGTAGCTACCTCTGTGTCGGCACTCGGCAGTCCATCCATAATTGTATACCACCTACCCGTGGTTTTTTCTTTTCTTTCTTCTTTATACATACTACATCTCATTATCATCCAGTCTATATTAGCAGCAGACACAGTACAGTACGGTAGTCCACGGCTGTAGCTACCTCTGTGTCGGCACTCGGCAGTCCATCCATAAGTATATTAGTATCCATCCATCTCCATTGTTTACCTGAGGTGCCTTTTAGTTGTGCCTATTAAAATATGGAGAACAAAAATGTTGAGGTTCCAAAATTAGGGAAAGATCAAGATCCACTTCCACCTCGTGCTGAAGCTGCTGCCACTAGTCATGGCCGAGACGATGAAATGCCAGCAACGTCGTCTGCCAAGGCCGATGCCCAATGTCATAGTACAGAGCATGTCAAATCCAAAACACCAAATATCAGTAAAAAAAAGGACTCCAAAACCTAAAATAAAATTGTCGTCGGAGAAGCGTAAACTTGCCAATATGCCATTTACCACACGGAGTGGCAAGGAACGGCTGAGGCCCTGGCCTATGTTCATGGCTAGTGGTTCAGCTTCACATGAGGATGGAAGCACTCAGCCTCTCGCTAGAAAAATGAAAAGACTCAAGCTGGCAAAAGCACCGCAAAGAACTGTGCGTTCTTCCAAAACCCAAATCCACAAGGAGAGTCCAATTGTGTCGGTTGCGATGCCTGACCTTCCCAACACTGGACGTGAAGAGCATGCGCCTTCCACCATTTGCACGCCCCCTGCAAGTGCTGGAAGGAGCACCCGCAGTCCAGTTCCTGATAGTCAGATTGAAGATGTCAGTGTTGAAGTACACCGGGATGAGGAGGATATGGGTTTTGCTGGCACTGGGGAGGAAATTGACAAGGAGGATTCTGATGGTGAGGTGGTTTGTTTAAGTCAGGCACCCGGGGAGACACCTGTTGTCCGTGGGAGGAATAGGGCCGTTGACATGCCTGGTGAAAATACCAAAAAAATCAGCTCTTCGGTGTGGAAGTATTTCAACAGAAATGCGGACAACATTTGTCAAGCCGTGTGTTGCCTTTGTCAAGCTGTAATAATTAGGGGTAAGGACGTTAACCACCTCGGAACATCCTCCCTTATACGTCACCTGCAGCGCATTCATAATAAGTCAGTGACAAGTTCAAAAACTTTGGGCGACAGCGGAAGCAGTCCACTGACCAGTAAATCCCTTCCTCTTGTAACCAAGCTCACGCAAACCACCCCACCAACTCCCTCAGTGTCAATTTCCTCCTTACCCAGGAATGCCAATAGTCCTGCAGGCCATGTCACTGGCAATTCTGATGAGTCCTCTCCTGCCTGGGATTCCTCCGATGCATCCTTGAGTGTAATGCCTACTGCTGCTGGCGCTGCTGTTGTTGCTGCTGGGAGTCGATCGTCATCCCAGAGGGGAAGTCGTAAGCCCACTTGTACTACTTCCAGTAAGCAATTGACTGTCCAACAGTCCTTTGCGAGGAAGATGAAATATCACAGCAGTCATCCTGCTGCAAAGCGGATAACTGAGGCCTTGACAACTATGTTGGTGTTAGACGTGCGTCCGGTATCCGCCGTTAGTTCACAGGGAACTAGACAATTTATTGAGGCAGTGTGCCCCCGTTACCAAATACCATCTAGGTTCCACTTCTCTAGGCAGGCGATACCGAGAATGTACACGGACTAGAGATGAGCGGGTTCGGTTTCTCTGAATCCGAACCCGCCCGAACTTCATGTTTTTTTACACGGGTCCGAGCGACTCGGATCTTCCCGCCTTGCTCGGTTAACCCGAGCGCGCCCGAACGTCATCATCACGCTGTCGGATTCTCGCGAGGCTCGGATTCTATCGCGAGACTCGGATTCTATATAAGGAGCCGCGCGTCGCGGCCATTTTCACACGTGCATTGAGATTGATAGGGAGAGGACGTGGCTGGCGTCCTCTCCGTTTAGAAATTAAAATAGATAGGAGAGTGAGAGTGAGACACTTCATTTACTTACTGGAGCTTAGGAGGAGTTATACTAGTGACTGATGACCAGTGACCTGACCACCAGTGCAGTTTTATAATTTATTATTATTTAATAATCCGTTCTGTTCTTGTTCTCTGCCTGAAAAAAACGATACACAGTGACTCAGTCACACTCACATACCATATCTGTGCTCAGCCCAGTGTGCTGCATCATCTATGTATAATATCTGACTGTGCTCACACAGCTTAATTGTGGGGGAGACTGGGGAGCAGTTATAGGTTATAGCAGGAGCCAGGAGTACATATTAAACAGTGCACACTTTTGCTGCCAGAGTGCCACTGCCAGTGTGACTGACCACTGACCACTGTGACCAGTGACCTGACCACACTGACCACCAGTATAGTATATTGTGATTGTCTGCCTGAAAAAGTACACTCGTCGTGTGACTTGTGTGGTGTTTTTTTATTCTATAAAAATTAAAAAAACTCATTCTGCTGACAGACAGTGTCCAGCAGGTCCGTCATTATATAATATATACCTGTCCGGCTGCAGTAGTGATATATATATATTTTTATATCATTATTTATCATCCAGTCTATACTAGCAGCAGACACAGTATGGTAGTTCACGGCTGTAGCTACCTCTGTGTCGGCACTCGGCAGTCCATCCATAATTGTATACCACCTACCCGTGGTTTTTTTTTTCTTTCTTCTTTATACATACTACATCTCATTATCATCCAGTCTATATTAGCAGCAGACACAGTACAGTACGGTAGTCCACGGCTGTAGCTACCTCTGTGTCGGCACTCGGCAGTCCATCCATAATTGTATACCACCTACCCGTGGTTTTTTTTTTCTTTCTTCTTTATACATACTACATCTCATTATCATCCAGTCTATATTAGCAGCAGACACAGTACGGTAGTCCACGGCTGTAGCTACCTCTGTGTCGGCACTCGGCAGTCCATCCATAATTGTATACCACCTACCCGTGGTTTTTTTTTTCTTTCTTCTTTATACATTACATACTACATCTCATTATCATCCAGTCTATATTAGCAGCAGACACAGTACGGTAGTCCACGGCTGTAGCTACCTCTGTGTCGGCACTCGGCAGTCCATCCATAATTGTATACCACCTACCCGTGGTTTTTTTTTTCTTTCTTCTTTATACATACTACATCTCATTATCATCCAGTCTATATTAGCAGCAGACACAGTACAGTACGGTAGTCCACGGCTGTAGCTACCTCTGTGTCGGCACTCGGCAGTCCATCCATAATTGTATACCACCTACCCGTGGTTTTTTTTTCTTTCTTCTTTATACATACTACATCTCATTATCATCCAGTCTATATTAGCAGCAGACACAGTACAGTACGGTAGTCCACGGCTGTAGCTACCTCTGTGTCGGCACTCGGCAGTCCATCCATAATTGTATACCACCTACCCGTGGTTTTTTTTTTCTTTCTTCTTTATACATACTACATCTCATTATCATCCAGTCTATATTAGCAGCAGACACAGTACAGTACGGTAGTCCACGGCTGTAGCTACCTCTGTGTCGGCACTCGGCAGTCCATCCATAATTGTATACCACCTACCCGTGGTTTTTTTTTTCTTTCTTCTTTATACATTACATACTACATCTCATTATCATCCAGTCTATATTAGCAGCAGACACAGTACGGTAGTCCACGGCTGTAGCTACCTCTGTGTCGGCACTCGGCAGTCCATCCATAATTGTATACCACCTACCCGTGGTTTTTTTTTTCCTTTCTTCTTTATACATACTACATCTCATTATCAACCAGTCTATATTAGCAGCAGACACAGTACGGTAGTCCACGGCTGTAGCTACCTCTGTGTCGGCACTCGGCAGTCCATCCATAATTGTATACCACCTACCCGTGGTTTTTTTTTTCTTTCTTCTTTATACATACTACATCTCATTATCATCCAGTCTATATTAGCAGCAGACACAGTACAGTACGGTAGTCCACGGCTGTAACTACCTCTGTGTCGGCACTCGGCAGTCCATCCATAAGTATACTAGTATCCATCCATCTCCATTGTTTACCTGAGGTGCCTTTTAGTTGTGCCTATTAAAATATGGAGAACAAAAATGTTGAGGTTCCAAAATTAGGGAAAGATCAAGATCCACTTCCACCTCGTGCTGAAGCTGCTGCCACTAGTCATGGCCGAGACGATGAAATGCCAGCAACGTCGTCTGCCAAGGCCGATGCCCAATGTCATAGTACAGAGCATGTCAAATCCAAAACACCAAATATCAGTAAAAAAAGGACTCCAAAACCTAAAATAAAATTGTCGGAGGAGAAGCGTAAACTTGCCAATATGCCATTTACCACACGGAGTGGCAAGGAACGGCTGAGGCCCTGGCCTATGTTCATGGCTAGTGGTTCAGCTTCACATGAGGATGGAAGCACTCAGCCTCTCGCTAGAAAACTGAAAAGACTCAAGCTGGCAAAAGCACCGCAAAGAACTGTGCGTTCTTCGAAATCCCAAATCCACAAGGAGAGTCCAATTGTGTCGGTTGCGATGCCTGACCTTCCCAACACTGGACGTGAAGAGCATGCGCCTTCCACCATTTGCACGCCCCCTGCAAGTGCTGGAAGGAGCACCCGCAGTCCAGTTCCTGATAGTCAGATTGAAGATGTCAGTGTTGAAGTACACCAGGATGAGGAGGATATGGGTGTTGCTGGCGCTGGGGAGGAAATTGACAAGGAGGATTCTGATGGTGAGGTGGTTTGTTTAAGTCAGGCACCCGGGGAGACACCTGTTGTCCGTGGGAGGAATAGGACCATTGACATGCCTGGTCAAAATACAAAAAAAATCAGCTCTTCGGTGTGGAAGTATTTCACCAGAAATGCGGACAACATTTGTCAAGCCGTGTGTTGCCTTTGTCAAGCTGTAATAAGTAGGGGTAAGGACGTTAACCACCTCGGAACATCCTCCCTTATACGTCACCTGCAGCGCATTCATAATAAGTCAGTGACAAGTTAAAAAACTTTGGGTGACAGCGGAAGCAGTCCACTGACCAGTAAATCCCTTCCTCTTGTAACCAAGCTCACGCAAACCACCCCACCAACTCTCTCAGTGTCAATTTCCTCCTTACCCAGGAATGCCAATAGTCCTGCAGGCCATGTCACTGGCAATTCTGACGAGTCCTCTCCTGCCTGGGATTCCTCCGATGCATCCTTGAGTGTAATGCCTACTGCTGCTGGCGCTGCTGTTGTTGCTGCTGGGAGTCGATCGTCATCCCAGAGGGGAAGTCGTAAGCCCACTTGTACTACTTCCAGTAAGCAATTGACTGTCCAACAGTCCTTTGCGAGGAAGATGAAATATCACAGTAGTCATCCTGCTGCAAAGCGGATAACTGAGGCCTTGACAACTATGTTGGTGTTAGACGTGCGTCCGGTATCCGCCGTTAGGAACTAGACAATTTATTGAGGCAGTGTGCCCCCGTTACCAAATACCATCTAGGTTCCACTTCTCTAGGCAGGCGATACCGAGAATGTACACGGACGTCAGAAAAAGACTCACCAGTGTCCTAAAAAATGCAGTTGTACCCAATGTCCACTTAACCACGGACATGTGGACAAGTGGAGCAGGGCAGGGTCAGGACTATATGACTGTGACAGCCCACTGGGTAGATGTATGGACTCCCGCCGCAAGAACAGCAGCGGCGGCACCAGTAGCAGCATCTCGCAAACGCCAACTCTTTCCTAGGCAGGCTACGCTTTGTATCACCGGTTTCCAGAATACGCACACAGCTGAAAACCTCTTACGGCAACTGAGGAAGATCATCGCGGAATGGCTTACCCCAATTGGACTCTCCTGTGGATTTGTGGCATCGGACAACGCCAGCAATATTGTGTGTGCATTAAATATGGGCAAATTCCAGCACGTCCCATGTTTTGCACATACCTTGAATTTGGTGGTGCAGAATTTTTTAAAAAACGACAGGGGCGTGCAAGAGATGCTGTCGGTGGCCAGAAGAATTGCGGGACACTTTCGGCGTACAGGCACCACGTACAGAAGACTGGAGCACCACCAAAAACTACTGAACCTGCCCTGCCATCATCTGAAGCAAGAAGTGGTAAGGAGGTGGAATTCAACCCTCTATATGCTTCAGAGGTTGGAGGAGCAGCAAAAGGCCATTCAAGCCTATACAATTGAGCACGATATAGGAGGTGGAATGCACCTGTCTCAAGCGCAGTGGAGAATGATTTCAACGTTGTGCAAGGTTCTGATGCCCTTTGAACTTGCCACACGTGAAGTCAGTTCAGACACTGCCAGCCTGAGTCAGGTCATTCCCCTCATCAGGCTTTTGCAGAAGAAGCTGGAGACATTGAAGGAGGAGCTAACACGGAGCAATTCCGCTAGGCATGTGGGACTTGTGGATGGAGCCCTTAATTCGCTTAACAAGGATTCACGGGTGGTCAATCTGTTGAAATCAGAGCACTACATTTTGGCCACCGTGCTCGATCCTAGATTTAAAGCCTACCTTGGATCTCTCTTTCCGGCAGACACAAGTCTGCTGGGGTTGAAAGACCTGCTGGTGAGAAAATTGTCAAGTCAAGCGGAACGCGACCTGTCAACATCTCCTCCTTCACATTCTCCCGCAACTGGGGGTGCGAGGAAAAGGCTCAGAATTCCGAGCCCACCCGCTGGCGGTGATGCAGGGCAGTCTGGAGCGACTGCTGATGCTGACATCTGGTCCGGACTGAAGGACCTGACAACGATTACGGACATGTCGTCTACTGTCACTGCATATGATTCTCTCACCATTGAAAGAATGGTGGAGGATTATATGAGTGACCGCATCCAAGTAGGCACGTCACACAGTCCGTACTTATACTGGTAGGAAAAAGAGGGAATTTGGAGGCCCTTGCACAAACTGGCTTTATTCTACCTAAGTTGCCCTCCCACAAGTGTGTACTCCGAAAGAGTGTTTAGTGCCGCCGCTCACCTTGTCAGCAATCGGCGTACGAGGTTACATCCAGAAAATGTGGAGAAGATGATGTTCATTAAAATGAATTATAATCAATTCCTCCGTGGAGACATTGACCAGCAGCAATTGCCTCCACAAAGTACACAGGGAGCTGAGATGGTGGATTCCAGTGGGGACGAATTGATAATCTGTGAGGAGGGGGATGTACACGGTGATATATCGGAGGATGATGATGAGGTGGACATCTTGCCTCTGTAGAGCCAGTTTGTGCAAGGAGAGATTAATTGCTTCTTTTTTGGTGGGGGTCCAAACCAACCCGTCATTTCAGTCACAGTCGTGTGGCAGACCCTGTCACTGAAATGATGGGTTGGTTAAAGTGTGCATGTCCTGTTTATACAACATAAGGGTGGGTGGGAGGGCCCAAGGACAATTCCATCTTGCACCTCTTTTTTCTTTAATTTTTCTTTGCGTCATGTGCTGTTTGTGGAATGTTTTTTGGAAGGGCCATCCTGCGTGACACTGCAGTGCCACTCCTAGATGGGCCCGGTGTTTGTGTCGGCCACTAGGGTCGCTTATCTTACTCACACAGCTACCTCATTGCGCCTCTTTTTTTCTTTGCGTCATGTGCTGTTTGGGGAGGGTTTTTTGGAAGGGCCATCCTGCGTGACACTGCAGTGCCACTCCTAGATGGGCCCGGTGTTTGTGTCGGCCACTAGGGTCGCTTATCTTACTCACACAGCTACCTCATTGCGCCTCTTTTTTTCTTTGCGTCATGTGCTGTTTGGGGAGGGTTTTTTGGAAGGGACATCCTGCGTGACACTGCAGTGCCACTCCTAGATGGGCCCGGTGTTTGTGTCGGCCACTAGGGTCGCTTATCTTACTCACACAGCTACCTCATTGCGCCTCTTTTTTTCTTTGCGTCATGTGCTGTTTGGGGAGGGTTTTTTGGAAGGGACATCCTGCGTGACACTGCAGTGCCACTCCTAGATGGGCCCGGTGTTTGTGTCGGCCACTAGGGTCGCTTATCTTACTCACACAGCTACCTCATTGCGCCTCTTTTTTTCTTTGCGTCATGTGCTGTTTGGGTAGGGTTTTTTGGAAGGGACATCCTGCGTGACACTGCAGTGCCACTCCTAGATGGGCCCGCCGGTGTTTGTGTCGGCCACTAGGGTCGCTTATCTTACTCACACAGCTACCTCATTGCGCCTCTTTTTTTCTTTGCGTCATGTGCTGTTTGGGGAGGGTTTTTTGGAAGGGACATCCTGCGTGACACTGCAGTGCCACTCCTAGATGGGCCAGGTGTTTGTGTCGGCCACTAGGGTCGCTTAGCTTAGTCATCCAGCGACCTCGGTGCAAATTTTAGGACTAAAAATAATATTGTGAGGTGTGAGGTATTCAGAATAGACTGAAAATGAGTGGAAATGATGGTTTTTGAGGTTAATAATACTTTGGGATCAAAATGACCCCCAAATTCTATGATTTAAGCTGTTTTTTAGGTTTTTTGGAAAAAAACACCCGAATCCAAAACACACCCGAATCCGACAAAAAAAATTCGGTTAGGTTTTGCCAAAACGCGGTCGAACCCAAAACACGGCCGCGGAACCGAACCCAAAACCAAAACACAAAACCCGAAAAATTTCCGGCGCTCATCTCTAATGCAAAGTATGCAACCAACAGTATTGCATCAAAAAACACATCTCTGAGCTTTTTCAATCCTCAGTATTGAAAGATCTGGGCATTATAACCCCACATCAGTGGATTTCTTTTTTAACACTCTTTAGTACAGAGTGTTGCAAAAACTATTGTAAATTATTATTATTATTATTATCCTTTATTTAAATGGAACCAAAAGGGATCAGTAGCGCCCAGTTACAGAGTAAGTAAACAAATAAGCAAAACAAGAAAACAGTGACTTACAGTTCAAAACAATATAGGACAAGTACAGGATATATAGCTGCATCAGCAGACAACACTGAAATAAGAATCACGGTGTCAGAAAACTGAGGGATTGGTTCCGTCGAAGGGAGCATGGAGTAGAAGATGGTACAAGTAAGAGAAGAAAAGGCACATTAGGGTAGAGGGCCCTGCTCGTGTGAGGGAAGGGGGTAAATGTGAAAGTCTCTGTGCTAAAGTGTAGTGTCAGTGGCAAACGCAGGATTTCCATGGGGGGGTTTCTGCACATGTATGTAATTATGCATGTGTGCATATACAGTATAAATGTACTATATATACACATTACAAAGAAACATGAGGAACCACTGCACTCCCCATTCCCAGGGGTTGGGGTGCGGTGGGCTGTGACCACCGAACTCAAATATACCAAACAGAAAACCCAGCACTCTCCTAAGCAGCTTCATTCACCTTAATGCTTTAATATACATCTGAATAAACAATGGGGTTTTGGTTTATGAATTGTACAATGCATGTAAGCTTGCGGCCCACTCCACAGGACCCCATTTCACCGCAAGTCCTACTCTATCACAAACTTTCACATAGATTTTATAGAAACCTGGCAACTGCTGTCTCATAGAGGAAAATGTGCTTATCTGGTTTAAAGCTTACCTGCCACACTTATGGCTTTTAAAAGGTAAGACAGTCACCAACACAAATAACAACTACACAAGTGTGCTTACCTGGTTTACAGCTCACCTGCCAACAGACTACTGGTTTTCAAAGTGAGACAGTCACCAACACACCTACATAGCAGCTGATCCAGGTTAAAGGTAAATGAGCTTAGGGGTGCATGAGAGAGAGATATGGTCACAAATGGGCCAATTAAAAATTAACCCTGTTATACAAACAAACACGAGGAACCACTGCACTCGCCATTCCCAGGGGTTGCGGTGCGGTGGGCTGTGACCACTGACCACCGAACTCAAATATACCAAACAGAAAACCCAGCACTCTTCTAAACAGCTTCATTCACCTTAATGCTTTAATATGCATCTAAATAAACAATGGGGTTTTGGTTAATGAATTGTACAATGCATGTAAGCTTGCGGCCCACTCCACGGGACCCCATTTCACCGCAAGTCCTACTCTATCACAAACTTTCATTTTCATTTTCACTTAGATTTTATAGAAACCTGGCAACTGCTGTCTCATAGAGGAATATATATATATATATATATATAGTCCTGGTTAAAACTAGAGATGAGCGCCTGAAATTTTTCGGGTTTTGTGTTTTGGTTTTGGGTCCGTTTCCGCGGCCGTGTTTTGGGTTCGACCGCGTTTTGGCAAAACCTCACCGAATTTTTTTTGTCGGATTCGGGTGTGTTTTGGATTCGGGTGTTTTTTTCAAAAAACCCTAAAAAACAGCTTAAATCATAGAATTTGGGGGTCATTTTGATCCCAAAGTATTATTAACCTCAAAAACCATAATTTCCACTCATTTTCAGTCTATTCTGAATACCTCACACCTCACAATATTATTTTTAGTCCTAAAATTTGCACCGAGGTCGCTGTGTGAGTAAGATAAGCGACCCTAGTGGCCGACACAAACACCGGGCCCATCTAGGAGTGGTACTGCAGTGTCACGCAGGATGTCCCTTCCAAAAAACCCTCCCCAAACAGCACATGACGCAAAGAAAAAAAGAGGCGCAATGAGGTAGCTGTGTGAGTAAGATTAGCGACCCTAGTGGCCGACACAAACACCGGGCCCATCTAGGAGTGGCACTGCAGTGTCACGCAGGATGTCCCTTCCAAAAAACCCTCCCCAAACAGCACATGACGCAAAGAAAAATAAAAGAAAAAAGAGGTGCAAGATGGAATTGTCCTTGGGCCCTCCCACCCACCCTTATGTTGTATAAACAGGACATGCACACTTTAACCAACCCATCATTTCAGTGACAGGGTCTGCCACACGACTGTGACTGATATGACGGGTTGGTTTGGACCCCCCCCAAAAAAGAAGCAATTAATCTCTCCTTGCACAAACTGGCTCTACAGAGGCAAGATGTCCACCTCATCATCATCCTCCGATATATCACCGTGTACATCCCCCTCCTCACAGATTATCAATTCGTCCCCACTGGAATCCACCATCTCAGCTCCCTGTGTACTTTGTGGAGGCAATTGCTGCTGGTCAATGTCTCCGCGGAGGAATTGATTATAATTCATTTTAATGAACATCATCTTCTCCGCATTTTCTGGATGTAACCTCGTACGCCGATTGCTGACAAGGTGAGCGGCGGCACTAAACACTCTTTCGGAGTACACACTTGTGGGAGGGCAACTTAGGTAGAATAAAGCCAGTTTGTGCAAGGGCCTCCAAATTGCCTCTTTTTCCTGCCAGTATAAGTACGGACTGTGTGACGTGCCTACTTGGATGCGGTCACTCATATAATCCTCCACCATTCTTTCAATGTTGAGAGAATCATATGCAGTGACAGTAGACGACATGTCCGTAATCGTTGTCAGGTCCTTCAGTCCGGACCAGATGTCAGCATCAGCAGTCGCTCCAGACTGCCCTGCATCACCGCCAGCGGGTGGGCTCAGAATTCTGAGCCTTTTCCTCGCACCCCCAGTTGCGGGAGAATGTGAAGGAGGAGATGTTGACAGGTCGCGTTCCGCTTGACTTGACAATTTTCTCACCAGCAGGTCTTTCAACCCCAGCAGACTTGTGTCTGCCGGAAAGAGAGATCCAAGGTAGGCTTTAAATCTAGGATCGAGCACGGTGGCCAAAATGTAGTGCTCTGATTTCAACAGATTGACCACCCGTGAATCCTTGTTAAGCGAATTAAGGGCTCCATCCACAAGTCCCACGTGCCTAGCGGAATCGCTCCGTGTTAGCTCCTCCTTCAATGTCTCCAGCTTCTTCTGCAAAAGCCTGATGAGGGGAATGACCTGACTCAGGCTGGCAGTGTCTGAACTGACTTCACGTGTGGCAAGTTCAAAGGGCATCAGAACCTTGCACAACGTTGAAATCATTCTCCACTGCGCTTGAGACAGGTGCATTCCACCTCCTATATCGTGCTCAATTGTATAGGCTTGAATGGCCTTTTGCTGCTCCTCCAACCTCTGAAGCATATAGAGGGTTGAATTCCACCTCCTTACCACTTCTTGCTTCAGATGATGGCAGGGCAGGTTCAGTAGTTTTTGGTGGTGCTCCAGTCTTCTGTACGTGGTGCCTGTACGCCGAAAGTGTCCCGCAATTCTTCTGGCCACCGACAGCATCTCTTGCACGCCCCTGTCGTTTTTTAAAAAATTCTGCACCACCAAATTCAAGGTATGTGCAAAACATGGGACGTGCTGGAATTTGCCCATATTTAATGCACACACAATATTGCTGGCGTTGTCCGATGCCACAAATCCACAGGAGAGTCCAATTGGGGTAAGCCATTCCGCGATGATCTTCCTCAGTTGCCGTAAGAGGTTTTCAGCTGTGTGCGTATTCTGGAAACCGGTGATACAAAGCGTAGCCTGCCTAGGAAAGAGTTGGCGTTTGCGAGATGCTGCTACTGGTGCCGCCGCTGCTGTTCTTGCGGCGGGAGTCCATACATCTACCCAGTGGGCTGTCACAGTCATATAGTCCTGACCCTGCCCTGCTCCACTTGTCCACATGTCCGTGGTTAAGTGGACATTGGGTCCAGCTGCATTTTTTAGGACACTGGTGAGTCTTTTTCTGAGGTCCGTGTACATTTTCGGTATCGCCTGCCTAGAGAAGTGGAACCTAGATGGTATTTGGTAACGGGGGCACACTGCCTCAATAAATTGTCTAGTTCCCTGTGAACTAACGGCGGATACCGGACGCACGTCTAACACCAACATAGTTGTCAAGGCCTCAGTTATCCGCTTTGCAGCAGGATGACTGCTGTGATATTTCATCTTCCTCGCAAAGGACTGTTGAACAGTCAATTGCTTACTGGAAGTAGTACAAGTGGGCTTACGACTTCCCCTCTGGGATGACCATCGACTCCCAGCAGCAACAACAGCAGCGCCAGCAGCAGTAGGCGTTACACGCAAGGATGCATCGGAGGAATCCCAGGCAGGAGAGGACTCGTCAGAATTGCCAGTGACATGGCCTGCAGGACTATTGGCATTCCTGGGGAAGGAGGAAATTGACACTGAGGGAGTTGGTGGGGTGGTTTGCGTGAGCTTGGTTACAAGAGGAAGGGATTTACTGGTCAGTGGACTGCTTCCGCTGTCACCCAAAGTTTTTGAACTTGTCACTGACTTATTATGAATGCGCTGCAGGTGACGTATAAGGGAAAAAAACTATCACAACAAAGTAACTCGGCGCTATTTGCTGGGTAGATAAGTACACATTAATTGGAATCTAAAAAACACACATTAATCAATAGCAGCTGTAAAAAGGGAGAGTACTCCACCCAACAATTAAAAACTAAAACATACACAGATCACAGCGCTTATTAAAAAATTACGTGTCTTTTTATTAATATACTAAAATTTCACAATAATTAATAACAAAGTCCCGTCCTAGTATGTTGGCTGATCCTGCCAAACATTGAACACAACTATAGATACATCTCTACATAAGTATGGTTAGTAAAGCGATCTTCCACAGTCAGCTGATTAATCAGAATCTTTAACTTGTATTAGTCAGAGATTTTTATCCATGCGATAGATATTGTCACTGGTGTTAGTTAGTTGCAACAATTATTAGTGATGTTATTTCAATGGTTAGTACAGCATGCTGTTTTATAGCTTGAAAGCAATGGCAGTGATCCACAAATAAATTTAGTAGTAAACCTGTTTCAGATTCTGATCCCATACATTGGTTCCTCCCGGCTCCTGGTGCTTTTTTATCCCATCAATGGTGCCATATCTGGAGTGTCCAATTGTTTGGAGAATGCCTGCAGGTTTTCTTAAAAGTTCCGACCGGTACCGGAGGGGTAATATGAAGTCTCTTACGCGTTTCTCCGCCTTTGTTACGTTCAGCGGCTTCCTCAGAGCAGTATACCTCTATGTCTCTGTGTCCGTGTTTAAATAGCGGCTATTCTCCCGCCTATCACCGTACGCAGCGTCTCCATCTCAAGCCTCATTTTCGAGTGGAGCGCATACGTATGTGTGTTGTCACGTTCACGTGACCTCTTTTGATCACGTGTCTGCATCTCACGTCTCAATTACGGAACTCCTTAGCCGTTTGGCTCTGAGTGTGCGTTCCATACATATTCCGGAACTTTTATTAGAGTCCGTTTTGTCTTATATTCATAATAACATATCATATATACGTGTGATCGCATCAACTTAGAAATTATTATTTCTTCCATAGAAAGTTCATCATATTAATTCTTACTAACCATACGGAGACAATTGGATATAAATATAGATATAAAAACTTATACATAGAGAGAATATATATATATATACATATCTAATACAGTAGTGTACTTAGAAAATAAAAAAATATTATATAAAAAGACCAGTGTTGCCTGGTTATTTATCTATATATAGTCGCCACTCAGATATCTCCTACCCAGAGGGGAGACAGATCACATTTATTATTTAATTAATTCATTCTTATAGTTTTATTATTAATTATATTTTCCTTGGATACAACTTTTAGGTCTATCATAGGCTCATATTTTAATTAGTTTTATTCTTCACAATCATTTTTTTTCAATATTATTTATTTATTCATTACATGGGGAGATTCTTCTATATCCGCATCATATGTCTCGTGTTCTGTATCCGCATTTCAGAATTCACGCATAGCTCTCTCTGCATCATATACATAGAGAGCTATATATAGTAACTTCCCACGAGACATAGGAGAACAGGATACAAAAAAGAATATAGGTGAAATAACAGAGGAAAGAATATTATTTTTGATATTATATAATTGTTATTATTACTATCAATAAAAAATACAGAAGAACAAAGAAACAAAGAGAAATAGAGAGAGGAAAAGGAGAACAAAAGTCCAGCACCAGCATATATCTACTCATTCACTCTTATCAGAATTCATAGAAAAACAGGAATATATATGCATGTACATAATTGGTCGAGATAGAGTATATATATATACCTAGACGTGTGTATAGAAATACCAAGTACCAATATGCAGTACACACTATCACATTTGGACAATGTTAGATGTTATATCTAGGGCCATTTTTCACATCATGCCAATGTAGAAATATATACTGTTCCATCATTAATTTTCCAAGCAGAGGTGATGTTTTTAGAGTAGAATGCAGGACCTATATATTGTTCAACTCCACTGTGTCATTTAGACCACATGGTATTAGAGTTCCCAAAACATAGATCCAATATGCCTCTCTTTTGCATAATAGATTAAATTTATCCCCTCCACGTCTTGTTGGTCCTATTTGTTCTATTGCTTTGACTGATACGTTGTTCATACTTTGTCTTTGACAGCGTGATATGTGGAGTGAAAGGGGATGTGCACTATGTCCCTTTAAAATGTTTCTCCTATGTTCGGAGAATCTTACATGGAGAGCTCTGGTCGTACGACCCCACATATTGCTTTCCACATCCACATGTGATTAAATAAATCACATATGTGGAGTTGCAATTAAGAAATTTCCCTATCTGATAAGTCTCCTTCGTAGAGAATGAACTAAATTCTGTACTTTTTCTGAGGGAGGCCAAGCACGTAGTACATGCGTTCCTACCACATTTATGGAAGCCGACTGGTTTAGACGGCAACCAAGTCCCCATCACAGGGAGGGATTTTTCAGAGCTTGTAAAATGGCTACGTACTAACTTAGATTTCAGATTTTCTGATCTTCTAAAAGTAACCTGTCCAAGTGAGGCTACCTGATCTTTTAGTATCTCATCCATGGACAGCAGGGCGGTATTTTTCTTGATAATCTTTTTTATTTCTTTTGCATGACTATTATATTGGGTGGTAAAAGTTATTGCTCTATTTCTACCTTCTTTTTGAATTCTATCCATCTTCTCTACTTTATCTACATCTACAAGTAATGTCTCTCTATCTATTTTTTCTACCTCCATTTGGGCTTTTTGTAACACCTCCGGGGGATAGCCTTGTTCCTCAAAGGCTCTCATTACCCCTCCCGCCTGTCGTCTAAATGTATCGCTGGATGAGCAGTTCCTTTTTAATCTAATTAGTTGGCTTTTTGGGATATTCCTTTTCCACCCATATAGATGAGAACTTTCATAATGAAGATATCTATTTTGGTCAACAGGCTTTACATAGGTTTGAGTAGTAAGCCTGTCGTCCAATACTGTCAATGTGATATCTAAAAAATTAATTGTGACCGTGCTAAAAGAATAAGTGAATTTAAGACCAAACAAATTATTATTTAAACTTTCCGCAAAAATGTGTAGAGTGGATAGATCCCCTGTCCAAATCATAAAAAGGTCATCAATATATCTGCCATAGAGGGCCAGGTTCTCTCCGAGCTCGCTGCCCCACACATGTTGCTCCTCTAAGAGTCCCATGTATAGGTTCGCGAAACTCGGAGCGAACCTGGTCCCCATGGCAGTCCCCCGTGTTTGTAAATAAAAAAGAGAGTCAAAGGTGAAATAGTTGTGAGTAAGGATAAATCGAATAGCTTCCAAAATGAAGTCTGTTGTGTTCGCTGTAACATGTGAATCATTCCTTAGATAGTGTTCTATTGCTTTAATGCCTAAGTCATGTGGAATATTGGAATACAATGATTCAACGTCGAATGTTACCAAGTATGCACCTGGCTTCCAAACGACGGAATTCACCAATTTTAGAAAACTTTTTGTGTCTCTAATATAAGATTTCAATTTTTCGACATATCCTTGTAGGTGATAGTCAACAAAAAATGAAAGGTTATTAGTAAGTGAACCCACTCCCGAAATAATAGGTCTCCCAGGTGGGGTGCAAAGTGATTTGTGAATTTTTGGTAAATAGTAAAATGTGGGGGTGACAGGATAGTTACAAAATAAAAAGTGCATGGTTTCTTTTGAGATGGCTCCTAATTGTACTCCATCATCCAACAGATGTTTTAGTTCCTTCTGGAAAAGGGCGGTGGGATTGCCACCCATCTTCTTATAGAATCTTTCGTCGTTGAGCTGTCTCATTGACTCTTTGATATATTCTACTGTATCAAGAATGACAATCCCACCGCCCTTATCCGCCGGTTTGATTACTACATCTCTATCTGTATAGAGACATTTGATGGCTCTCCTTTCACCTACTGTTAGGTTATCTCTAAACGGCTTCCCTTCTGCCTTTTCACACATGTTCTTAAAATTTTCTAATGTAGCTCTATAGAAACTCTCTATGTAGGGCCCTTTGTACTGGAGGGGGTAGAATTCAGATTTAGTTCTGAATCGTCTTGTATCGTAGATTTGAACTGGGCTACTATCAGATGTCATTTCTTTATTGGATTCTTCTACCAAAGATTCCAAAGTCTCAATGGCACAGATATCTTCATTATCTAGAATAATAGCCGTACCTTCAATTGTATTTTGTTTCAAGGCTTTTAAAGCGAAGTATCTTTTGCGGCATAATGTTCTCACATAGCGATTAAGATCTACAAACAGTTTGAATAAATTCGGTTTATTCACCGGTGCAAAATTCAGCCCTCTCTCTAATAATTTAATCTCATCTATTGTCAAAACTTTTGAGGAGAGATTGAATATACCTTTCTTTGTACCACTTATCTGACACAGGGATTTTTTGGATTTAATCCTCCGCCCTCCTCTGACTCCTCTTCGTCTCTTGTTCTCCCCCTTTTCTGTTGACTTATCGGGGTGTCTTTGTACCATCTGTTTGGGCGCTTTTCTAAAAAAGACTGACTTGGGGGTGGAGATTCTAATGCCTCCGTTTCTATTTGTTTTCTCTCTCTTATACCATTTCTATCATGTCTATATTCATAGTTAGGGGACCGGTAATCTCTGAGTATTGAATATTTATTTTGATGGACATATCTGTTTCCATCATAACCTGAAGGGCTACGGTTACCTCTTCCTTTCTCACCCTGATTATTGGTATACTGAGAGTATTTACTGGTGTTACTACCTCTATTGTAGTTTTCTTGTTCCTGTCTTTGAAATCTCACATTTTTCTTTTTATTTTTATTTGACAGTGGAGTTCTAGGACTGGTAGATATATTACTATTATACCGAGTCCTATTATAGCTATGAATTTCTCCCCTTTCATAGTCCTTTTGATCCCTATCTAGTTTATGTTCTTTCCGAAATATAATATCTTGTTCTGCTTCCTCCATCTTTCTACTCACTTTAGCATCTCTTTCCTTATACTCCACATTATCCTCAAAAGCTTTGAGCAACGTATGTGTCTTTTCTATTTCCTCCTGTAATTTTGACACCTGTTCTCCTCGGTAACTAATCAGTAATTTCATCAAATTCTTTGAGCACAGATCCAAGGCATTAGTCCAATCTTCAGTGAATTTTTTATCCTCTTTGAATGCAGGGGTCTTTAATATTCTTAATCCCCTTGGGATCAGACCATCCTCCAGATATTTCTGGAGGGTGATCTGATCCCACCAGTGCCTTGTTTCTGCGATACAAAGATTTTCCAATTTATTGAACAATCTATGCATGACTGTATTATCCTCAGTATTTTCATCTAAATTAGAGCATGTTCTCCCCTTAATATAGTTATTTCTTCTTTCCAACCTATCTGAGATACATCTGAGTGGCGACATGATTCTACCCCAGGCAAAAAGCTGCCAAGAAAAGAGTACTAAAACAGAAAAAAACTATCACAACAAAGTAACTCGGCGCTATTTGCTGGGTAGATAAGTACACATTAATTGGAATCTAAAAAACACACATTAATCAATAGCAGCTGTAAAAAGGGAGAGTACTCCACCCAACAATTAAAAACTAAAACATACACAGATCACAGCGCTTATTAAAAAATTGCGTGTCTTTTTATTAATATACTAAAATTTCACAATAATTAATAACAAAGTCCCGTCCCAGTCAGTGGACTGCTTCCGCTGTCACCCAAAGTTTTTGAACTTGTCACTGACTTATTATGAATGCGCTGCAGGTGACGTATAAGGGAGGATGTTCCGAGGTGGTTAACGTCCTTACCCCTACTTATTACAGCTTGACAAAGGGAACACATGGCTTGACACCTGTTGTCCGCATTTCTGTTGAAATAGTTCCACACCGAAGAGCTGATTTTTTTGGTATTTTCACCAGGCATGTCAACGGCCATATTCCTCCCACGGACAACAGGTGTCTCCCCGGGTGCCTGACTTAAACAAACCACCTCACCATCAGAATCCTCCTGGTCAATTTCCTCCCCAGCGCCAGCAACACCCATATCCTCCTCATCCTGGTGTACTTCAACACTGACATCTTCAATCTGACTATCAGGAACTGGACTGCGGGTGCTCCTTCCAGCACTTGCAGGGGGCGTGCAAATGGTGGAAGGCGCATGCTCTTCACGTCCAGTGTTGGGAAGGTCAGGCATCGCAACCGACACAATTGGACTCTCCTTGTGGATTTGGGATTTCGAAGAACGCACAGTTCTTTGCGGTGCTACTGCTTTTGCCAGCTTGAGTCTTTTCATTTTTCTAGCGAGAGGCTGAGTGCCTCCATCCTCATGTGAAGCTGAACCACTAGCCATGAACATAGGCCAGGGCCTCAGCCGTTCCTTGCCACTCCGTGTGGTAAATGGCATATTGGCAAGTTTACGCTTCTCCTCCGACAATTTTATTTTAGGTTTTGGAGTCCTTTTTTTACTGATATTTGGTGTTTTGGATTTGACATGCTCTGTACTATGACATTGGGCATCGGCCTTGGCAGACGACGTTGCTGGCATTTCATCGTCTCGGCCATGACTAGTGGCAGCAGCTTCAGCACGAGGTGGAAGTGGATCTTGATCTTTCCCTAATTTTGGAACCTCAACATTTTTGTTCTCCATATTTTAATAGGCACAACTAAAAGGCACCTCAGGTAAACAATGGAGATGGATGGATACTAGTATACAATTATGAATGGACTGCCGAGTGCCGACACAGAGGTAGCTACAGCCGTGGACTACCGTACTGTACTGTGTCTGCTGCTAATATAGACTGGATGATAATGAGATGTAGTATGTATGTATAAAGAAGAAAGAAAAAAAAACCACGGGTAGGTGGTATACAATTATGGACGGACTGCCGAGTGCCGACACAGAGGTAGCTACAGCCGTGGACTACCGTACTGTACTGTGTCTGCTGCTAATATAGACTGGATGATAATGAGATGTAGTATGTATAAAGAAGAAAGAAAAAAAAACCACGGGTAGGTGGTATACAATTATGGACGGACTGCCGAGTGCCGACACAGAGGTAGCTACAGCCGTGGACTACCGTACTGTACTGTGTCTGCTGCTAATATAGACTGGATGATAATGAGATGTAGTATGTATAAAGAAGAAAGAAAAAAAAAACACGGGTAGGTGGTATACAATTATGGACGGACTGCCGAGTGCCGACACAGAGGTAGCTACAGCCATGAACTACCGTACTGTGTCTGCTGCGACTGGATGATAAATAATGATATAAAAAATATATATATATCACTACTGCAGCCGGACAGGTATATATTATATAATGACGGACCTGCTGGACACTGTCTGTCAGCAGAATGAGTTTTTTATAGAATAAAAAAAAAAACACCACACAAGTCACACGACGAGTGTTTAACTTTTTCAGGCAATCACAATATAGTATACTATACTGGTGGTCAGTGTGGTCAGGTCACTGGTCAGTCACACTGGCAGTGGCACTCCTGCCTGCAGCAAAAGTGTGCACTGTTTAATTTTAATAATATGTATGTACTCCTGGCTCCTGCTATAACCTATAACTGCTCCCCAGTCTCCCCCACAATTAAGCTGTGTGAGCACAGTCAGATATTATACATAGATGATGCAGCACACTGGGCTGAGCACAGATATGGTATGTGACTGAGTCACTGTGTATCGTTTTTTTCAGGCAGAGAACGGATTATATTAAATAAAACTGCACTGGTGGTCACTGGTCAGTGGTCAGTCACTAGTAAACTCTGCACTCTCTAGTACTCCTAAGCTCCAGTAAATCAAGTGTCTCTGTCTCAATCTCACTCTCTCTCTTCTAATCTAAATGGAGAGGACGCCAGCCACGTCCTTTCCCTATCAATCTCAATGCACGTGTGAAAATGGCGGCGACGCGCGGCTCCTTATATAGAATCCGAGTCTCGCGATAGAATCCGAGCCTCGCGAGAATCCGACAGCGTCATGATGACGTTCGGGCGCGCTCGGGTTAACCGAGCAAGGCGGGAAGATCCGAGTCGCTCGGACCCGTGTAAAAAAACATGAAGTTCGGGCGGGTTCGGATTCCGAGGAACCGAACCCGCTCATCTCTAGTTAAAACCCCCCCAAAAAAAGGCAGGGGCACTCAGATTTTTTTTTTTAACTTAAATGATGCAATGTCACAGCATACCAACATATAGGGGCTATGCGGCTCAAAACGTTGATATGCTGTGTCCTTGCTTCATTATTACAGGTTTTTTTTTTTTTTTACAAAATCTGAGTGGCCCTGCCTTTTATATCAGGATTACAATTATTTACAGAGAGCACCTGAGTATCATTATGTATGTCAGAGGAGTGCCGGACTGCCATACAGTAGCATACTTACACACGCACACAGTATACACCACACATATATAGTATATACACAGTATACAGCACACATACATACACATGCACACAGTATACTGCACACATACATACATACATACATACATACATACATACATACATATACACACACACACACACACACTATACTGCACAAATACATATACACACAGTATACATGCACACAGCATACATACATACACAGCATACATACATACATACATACATACATACATACACAGACACACACAGTATACATGCACACAGAATGCATACATATATATATATATATATATATATATATAATACACACACTATACATGCATACAGAATGAATACTTACACACACACACACACACACACACACACAATGCATACTTACACACGAAGTATACATGCACACAGCATACACACACACAGTATACATGCACACAGAATTCATAGACAAGCAGTATATATGCATACATACACACAGCATGCCATACATACACACTGCATACATACATACATACATACATACATACATACAGTACATGCATGCATGCATATACACACACAAACCATTAAAAGGAAGCACATCCCCACCCATCCACATGCTATTCACAGAAACTGCTGCAGAAATAGGAATAGCATGTAACTCTACCAGCCAGCATATTTTATTAGTGGACACATGCAATACCTGCCCAGTTCCCTCTCCAGGCTCTGTCTGTCTCTATCAAAACGGCATGTACTGCCCGAGAGGAGCTGTGCGCTGTTGCTGCAGCTCCCCCTACGGGCACCCAGCAGCGAAGCTTCTCTCACTGTGTAAGGAGGGAGCTGCTGCAGCCTGCGTGACACCTTCTTACACTGCATACACGCAGATACAAAAAAAATCGTTTAGCAGCACTGATGGATCGGCGACCGGGGGGGGGGGGTTTCTAGGTACTCTGAAACCCCTCCTGCGTGCGCGTTTGAGTGTAAAGTAATATCTATTCTTTACACACCACAGTCCCATGAAAAGGTGACAGTGACAACTCAAAAATCAAAGAAGACTCAGTGCTAAATGCAGTTGTCTAACCTATTTGGTGAATATTCATAGAGACACTTCCAAATACACAGAGAACTGGCTTCAATAACACATAGTTTATTAAAAAAGCAACACAACCTAGAAATACAATGTATTGCAATAAAGCTTAATAAAATATTAAAATAAAAATTGAATGGATGTCTTAATTAGCTATACTGCTATATAATTCAGCAGACAAAAGCACATCCAAATAAAAAAATAATGAGGCAGATCAAATATAGATATTCAGAAAATAACTTTAAGCAGATGTGAAACTGAGGATCTTGCACATATTCCAGAATATTTGCAAATATGTTAGTAACCCAGTGCTCTACTCAGACCTGATTGCTGCTGTGCGTTTTCGCACAGCATCCGATTATTGATTGACGACGCATGCATATGCACCGCAATGTGCACGTGCGTTGGCAAACAGCTGGAGCAAAGATTCTAATCACACAGCCATTCGTATGCTGATTGACAGGAAGAGGCCGTTTGTGGGTGGTAACTGGACGTTTTCTGGGAGTATCAGGAAAAACGCAGGCATTTCCAAGAGGTTTCTGGGAGGGTGTGTGACATCAGCTCTGGCCTCGATCAGCCTGTTCTTTTCGCACTGTAGGAGTAAATCCTGGGCTGCGCACAGACTGCACACACTTGTAAAAACCATTCGATGGTGAGTAAGGTGCAAACGGATTTGCAGCTGTCGCTGACCAAGGGAAATTTTCGCACGGCATACACATGTGATCACACACTTGCACAGTGAATTTACACTCCCCTTGTGCGGCAACTATCTGATCGCAGGATGACAAAATTAGTAGCACAGCGATCAGGTCTGAATTAGTTACTCTTCAGATTTATCAGTAGATGTTAGTATGAGGGTCAAAGGAATAATCAAAAAACTAAAGTGCCTTGATCGCAGCAGTGAAAGTGGGCGGGTATGAGTGGGTACGGCGTACCCTTAAGAATTTAGCCGTGGGTACGCCTTACCCACCGACACTGGGCCGCCGCTCCCTCCCTCCGCTGCTCACAGCATCGCTGCTGCATGAGGGGAGGAGAGCGCAGCGTGCGCCTCTCCTGCCCCTCAGTGCCTACCTTCAATTCAGCGCCGGCCCGTGAGCCAATCAGAGTTCGCGGACCGGCAGCCAAGGCTTCTGATTGGCTGCCGGACTACAAGCTTTGATTGGCTCACGGTTTGGCGCCTAATTGAAGGTAGAGTGACATCTGCACCACCGCCGGAGACTGAGTGGCAGGAGAGGCGAATGCTGCGCTCTCCTCCCCTCACACACAGGAACAGAATGACAGCAGCAGCGCGGTAAGCAGCAGGGGGGGCATGTGTACCTGGCGCTGGGGGCTTATCTGGCACTGTGGGG
Organism: Pseudophryne corroboree; assembly: GCF_028390025.1. Taxonomy (NCBI): domain Eukaryota; kingdom Metazoa; phylum Chordata; class Amphibia; order Anura; family Myobatrachidae; genus Pseudophryne; species Pseudophryne corroboree. The sequence continues at coordinate 676,020,900 of NC_086448.1, forward strand.
GCATCTATGGCACTGGGCGCATATCTGGCACTGGGGGCATCTCTATCTGGCACTGGGGGCATATCTGGCACTGTGGGGGCAATTCTGTATCTGGCACTGGGGGGACATGTGTATCTGGCACTGGGGCATTTCTGTATCTGGCACTGGGGGCATATCTGTATCTGGCACTAGGGGCATATCTGGCACTGTGGGGGCATTTATGCATCTGGCACTGGGGGCATATCTGGCACTGTGGGGGCATTTCTGTATCTGGCACTGGGGGCATATCTGGCACTGTGGGGACATGTGTATCTGGCACTGGGGGCATATCTGGTACTGTGGGGACATGTATTTCTGTCACTGAGGGCATTTCTGTATCTGGCACTGGGGGCATTTCTGTATCTGGCACTGGGGGCATATCTGGCACTGAGGGGACATGTGTATCTGGCACTGGGGGCATTTCTGTATCTGGCACTGGGGGCATATATGTATCTGGCACTGGGGGCATATCTGGCACTGTGGGAGCATTTCTGTATCTGGCACTGGGGGGGCAATGTACTGTATATCTGACACAGTGGGGGCATTTGTGTATCTGGCACTGTGGGGCATTTGTGTATCTGGCACTGTGGGGCATTTGTGTATCTAACACAGTGAGACAATGTATATCTGGCACTATTGGGGTCATATGTGTATCTGCCCCTCTATATGTGTATTACGCCCCCATTTTGATTGGCCATGCCCCATGTGGCATTTGGCCAAACCCATTTTTTGGCGCGCGCGCTGTCAGCAAGCTCATACAGTACCTGTAAGACATTTTTTCTACTTGCACCACTACTTAATCGTAATTAAGAAAGTCAACTTGCAAACAGATAGATAGATAGATAGATAGATAGATAGATAGATAGATAGATAGATAGATAGATAGATAAATAGATAGATAGATAGATAAATAACAAATAAATTAATTATGAAAATCTCTCAGATTATAGTGGTAAATTATCCTCCATAGAAACGTGTATTTGCTGGTTTCCTTGCTGCCATGTCCATCCGAATTTTAATTCCCAACACAATAATATCGGTGAAAAGTTAGTTCCTCCCATTGGGTTTAGCAAATAGGTTCTGTAAACAAAATGGGGGAGAGTTACCAAATCTTGGAGAGATATAAAGTGAAGAACATTTTTCTAGAACAGTCTGTAAAATGTCAGCTAGAAGCTGAGTGGTTAGTACTTTATGGGGTACATTTACTAAGCAGTGATAAGAGTGGAGAATTGAGCCAGTGGAGAAGTTGCCCATGGCAACCAATCAGCACTGAAGTAACATTTATAATTTGCATACTATAAAATTATACAGAGCTGCTGATTGGTTGATGGGGAAATATCTCCACTGGCTCACTTCTCCGCTCTTACCACTGCTTAGTAAATGTACCCCTATATCTCTACACTTTATCTTTCTCCTAAATTTTTTACATTTCCCCAATGTATGTTCATCATTACATAATTATCACTAGTGATTAGAGATGTGCGCTGGCCCATTTTTGCTGGATTTTGATTTTGACTTGGCTCTGATTGATCGTCCAGTTTTAGATTTGGATTTGGATTTGGCAAACCATTGTGACTGGTTTTGGATTTGCATTTTTTTCAAAAATTTACTAAAAAAGCTAAAATCACATAATTTGGGCCTTTATTATTACCCTTAAAAACATCAATTTCCAGTCATTTTTAGTCAATTGACCACCTCACAGTTCACAGTATTCTTTTCACCAATATTAGCCAAAGAATGCAGTAAGCTGGCTGGTTACTAAGCAACACAGTAGCGACACAAGCACACAGGAGTTTATATAACATCTACAATATGAAACATTGCCAAACAGCAGAAAAGAAAAGTGGTGCAAGATTGAACTGTCCACTTGGAAAGAAAGGCACAACGTACGACTTAACCTTACAGTTGTGTACTAACACATCTTTGATAAAAATTGTAGCAGGGCGTGGCATTCGCAGTGCCACATTTCTTTTGTCTTGCTATTAATTGTGGCTTGACATATGTTGTCAGGATTTGGGTAAAAATAATTCTACACATAAAAGGTGGATTAACTGGTGCTAATCCAAAGTATGATAATGGCCTTCTTCTTATCATGGCCAAAAGCTGCTTCCACTTGTGCCTGTATTACACTAACAACATCTTCATCCTCAACATCCTCATTAGTGCCAGCGTCAGCTACACAACTATCCCCCTCATCCTCTTGCCTTCCACTATGGCATCCTCAATTTCTATGTCATCAGCTATACTTTTGCTGTTTATCCCCACATTTGCAGAGGGAGCAGAAATGGTGAAAGGTGGCTTCTCTGCACATACAGTATCAGAAAGGTTAGGCTCACACATAGCACTCAAGGACATACAGTACTTTGACACTCCTCAGAAATTTGTGACATGTCTTTTTCTGAATGCACAGTTTGTTCTACTGCCTTAGTGGTTTTCATTTTTTTTACACCTCTTCTAGACTTCTGAGTGCATCTTTATGAGAGGCAGAAGAAGATGCCTCACTGACAGTTGCAGAACTACCACTTAGAAATAAAGGCCAAGGCTTGAGTCATTCCTTGCCACTGTGTGTGGTGAATAACATGTTGCCAATTTTATGTTTTTCTGCAGCCATTGTATATATTGTTTTTTTTTTTGATGTTATATGCCCTGACTTAAACTTAGCTATGCCCTTGCACATTGGCTATAGTAGATGATATTGAAGGACTAGTATCGTCATCATGACTGGTGGCAGTACCTTCAGTGACAGTATTTGGTTGCTCTTCTCCAGGGCCATTTTAACAGCAGTGTAGGCCCCTGGTCAAAGAAATGCACCCATTCTCCAGCGGTAGTGGTGGTGGGGGGCTATCAGTGGCAACTTTGATGTCCCACGGGATGTAGGGGGTGTGCTATCTTCCACTCAGAATGTAGGATCTGGAGCAGTAATTTCTGGTAATTACTCCTTTACTACACAAATGGTGGGAGATAGGGTGGAAGATACTAAACTGCAGAAGGGGACATTGGGATGAATAAAGGGGCCCCGGTACATGACTTCCATGGTGGTAGGAGTAAGGGTATGGGGACTTACCGACAGCGAAGGATCTCTGGGACTGCCAGTGCGGGTGCTGGCAGTATTACAGTGGCAGGTAACCAGTCTTTTCTCCTGGCAGAGGCAGAGGGAGGCAAATTGAGGTGTCTGTAGTGGGCAGCTCTGGATCTCGGGGAGCAGGGACAGTGAGTACGAGTGCTTCCTTGTGTGTCTACATTCCTAGGTGCCACCATGTTGGAGACCAAAACCATGCACTTATAGCCAATGGCAGTTCTCCTGAGTTTCTCAGCCAATCCTGGTTTGTCACTTCCTTTTAAAAGGGGTTTGGACCATGGTAACACTGCCAGTGCTTTAAGTTGCTAATCATAGTCAAGTCTCTCAGCTCTGTGCTCATGCAGATGATCCTGTACTCCATCCTGATTGCTAAAATCCCTGAAGGCTTTTAGTTCATTTCTTCAGTGCCACATTGTTCTCTCTGGTGCACTCTAAGCCTAAACGTGGCCCACCGCCACCCCCTGTGGATCATCCACCCATTGACCAGTGTTTCACAGGGGTCCTGTGCCACTGGAGGTTTCACTGGTTCTCTATACAGTTACCCAGCTTCAGTCATCAGCAGTTCATGTTTCCAAGCATTGCTAATCCAGCTTCAGCTACCAGCAGTTCATGTATTCAAGCATCTGCTATGTCAGCTTCAGTTCACAGCAGTTTATGTTTCCAAGCATTGCCTAATCCAGCTTCCAGCAGTTCATGTTTTTGAGCATCTCGTCTCAGCTTTAGTTCTCAGCAGTTTATGTTTCCAAGTACTGCCTAATACAGCTTTCAGCAGTTCATGTTTTCAAGCATCTCCTATTTTAGCATCAGTCTTCAGCAGTTTGAGTTTCCAAGTATTCAGTTTTCACAGTTTGTATTCCTCAGTCACAATTTCCATTTAAGTCACAGCATTCCAGGATTTCGAAACTCATTTATTTCAGGCAGAGCATTTCAGAATTTCCACTGTCATTTCTTCCAGTCACAGCGTTCAAGGATTTCTAAACTCATATTCCAGCAAGAGCATTTCAGGATTTCCATTCTCAGTTCTTCAAGTCACAGCATTCCAGGATTTCTAAACTAATTTATTCAAGCTGTAGCATTTCAGGATTTCCAGACTCACTCCTTTAAGCCACAGCATTTCAGGTTTTCTAGTCTCACTTCTTCTAGCTGCAACATTCCAGGGTTCCAACTCACTTCATTCAGTTTTCAACAGTCCAGTACCAAGTATCCAGTCTTTTGCAGTTCCGGTTTTCAGGACTCTCTCATTTCAGTATTCAGTCTATTAGGAGTTCCAGTTTTTAAGACTTTCTCATTTCAGTATTTAACCTATTGCAGAACTTGTGAACTCTTGCAGTATTTTGTCACCCACAGTCAAATAAATACAAAGTCTAGATTATTTGAAATTCCACATGCTTCTGAGTGTTCTACAGTTTCATGAGTAATAATTACATTTGACCTCCTCGCTTTCAATCTTCTGTGATCACATCCTCCCCAGCTGTTATCCACTTATCCCAAGCCTGACCTGACAGTAGGTGGGGTTTAATATGCAGGGGACGAGTGGATAGTGGAGTGGGCTTAATATTCATCATTTTCCACTTGGAGGGCAGCTTGCTGACATCAGATAACTTCAGCTCCTGGAAATAGATTTCCTAACTTTCAATGGGATAAAAAGTCCCACCTCTTAGGAGGTACTGGGGACTTGGGGATTAGAGTTCAGGAGCCAGAGCAATCCACCAATGAAAAATGAGATTTATGGTAAGAACTTACCTTTGTTAAATCTCTTTCTGCGAGGTATACTGGGCTCCACAAGGATTGGACAATGGGGTGTAGAGTAGGATCTTGATCCGAGGCACCAACAGGCTCAAAGCTTTGACTGTTCCCAGAATGCACAGCGCCACCTCCTCTATAACCCCGCCTCCCTGCACAGGAGCTCAGTTTTTAGTTAACCAGCCCAATGCAGTAGCAGGAAAAGAGACAACAACGGTTAGTAGCCACATACACCACACTCTCACGACAAGAGAAGTGTCAGCGGCTAATGCCATACCAACCCAAAGAAGCTAAGTGCGTCAGGGTGGGCGCCTTGTGGAGCCCAGTGTACCTCGCAGAAAGAGATTTAACAAAGGTAAGTTCTTACCATAAATCTCGTTTTCTGCTGCGGGGTACACTGGGCTCCACAAGGATTGAACAATGGGGATGTCCTAAAGCAGTTCCTTATGAGAGGGGATGCACTGTAGCGGGCACAAGAACCCGGCGTCCAAAGGAAGCATCCTGGGAAGTGGCAGTATCGAAGGCATAGAACCTTATGAACGTGTTCCCAGAGGACCACGTAGCCGCCTTGCACAATTGATCTAGGGTCGCACCACGTTGGGCCGCCCAAGAGGGTCCAACAGACTGAGTAGAATGGGCCGTAATGTGATCAGGAGCTGACAGACCAGCCCTCACATAAGCATGTGCAATCACCATTCTAATCCATCTGGCCAGGGTCTGCTTGTGAGCAGGCAGCCATGTTTGTGAAATCCAAACAAAACAAAGAGAGAATCAGATTTTCGAATAGAAGCAGTTCTCTTTACATAGATACGGAGAGCCCGTGCCACATCCAAAGACCGCTCTTTGGGAGAAAAATCAGGAGAGACAAAGGCCGGAATCACAATCTCCTGATTAAGGTGGAACGAAGAAACCACCTTAGGCAAATATCCGGGATGAGTCCTAAGAACCGCCCGGTCACAGTGAAAAATCAGATATGGGGAACTACAAGACAAGGCACCCAGATCCGACACTCTTCTAGCAGAGGCAATAGCCAGCAAGAACACCACCTTAAGGGAAAGCCACTTAAGGTCAGCTGAACCCAGATGTTCAAACGGAGGCTCCTGTAACGCCTTCAAAACCACCGACAAGTCCCAAGGAGCCACAGGCGGGACGTAGGGAGGTTGGATACGCAACACAGCCTGAGTGAAAATATGAACATCAGGTAAAGTCGCAATTTTTCCCTGAAACCACACCGACAAGGCAGAAATATGAACCTTGAGGGAGGCCAGACGCAGGCCTAAATCTAGGCCCAGCTGCATAAAAAGCCAAAAGTTTGGCTGTACTAAACTTGGAAGCGTCATAATTATGAGATGCGCACCAAACAAAGTAGGAATGCCAGACCCTATGGGAAATCCGAGCAGAAGCCGGTTTCCGGGCCCGCAACATAGTTTTAATGACCTCTTCAGAAAAACCCTTAGCCCTCAAGACGGAAGCTTCAAGAGCCACGCCGTCAAAGACAGCCAGGCTAGGTCCTGGTAGACATGAAAGAGGAGGTCTGGGCGTTGTGGAAGTAGAAGTGGACGCTCTGATAGGCCTTGCAGGTCTGAGAACCAGTGCCGTCTGGGCCACGCCGGAGCTATGAGAAGCAGATTTCCTTTTTCTTGCTTGAACTTCCGAATTACCCTGGGCAGGAGTGACACCGAAGGGAACACATACGGCAGCCGAAACCTCCACGGCACCGCCAGCGCATCCACGAATGCTGCTTGAGGATCCCTTGACCTTGCTCCGAAGACCGGAACCTTGTGATTGTGTTGAGACACCATCAGGCAGGCCATCCCACTTGGCTAGAATCAGACTCTGGAGGGGGCAAGAATGGAATTGAGCATACTCCACCATGTCGAATGCTGATACCATGAGAGGAAGGTTTGTTCTGAACTGTTTGCCCGTGTGGCGCAATGCAGCCCGTCCACTAACAAATGCCAAAGTAAAAATCACCAATTTTACAAGAGCAATATACAATGTGAGATAAGGGGTGGTATCTGTCTATGTACAGGGCGCATATAAAATATTTATAACGTGAAATACATCCCTTTTATTAATGAGAAGATGGTATGTCCTTCTTATGACAACTTGATGGTTTCTCTGATTTCTTCTTCCTCCTCTCGTAGAGTCATATAGTGATCCCAATGATCATATAAAACAGAAGTAAAGACAGAAATGTGTAGAACAGTTTGTCACCAAATAGTTATTTCCACAAATTTAGGAAATAGAAGGGCGTACCCCACTCACACAGAGACAAGTGAGTGGAAACCCATAAAGGTATCTTTCAGCCAAGTAAATTTCTTTAGAGTGTTGAAAGACTAAATTTCAGGAGCGTACCCAAAACTCACAATCGTGGAATGATGAGAAATCACATAAAGGTATCTTTAAAATCTTTTGTTCTGTCAGAACTTGATAGTTTCTCTGATTTCTTCTTCCTCCTCTCGTGGAGTCATATAGTGATCCCAATGATCATATAAAACAGAATTAAAGACAAAAATGTGTAGAACAGTTTTTCACCAATTAATTATTTCCACAATATTAGGAAATAAAAGGGCGTACCCCACTCACACAGAGACAAGTGAGTGGAGACACATAAAGGTATCTTTCAACCAGGCAAATTTCTTTAGAGTGTTGAAGACTAAATTTCAGGAGCGTACCCCAAACTCACAATAGTGAAATGATGAAAAATCACATAAAGGTATCTTTAAAATCTTTTGATCTGTCAGATGCGTACCCCAACTTACACAATTTTCAGTTGGAACATATACATAAAGGTATCTTTTACATTTTCTACCACCAAGGAAAATGCGTACCACAACTCACTGGATATGAAGGTATTCAACTCCTATCAGGGTATCTTTATCCTCGGTCTCAAGAAATTATATCACATAGGATATACGAAGAAAACAGGGAAGGATTCCTCTTTGTTTAGTTAAAACGGAGGGTTTATTTCCCAAATGCA